>NW_027507903.1:573126724-573535562 GCF_037356315.1 Lithobates pipiens
CCATGTCATGCTACACCCGCTGTAACACAAACTTGGGGCCATGCGAACTCTACAACAGTGGCCTTTGAAGGTAAACAGCAGAGAGTGAAAAGTCTTTCTTTGAAGGCCAGTGGGATGTACATTTTGGACAGCGAGGACCACTGCTTTTCGAGAGGCACGAAAGTAGGCAGCCATCTATGTGGAAGTGAAACAACCGTCCTATAAGGTGGAGGGGTTTCCTTCAACACCACCTGTGGGCCACATAGAATGAGATTGTAACATTATTAGCCTTTGCCATTTTCACAACTATCGAGCAGCCATAAGCAGTGATGTGACAGCAACTGAGAAGGCCTGAGCACTTTCCTTTCCATTAGAAATTCAGCAGAAAGTTAGCCGTTTATCTCTGGAATGGCTGAGATGGTGTCGATTGGCTTCTGCAGCTAGAATGCCCTTTGTGAAGGCTTAGCAAAGAGTCAGGGCCAGGTGCAGGGCCAGTGGCGCAATGGATAACGCGTCTGACTACGGATCAGAAGATTGTAGGTTCGACTCCTACCTGGCTCGTTGACAATGCCGTGATCGTATAGTGGTTAGTACTCTGCGTTGTGGCCGCAGCAACCCCGGTTCGAATCCGGGTCACGGCATCTTTATGCGCTGGATGAAGTGTAATGTCCACAGTCACGCCCATGCCAGTTCGGACCCCTGAAGGTACACAAGGAGCAGGAAGTCTCTCTCTCTCTCTCTCTCTCTAAGACCGCTTCTTGCAACCAGCACCAACTCTGTGATATAGGATACCTTGATACTATCCTAGCGTCGGTCGATTACAATGTGGCAGGCCGTAGTCAGATCACTAAAGGATTGGTCAACAGGCCAGGTGTATCCTGCCATGTCATGCTACACCCGCTGTAACAACAAACTTGGGGCCATGCGAACTCTACAACAGTGGCCTTTGAAGGTAACAGCAGAGAGTGAAAAGTCTTTCTTTGAAGGCCAGTGGGATGTACATTTTGGACAGCGAGGACCACTGCTTTTCGAGAGGCACGAAAGTAGGCAGCCATCTATGTGGAAGTGAAACAACCGTCCTATAAGGTGGAGGGGTTTCCTTCAACACCACCTGTGGGCCACATAGAATGAGATTGTAACATTATTAGCCTTTGCCATTTTCACAACTATCGAGCAGCCATAAGCAGTGATGTGACAGCAACTGAGAAGGCCTGAGCACTTTCCTTTCCATTAGAAATTCAGCAGAAAGTTAGCCGTTTATCTCTGGAATGGCTGAGATGGTGTCGATTGGCTTCTGCAGCTAGAATGCCCTTTGTGAAGGCTTAGCAAAGAGTCAGGGCCAGGTGCAGGGCCAGTGGCGCAATGGGATAACGCGTCTGACTACGGATCAGAAGATTGTAGGTTCGACTCCTACCTGGCTCGTTGACAATGCCGTGATCGTATAGTGGTTAGTACTCTGCGTTGTGGCCGCAGCAACCCCGGTTCGAATCCGGGTCACGGCATCTTTATGCGCTGGATGAAGTGTAATGTCCACAGTCACGCCCATGCCAGTTCGGACCCCTGAAGGTACACAAGGAGCAGGAAGTCTCTCTCTCTCTCTCTCTCTAAGACCGCTTCTTGCAACCAGCACCAACTCTGTGATATAGGATACCTTGATACTATCCTAGCGTCGGTCGATTACAATGTGGCAGGCCGTAGTCAGATCACTAAAGGATTGGTCAACAGGCCAAGGTGTATCCTGCCATGTCATGCTACACCCGCTGTAACACAAACTTGGGGCCATGCGAACTCTACAACAGTGGCCTTTGAAGGTAACAGCAGAGAGTGAAAAGTCTTTCTTTGAAGGCCAGTGGGATGTACATTTTGGACAGCGAGGACCACTGCTTTTCGAGAGGCACGAAAGTAGGCAGCCATCTATGTGGAAGTGAAACAACCGTCCTATAAGGTGGAGGGGTTTCCTTCAACACCACCTGTGGGCCACATAGAATGAGATTGTAACATTATTAGCCTTTGCCATTTTCACAACTATCGAGCAGCCATAAGCAGTGATGTGACAGCAACTGAGAAGGCCTGAGCACTTTCCTTTCCATTAGAAATTCAGCAGAAAGTTAGCCGTTTATCTCTGGAATGGCTGAGATGGTGTCGATTGGCTTCTGCAGCTAGAATGCCCTTTGTGAAGGCTTAGCAAAGAGTCAGGGCCAGGTGCAGGGCCAGTGGCGCAATGGATAACGCGTCTGACTACGGATCAGAAGATTGTAGGTTCGACTCCTACCTGGCTCGTTGACAATGCCGTGATCGTATAGTGGTTAGTACTCTGCGTTGTGGCCGCAGCAACCCCGGTTCGAATCCGGGTCACGGCATCTTTATGCGCTGGATGAAGTGTAATGTCCACAGTCACGCCCATGCCAGTTCGGACCCCTGAAGGTACACAAGGAGCAGGAAGTCTCTCTCTCTCTCTCTCTCTCTAAGACCGCTTCTTGCAACCAGCACCAACTCTGTGATATAGGATACCTTGATACTATCCTAGCGTCGGTCGATTACAATGTGGCAGGCCGTAGTCAGATCACTAAAGGATTGGTCAACAGGCCAAGGTGTATCCTGCCATGTCATGCTACACCCGCTGTAACACAAACTTGGGGCCATGCGAACTCTACAACAGTGGCCTTTGAAGGTAACAGCAGAGAGTGAAAAGTCTTTCTTTGAAGGCCAGTGGGATGTACATTTTGGACAGCGAGGACCACTGCTTTTCGAGAGGCACGAAAGTAGGCAGCCATCTATGTGGAAGTGAAACAACCGTCCTATAAGGTGGAGGGGTTTCCTTCAACACCACCTGTGGGCCACATAGAATGAGATTGTAACATTATTAGCCTTTGCCATTTTCACAACTATCGAGCAGCCATAAGCAGTGATGTGACAGCAACTGAGAAGGCCTGAGCACTTTCCTTTCCATTAGAAATTCAGCAGAAAGTTAGCCGTTTATCTCTGGAATGGCTGAGATGGTGTCGATTGGCTTCTGCAGCTAGAATGCCCTTTGTGAAGGCTTAGCAAAGAGTCAGGGCCAGGTGCAGGGCCAGTGGCGCAATGGATAACGCGTCTGACTACGGATCAGAAGATTGTAGGTTCGACTCCTACCTGGCTCGTTGACAATGCCGTGATCGTATAGTGGTTAGTACTCTGCGTTGTGGCCGCAGCAACCCCGGTTCGAATCCGGGTCACGGCATCTTTATGCGCTGGATGAAGTGTAATGTCCACAGTCACGCCCATGCCAGTTCGGACCCCTGAAGGTACACAAGGAGCAGGAAGTCTCTCTCTCTCTCTCTCTCTAAGACCGCTTCTTGCAACCAGCACCAACTCTGTGATATAGGATACCTTGATACTATCCTAGCGTCGGTCGATTACAATGTGGCAGGCCGTAGTCAGATCACTAAAGGATTGGTCAACAGGCCAAGGTGTATCCTGCCATGTCATGCTACACCCGCTGTAACACAAACTTGGGGCCATGCGAACTCTACAACAGTGGCCTTTGAAGGTAACAGCAGAGAGTGAAAAGTCTTTCTTTGAAGGCCAGTGGGATGTACATTTTGGACAGCGAGGACCACTGCTTTTCGAGAGGCACGAAAGTAGGCAGCCATCTATGTGGAAGTGAAACAACCGTCCTATAAGGTGGAGGGGTTTCCTTCAACACCACCTGTGGGCCACATAGAATGAGATTGTAACATTATTAGCCTTTGCCATTTTCACAACTATCGAGCAGCCATAAGCAGTGATGTGACAGCAACTGAGAAGGCCTGAGCACTTTCCTTTCCATTAGAAATTCAGCAGAAAGTTAGCCGTTTATCTCTGGAATGGCTGAGATGGTGTCGATTGGCTTCTGCAGCTAGAATGCCCTTTGTGAAGGCTTAGCAAAGAGTCAGGGCCAGGTGCAGGGCCAGTGGCGCAATGGATAACGCGTCTGACTACGGATCAGAAGATTGTAGGTTCGACTCCTACCTGGCTCGTTGACAATGCCGTGATCGTATAGTGGTTAGTACTCTGCGTTGTGGCCGCAGCAACCCCGGTTCGAATCCGGGTCACGGCATCTTTATGCGCTGGATGAAGTGTAATGTCCACAGTCACGCCCATGCCAGTTCGGACCCCTGAAGGTACACAAGGAGCAGGAAGTCTCTCTCTCTCTCTCTCTCTAAGACCGCTTCTTGCAACCAGCACCAACTCTGTGATATAGGATACCTTGATACTATCCTAGCGTCGGTCGATTACAATGTGGCAGGCCGTAGTCAGATCACTAAAGGATTGGTCAACAGGCCAAGGTGTATCCTGCCATGTCATGCTACACCCGCTGTAACACAAACTTGGGGCCATGCGAACTCTACAACAGTGGCCTTTGAAGGTAACAGCAGAGAGTGAAAAGTCTTTCTTTGAAGGCCAGTGGGATGTACATTTTGGACAGCGAGGACCACTGCTTTTCGAGAGGCACGAAAGTAGGCAGCCATCTATGTGGAAGTGAAACAACCGTCCTATAAGGTGGAGGGGTTTCCTTCAACACCACCTGTGGGCCACATAGAATGAGATTGTAACATTATTAGCCTTTGCCATTTTCACAACTATCGAGCAGCCATAAGCAGTGATGTGACAGCAACTGAGAAGGCCTGAGCACTTTCCTTTCCATTAGAAATTCAGCAGAAAGTTAGCCGTTTATCTCTGGAATGGCTGAGATGGTGTCGATTGGCTTCTGCAGCTAGAATGCCCTTTGTGAAGGCTTAGCAAAGAGTCAGGGCCAGGTGCAGGGCCAGTGGCGCAATGGATAACGCGTCTGACTACGGATCAGAAGATTGTAGGTTCGACTCCTACCTGGCTCGTTGACAATGCCGTGATCGTATAGTGGTTAGTACTCTGCGTTGTGGCCGCAGCAACCCCGGTTCGAATCCGGGTCACGGCATCTTTATGCGCTGGATGAAGTGTAATGTCCACAGTCACGCCCATGCCAGTTCGGACCCCTGAAGGTACACAAGGAGCAGGAAGTCTCTCTCTCTCTCTCTCTCTAAGACCGCTTCTTGCAACCAGCACCAACTCTGTGATATAGGATACCTTGATACTATCCTAGCGTCGGTCGATTACAATGTGGCAGGCCGTAGTCAGATCACTAAAGGATTGGTCAACAGGCCAAGGTGTATCCTGCCATGTCATGCTACACCCGCTGTAACACAAACTTGGGGCCATGCGAACTCTACAACAGTGGCCTTTGAAGGTAACAGCAGAGAGTGAAAAGTCTTTCTTTGAAGGCCAGTGGGATGTACATTTTGGACAGCGAGGACCACTGCTTTTCGAGAGGCACGAAAGTAGGCAGCCATCTATGTGGAAGTGAAACAACCGTCCTATAAGGTGGAGGGGTTTCCTTCAACACCACCTGTGGGCCACATAGAATGAGATTGTAACATTATTAGCCTTTGCCATTTTCACAACTATCGAGCAGCCATAAGCAGTGATGTGACAGCAACTGAGAAGGCCTGAGCACTTTCCTTTCCATTAGAAATTCAGCAGAAAGTTAGCCGTTTATCTCTGGAATGGCTGAGATGGTGTCGATTGGCTTCTGCAGCTAGAATGCCCTTTGTGAAGGCTTAGCAAAGAGTCAGGGCCAGGTGCAGGGCCAGTGGCGCAATGGATAACGCGTCTGACTACGGATCAGAAGATTGTAGGTTCGACTCCTACCTGGCTCGTTGACAATGCCGTGATCGTATAGTGGTTAGTACTCTGCGTTGTGGCCGCAGCAACCCCGGTTCGAATCCGGGTCACGGCATCTTTATGCGCTGGATGAAGTGTAATGTCCACAGTCACGCCCATGCCAGTTCGGACCCCTGAAGGTACACAAGGAGCAGGAAGTCTCTCTCTCTCTCTCTCTCTAAGACCGCTTCTTGCAACCAGCACCAACTCTGTGATATAGGATACCTTGATACTATCCTAGCGTCGGTCGATTACAATGTGGCAGGCCGTAGTCAGATCACTAAAGGATTGGTCAACAGGCCAAGGTGTATCCTGCCATGTCATGCTACACCCGCTGTAACACAAACTTGGGGCCATGCGAACTCTACAACAGTGGCCTTTGAAGGTAACAGCAGAGAGTGAAAAGTCTTTCTTTGAAGGCCAGTGGGATGTACATTTTGGACAGCGAGGACCACTGCTTTTCGAGAGGCACGAAAGTAGGCAGCCATCTATGTGGAAGTGAAACAACCGTCCTATAAGGTGGAGGGGTTTCCTTCAACACCACCTGTGGGCCACATAGAATGAGATTGTAACATTATTAGCCTTTGCCATTTTCACAACTATCGAGCAGCCATAAGCAGTGATGTGACAGCAACTGAGAAGGCCTGAGCACTTTCCTTTCCATTAGAAATTCAGCAGAAAGTTAGCCGTTTATCTCTGGAATGGCTGAGATGGTGTCGATTGGCTTCTGCAGCTAGAATGCCCTTTGTGAAGGCTTAGCAAAGAGTCAGGGCCAGGTGCAGGGCCAGTGGCGCAATGGATAACGCGTCTGACTACGGATCAGAAGATTGTAGGTTCGACTCCTACCTGGCTCGTTGACAATGCCGTGATCGTATAGTGGTTAGTACTCTGCGTTGTGGCCGCAGCAACCCCGGTTCGAATCCGGGTCACGGCATCTTTATGCGCTGGATGAAGTGTAATGTCCACAGTCACGCCCATGCCAGTTCGGACCCCTGAAGGTACACAAGGAGCAGGAAGTCTCTCTCTCTCTCTCTCTCTAAGACCGCTTCTTGCAACCAGCACCAACTCTGTGATATAGGATACCTTGATACTATCCTAGCGTCGGTCGATTACAATGTGGCAGGCCGTAGTCAGATCACTAAAGGATTGGTCAACAGGCCAAGGTGTATCCTGCCATGTCATGCTACACCCGCTGTAACACAAACTTGGGGCCATGCGAACTCTACAACAGTGGCCTTTGAAGGTAACAGCAGAGAGTGAAAAGTCTTTCTTTGAAGGCCAGTGGGATGTACATTTTGGACAGCGAGGACCACTGCTTTTCGAGAGGCACGAAAGTAGGCAGCCATCTATGTGGAAGTGAAACAACCGTCCTATAAGGTGGAGGGGTTTCCTTCAACACCACCTGTGGGCCACATAGAATGAGATTGTAACATTATTAGCCTTTGCCATTTTCACAACTATCGAGCAGCCATAAGCAGTGATGTGACAGCAACTGAGAAGGCCTGAGCACTTTCCTTTCCATTAGAAATTCAGCAGAAAGTTAGCCGTTTATCTCTGGAATGGCTGAGATGGTGTCGATTGGCTTCTGCAGCTAGAATGCCCTTTGTGAAGGCTTAGCAAAGAGTCAGGGCCAGGTGCAGGGCCAGTGGCGCAATGGATAACGCGTCTGACTACGGATCAGAAGATTGTAGGTTCGACTCCTACCTGGCTCGTTGACAATGCCGTGATCGTATAGTGGTTAGTACTCTGCGTTGTGGCCGCAGCAACCCCGGTTCGAATCCGGGTCACGGCATCTTTATGCGCTGGATGAAGTGTAATGTCCACAGTCACGCCCATGCCAGTTCGGACCCCTGAAGGTACACAAGGAGCAGGAAGTCTCTCTCTCTCTCTCTCTCTCTAAGACCGCTTCTTGCAACCAGCACCAACTCTGTGATATAGGATACCTTGATACTATCCTAGCGTCGGTCGATTACAATGTGGCAGGCCGTAGTCAGATCACTAAAGGATTGGTCAACAGGCCAAGGTGTATCCTGCCATGTCATGCTACACCCGCTGTAACACAAACTTGGGGCCATGCGAACTCTACAACAGTGGCCTTTGAAGGTAACAGCAGAGAGTGAAAAGTCTTTCTTTGAAGGCCAGTGGGATGTACATTTTGGACAGCGAGGACCACTGCTTTTCGAGAGGCACGAAAGTAGGCAGCCATCTATGTGGAAGTGAAACAACCGTCCTATAAGGTGGAGGGGTTTCCTTCAACACCACCTGTGGGCCACATAGAATGAGATTGTAACATTATTAGCCTTTGCCATTTTCACAACTATCGAGCAGCCATAAGCAGTGATGTGACAGCAACTGAGAAGGCCTGAGCACTTTCCTTTCCATTAGAAATTCAGCAGAAAGTTAGCCGTTTATCTCTGGAATGGCTGAGATGGTGTCGATTGGCTTCTGCAGCTAGAATGCCCTTTGTGAAGGCTTAGCAAAGAGTCAGGGCCAGGTGCAGGGCCAGTGGCGCAATGGATAACGCGTCTGACTACGGATCAGAAGATTGTAGGTTCGACTCCTACCTGGCTCGTTGACAATGCCGTGATCGTATAGTGGTTAGTACTCTGCGTTGTGGCCGCAGCAACCCCGGTTCGAATCCGGGTCACGGCATCTTTATGCGCTGGATGAAGTGTAATGTCCACAGTCACGCCCATGCCAGTTCGGACCCCTGAAGGTACACAAGGAGCAGGAAGTCTCTCTCTCTCTCTCTCTCTAAGACCGCTTCTTGCAACCAGCACCAACTCTGTGATATAGGATACCTTGATACTATCCTAGCGTCGGTCGATTACAATGTGGCAGGCCGTAGTCAGATCACTAAAGGATTGGTCAACAGGCCAAGGTGTATCCTGCCATGTCATGCTACACCCGCTGTAACACAAACTTGGGGCCATGCGAACTCTACAACAGTGGCCTTTGAAGGTAACAGCAGAGAGTGAAAAGTCTTTCTTTGAAGGCCAGTGGGATGTACATTTTGGACAGCGAGGACCACTGCTTTTCGAGAGGCACGAAAGTAGGCAGCCATCTATGTGGAAGTGAAACAACCGTCCTATAAGGTGGAGGGGTTTCCTTCAACACCACCTGTGGGCCACATAGAATGAGATTGTAACATTATTAGCCTTTGCCATTTTCACAACTATCGAGCAGCCATAAGCAGTGATGTGACAGCAACTGAGAAGGCCTGAGCACTTTCCTTTCCATTAGAAATTCAGCAGAAAGTTAGCCGTTTATCTCTGGAATGGCTGAGATGGTGTCGATTGGCTTCTGCAGCTAGAATGCCCTTTGTGAAGGCTTAGCAAAGAGTCAGGGCCAGGTGCAGGGCCAGTGGCGCAATGGATAACGCGTCTGACTACGGATCAGAAGATTGTAGGTTCGACTCCTACCTGGCTCGTTGACAATGCCGTGATCGTATAGTGGTTAGTACTCTGCGTTGTGGCCGCAGCAACCCCGGTTCGAATCCGGGTCACGGCATCTTTATGCGCTGGATGAAGTGTAATGTCCACAGTCACGCCCATGCCAGTTCGGACCCCTGAAGGTACACAAGGAGCAGGAAGTCTCTCTCTCTCTCTCTCTCTAAGACCGCTTCTTGCAACCAGCACCAACTCTGTGATATAGGATACCTTGATACTATCCTAGCGTCGGTCGATTACAATGTGGCAGGCCGTAGTCAGATCACTAAAGGATTGGTCAACAGGCCAAGGTGTATCCTGCCATGTCATGCTACACCCGCTGTAACACAAACTTGGGGCCATGCGAACTCTACAACAGTGGCCTTTGAAGGTAACAGCAGAGAGTGAAAAGTCTTTCTTTGAAGGCCAGTGGGATGTACATTTTGGACAGCGAGGACCACTGCTTTTCGAGAGGCACGAAAGTAGGCAGCCATCTATGTGGAAGTGAAACAACCGTCCTATAAGGTGGAGGGGTTTCCTTCAACACCACCTGTGGGCCACATAGAATGAGATTGTAACATTATTAGCCTTTGCCATTTTCACAACTATCGAGCAGCCATAAGCAGTGATGTGACAGCAACTGAGAAGGCCTGAGCACTTTCCTTTCCATTAGAAATTCAGCAGAAAGTTAGCCGTTTATCTCTGGAATGGCTGAGATGGTGTCGATTGGCTTCTGCAGCTAGAATGCCCTTTGTGAAGGCTTAGCAAAGAGTCAGGGCCAGGTGCAGGGCCAGTGGCGCAATGGATAACGCGTCTGACTACGGATCAGAAGATTGTAGGTTCGACTCCTACCTGGCTCGTTGACAATGCCGTGATCGTATAGTGGTTAGTACTCTGCGTTGTGGCCGCAGCAACCCCGGTTCGAATCCGGGTCACGGCATCTTTATGCGCTGGATGAAGTGTAATGTCCACAGTCACGCCCATGCCAGTTCGGACCCCTGAAGGTACACAAGGAGCAGGAAGTCTCTCTCTCTCTCTCTCTCTAAGACCGCTTCTTGCAACCAGCACCAACTCTGTGATATAGGATACCTTGATACTATCCTAGCGTCGGTCGATTACAATGTGGCAGGCCGTAGTCAGATCACTAAAGGATTGGTCAACAGGCCAAGGTGTATCCTGCCATGTCATGCTACACCCGCTGTAACACAAACTTGGGGCCATGCGAACTCTACAACAGTGGCCTTTGAAGGTAACAGCAGAGAGTGAAAAGTCTTTCTTTGAAGGCCAGTGGGATGTACATTTTGGACAGCGAGGACCACTGCTTTTCGAGAGGCACGAAAGTAGGCAGCCATCTATGTGGAAGTGAAACAACCGTCCTATAAGGTGGAGGGGTTTCCTTCAACACCACCTGTGGGCCACATAGAATGAGATTGTAACATTATTAGCCTTTGCCATTTTCACAACTATCGAGCAGCCATAAGCAGTGATGTGACAGCAACTGAGAAGGCCTGAGCACTTTCCTTTCCATTAGAAATTCAGCAGAAAGTTAGCCGTTTATCTCTGGAATGGCTGAGATGGTGTCGATTGGCTTCTGCAGCTAGAATGCCCTTTGTGAAGGCTTAGCAAAGAGTCAGGGCCAGGTGCAGGGCCAGTGGCGCAATGGATAACGCGTCTGACTACGGATCAGAAGATTGTAGGTTCGACTCCTACCTGGCTCGTTGACAATGCCGTGATCGTATAGTGGTTAGTACTCTGCGTTGTGGCCGCAGCAACCCCGGTTCGAATCCGGGTCACGGCATCTTTATGCGCTGGATGAAGTGTAATGTCCACAGTCACGCCCATGCCAGTTCGGACCCCTGAAGGTACACAAGGAGCAGGAAGTCTCTCTCTCTCTCTCTCTCTAAGACCGCTTCTTGCAACCAGCACCAACTCTGTGATATAGGATACCTTGATACTATCCTAGCGTCGGTCGATTACAATGTGGCAGGCCGTAGTCAGATCACTAAAGGATTGGTCAACAGGCCAAGGTGTATCCTGCCATGTCATGCTACACCCGCTGTAACACAAACTTGGGGCCATGCGAACTCTACAACAGTGGCCTTTGAAGGTAACAGCAGAGAGTGAAAAGTCTTTCTTTGAAGGCCAGTGGGATGTACATTTTGGACAGCGAGGACCACTGCTTTTCGAGAGGCACGAAAGTAGGCAGCCATCTATGTGGAAGTGAAACAACCGTCCTATAAGGTGGAGGGGTTTCCTTCAACACCACCTGTGGGCCACATAGAATGAGATTGTAACATTATTAGCCTTTGCCATTTTCACAACTATCGAGCAGCCATAAGCAGTGATGTGACAGCAACTGAGAAGGCCTGAGCACTTTCCTTTCCATTAGAAATTCAGCAGAAAGTTAGCCGTTTATCTCTGGAATGGCTGAGATGGTGTCGATTGGCTTCTGCAGCTAGAATGCCCTTTGTGAAGGCTTAGCAAAGAGTCAGGGCCAGGTGCAGGGCCAGTGGCGCAATGGATAACGCGTCTGACTACGGATCAGAAGATTGTAGGTTCGACTCCTACCTGGCTCGTTGACAATGCCGTGATCGTATAGTGGTTAGTACTCTGCGTTGTGGCCGCAGCAACCCCGGTTCGAATCCGGGTCACGGCATCTTTATGCGCTGGATGAAGTGTAATGTCCACAGTCACGCCCATGCCAGTTCGGACCCCTGAAGGTACACAAGGAGCAGGAAGTCTCTCTCTCTCTCTCTCTCTAAGACCGCTTCTTGCAACCAGCACCAACTCTGTGATATAGGATACCTTGATACTATCCTAGCGTCGGTCGATTACAATGTGGCAGGCCGTAGTCAGATCACTAAAGGATTGGTCAACAGGCCAAGGTGTATCCTGCCATGTCATGCTACACCCGCTGTAACACAAACTTGGGGCCATGCGAACTCTACAACAGTGGCCTTTGAAGGTAACAGCAGAGAGTGAAAAGTCTTTCTTTGAAGGCCAGTGGGATGTACATTTTGGACAGCGAGGACCACTGCTTTTCGAGAGGCACGAAAGTAGGCAGCCATCTATGTGGAAGTGAAACAACCGTCCTATAAGGTGGAGGGGTTTCCTTCAACACCACCTGTGGGCCACATAGAATGAGATTGTAACATTATTAGCCTTTGCCATTTTCACAACTATCGAGCAGCCATAAGCAGTGATGTGACAGCAACTGAGAAGGCCTGAGCACTTTCCTTTCCATTAGAAATTCAGCAGAAAGTTAGCCGTTTATCTCTGGAATGGCTGAGATGGTGTCGATTGGCTTCTGCAGCTAGAATGCCCTTTGTGAAGGCTTAGCAAAGAGTCAGGGCCAGGTGCAGGGCCAGTGGCGCAATGGATAACGCGTCTGACTACGGATCAGAAGATTGTAGGTTCGACTCCTACCTGGCTCGTTGACAATGCCGTGATCGTATAGTGGTTAGTACTCTGCGTTGTGGCCGCAGCAACCCCGGTTCGAATCCGGGTCACGGCATCTTTATGCGCTGGATGAAGTGTAATGTCCACAGTCACGCCCATGCCAGTTCGGACCCCTGAAGGTACACAAGGAGCAGGAAGTCTCTCTCTCTCTCTCTCTCTAAGACCGCTTCTTGCAACCAGCACCAACTCTGTGATATAGGATACCTTGATACTATCCTAGCGTCGGTCGATTACAATGTGGCAGGCCGTAGTCAGATCACTAAAGGATTGGTCAACAGGCCAAGGTGTATCCTGCCATGTCATGCTACACCCGCTGTAACACAAACTTGGGGCCATGCGAACTCTACAACAGTGGCCTTTGAAGGTAACAGCAGAGAGTGAAAAGTCTTTCTTTGAAGGCCAGTGGGATGTACATTTTGGACAGCGAGGACCACTGCTTTTCGAGAGGCACGAAAGTAGGCAGCCATCTATGTGGAAGTGAAACAACCGTCCTATAAGGTGGAGGGGTTTCCTTCAACACCACCTGTGGGCCACATAGAATGAGATTGTAACATTATTAGCCTTTGCCATTTTCACAACTATCGAGCAGCCATAAGCAGTGATGTGACAGCAACTGAGAAGGCCTGAGCACTTTCCTTTCCATTAGAAATTCAGCAGAAAGTTAGCCGTTTATCTCTGGAATGGCTGAGATGGTGTCGATTGGCTTCTGCAGCTAGAATGCCCTTTGTGAAGGCTTAGCAAAGAGTCAGGGCCAGGTGCAGGGCCAGTGGCGCAATGGATAACGCGTCTGACTACGGATCAGAAGATTGTAGGTTCGACTCCTACCTGGCTCGTTGACAATGCCGTGATCGTATAGTGGTTAGTACTCTGCGTTGTGGCCGCAGCAACCCCGGTTCGAATCCGGGTCACGGCATCTTTATGCGCTGGATGAAGTGTAATGTCCACAGTCACGCCCATGCCAGTTCGGACCCCTGAAGGTACACAAGGAGCAGGAAGTCTCTCTCTCTCTCTCTCTCTAAGACCGCTTCTTGCAACCAGCACCAACTCTGTGATATAGGATACCTTGATACTATCCTAGCGTCGGTCGATTACAATGTGGCAGGCCGTAGTCAGATCACTAAAGGATTGGTCAACAGGCCAAGGTGTATCCTGCCATGTCATGCTACACCCGCTGTAACACAAACTTGGGGCCATGCGAACTCTACAACAGTGGCCTTTGAAGGTAACAGCAGAGAGTGAAAAGTCTTTCTTTGAAGGCCAGTGGGATGTACATTTTGGACAGCGAGGACCACTGCTTTTCGAGAGGCACGAAAGTAGGCAGCCATCTATGTGGAAGTGAAACAACCGTCCTATAAGGTGGAGGGGTTTCCTTCAACACCACCTGTGGGCCACATAGAATGAGATTGTAACATTATTAGCCTTTGCCATTTTCACAACTATCGAGCAGCCATAAGCAGTGATGTGACAGCAACTGAGAAGGCCTGAGCACTTTCCTTTCCATTAGAAATTCAGCAGAAAGTTAGCCGTTTATCTCTGGAATGGCTGAGATGGTGTCGATTGGCTTCTGCAGCTAGAATGCCCTTTGTGAAGGCTTAGCAAAGAGTCAGGGCCAGGTGCAGGGCCAGTGGCGCAATGGATAACGCGTCTGACTACGGATCAGAAGATTGTAGGTTCGACTCCTACCTGGCTCGTTGACAATGCCGTGATCGTATAGTGGTTAGTACTCTGCGTTGTGGCCGCAGCAACCCCGGTTCGAATCCGGGTCACGGCATCTTTATGCGCTGGATGAAGTGTAATGTCCACAGTCACGCCCATGCCAGTTCGGACCCCTGAAGGTACACAAGGAGCAGGAAGTCTCTCTCTCTCTCTCTCTCTAAGACCGCTTCTTGCAACCAGCACCAACTCTGTGATATAGGATACCTTGATACTATCCTAGCGTCGGTCGATTACAATGTGGCAGGCCGTAGTCAGATCACTAAAGGATTGGTCAACAGGCCAAGGTGTATCCTGCCATGTCATGCTACACCCGCTGTAACACAAACTTGGGGCCATGCGAACTCTACAACAGTGGCCTTTGAAGGTAACAGCAGAGAGTGAAAAGTCTTTCTTTGAAGGCCAGTGGGATGTACATTTTGGACAGCGAGGACCACTGCTTTTCGAGAGGCACGAAAGTAGGCAGCCATCTATGTGGAAGTGAAACAACCGTCCTATAAGGTGGAGGGGTTTCCTTCAACACCACCTGTGGGCCACATAGAATGAGATTGTAACATTATTAGCCTTTGCCATTTTCACAACTATCGAGCAGCCATAAGCAGTGATGTGACAGCAACTGAGAAGGCCTGAGCACTTTCCTTTCCATTAGAAATTCAGCAGAAAGTTAGCCGTTTATCTCTGGAATGGCTGAGATGGTGTCGATTGGCTTCTGCAGCTAGAATGCCCTTTGTGAAGGCTTAGCAAAGAGTCAGGGCCAGGTGCAGGGCCAGTGGCGCAATGGATAACGCGTCTGACTACGGATCAGAAGATTGTAGGTTCGACTCCTACCTGGCTCGTTGACAATGCCGTGATCGTATAGTGGTTAGTACTCTGCGTTGTGGCCGCAGCAACCCCGGTTCGAATCCGGGTCACGGCATCTTTATGCGCTGGATGAAGTGTAATGTCCACAGTCACGCCCATGCCAGTTCGGACCCCTGAAGGTACACAAGGAGCAGGAAGTCTCTCTCTCTCTCTCTCTCTAAGACCGCTTCTTGCAACCAGCACCAACTCTGTGATATAGGATACCTTGATACTATCCTAGCGTCGGTCGATTACAATGTGGCAGGCCGTAGTCAGATCACTAAAGGATTGGTCAACAGGCCAAGGTGTATCCTGCCATGTCATGCTACACCCGCTGTAACACAAACTTGGGGCCATGCGAACTCTACAACAGTGGCCTTTGAAGGTAACAGCAGAGAGTGAAAAGTCTTTCTTTGAAGGCCAGTGGGATGTACATTTTGGACAGCGAGGACCACTGCTTTTCGAGAGGCACGAAAGTAGGCAGCCATCTATGTGGAAGTGAAACAACCGTCCTATAAGGTGGAGGGGTTTCCTTCAACACCACCTGTGGGCCACATAGAATGAGATTGTAACATTATTAGCCTTTGCCATTTTCACAACTATCGAGCAGCCATAAGCAGTGATGTGACAGCAACTGAGAAGGCCTGAGCACTTTCCTTTCCATTAGAAATTCAGCAGAAAGTTAGCCGTTTATCTCTGGAATGGCTGAGATGGTGTCGATTGGCTTCTGCAGCTAGAATGCCCTTTGTGAAGGCTTAGCAAAGAGTCAGGGCCAGGTGCAGGGCCAGTGGCGCAATGGATAACGCGTCTGACTACGGATCAGAAGATTGTAGGTTCGACTCCTACCTGGCTCGTTGACAATGCCGTGATCGTATAGTGGTTAGTACTCTGCGTTGTGGCCGCAGCAACCCCGGTTCGAATCCGGGTCACGGCATCTTTATGCGCTGGATGAAGTGTAATGTCCACAGTCACGCCCATGCCAGTTCGGACCCCTGAAGGTACACAAGGAGCAGGAAGTCTCTCTCTCTCTCTCTCTCTAAGACCGCTTCTTGCAACCAGCACCAACTCTGTGATATAGGATACCTTGATACTATCCTAGCGTCGGTCGATTACAATGTGGCAGGCCGTAGTCAGATCACTAAAGGATTGGTCAACAGGCCAAGGTGTATCCTGCCATGTCATGCTACACCCGCTGTAACACAAACTTGGGGCCATGCGAACTCTACAACAGTGGCCTTTGAAGGTAACAGCAGAGAGTGAAAAGTCTTTCTTTGAAGGCCAGTGGGATGTACATTTTGGACAGCGAGGACCACTGCTTTTCGAGAGGCACGAAAGTAGGCAGCCATCTATGTGGAAGTGAAACAACCGTCCTATAAGGTGGAGGGGTTTCCTTCAACACCACCTGTGGGCCACATAGAATGAGATTGTAACATTATTAGCCTTTGCCATTTTCACAACTATCGAGCAGCCATAAGCAGTGATGTGACAGCAACTGAGAAGGCCTGAGCACTTTCCTTTCCATTAGAAATTCAGCAGAAAGTTAGCCGTTTATCTCTGGAATGGCTGAGATGGTGTCGATTGGCTTCTGCAGCTAGAATGCCCTTTGTGAAGGCTTAGCAAAGAGTCAGGGCCAGGTGCAGGGCCAGTGGCGCAATGGATAACGCGTCTGACTACGGATCAGAAGATTGTAGGTTCGACTCCTACCTGGCTCGTTGACAATGCCGTGATCGTATAGTGGTTAGTACTCTGCGTTGTGGCCGCAGCAACCCCGGTTCGAATCCGGGTCACGGCATCTTTATGCGCTGGATGAAGTGTAATGTCCACAGTCACGCCCATGCCAGTTCGGACCCCTGAAGGTACACAAGGAGCAGGAAGTCTCTCTCTCTCTCTCTCTCTAAGACCGCTTCTTGCAACCAGCACCAACTCTGTGATATAGGATACCTTGATACTATCCTAGCGTCGGTCGATTACAATGTGGCAGGCCGTAGTCAGATCACTAAAGGATTGGTCAACAGGCCAAGGTGTATCCTGCCATGTCATGCTACACCCGCTGTAACACAAACTTGGGGCCATGCGAACTCTACAACAGTGGCCTTTGAAGGTAACAGCAGAGAGTGAAAAGTCTTTCTTTGAAGGCCAGTGGGATGTACATTTTGGACAGCGAGGACCACTGCTTTTCGAGAGGCACGAAAGTAGGCAGCCATCTATGTGGAAGTGAAACAACCGTCCTATAAGGTGGAGGGGTTTCCTTCAACACCACCTGTGGGCCACATAGAATGAGATTGTAACATTATTAGCCTTTGCCATTTTCACAACTATCGAGCAGCCATAAGCAGTGATGTGACAGCAACTGAGAAGGCCTGAGCACTTTCCTTTCCATTAGAAATTCAGCAGAAAGTTAGCCGTTTATCTCTGGAATGGCTGAGATGGTGTCGATTGGCTTCTGCAGCTAGAATGCCCTTTGTGAAGGCTTAGCAAAGAGTCAGGGCCAGGTGCAGGGCCAGTGGCGCAATGGATAACGCGTCTGACTACGGATCAGAAGATTGTAGGTTCGACTCCTACCTGGCTCGTTGACAATGCCGTGATCGTATAGTGGTTAGTACTCTGCGTTGTGGCCGCAGCAACCCCGGTTCGAATCCGGGTCACGGCATCTTTATGCGCTGGATGAAGTGTAATGTCCACAGTCACGCCCATGCCAGTTCGGACCCCTGAAGGTACACAAGGAGCAGGAAGTCTCTCTCTCTCTCTCTCTCTAAGACCGCTTCTTGCAACCAGCACCAACTCTGTGATATAGGATACCTTGATACTATCCTAGCGTCGGTCGATTACAATGTGGCAGGCCGTAGTCAGATCACTAAAGGATTGGTCAACAGGCCAAGGTGTATCCTGCCATGTCATGCTACACCCGCTGTAACACAAACTTGGGGCCATGCGAACTCTACAACAGTGGCCTTTGAAGGTAACAGCAGAGAGTGAAAAGTCTTTCTTTGAAGGCCAGTGGGATGTACATTTTGGACAGCGAGGACCACTGCTTTTCGAGAGGCACGAAAGTAGGCAGCCATCTATGTGGAAGTGAAACAACCGTCCTATAAGGTGGAGGGGTTTCCTTCAACACCACCTGTGGGCCACATAGAATGAGATTGTAACATTATTAGCCTTTGCCATTTTCACAACTATCGAGCAGCCATAAGCAGTGATGTGACAGCAACTGAGAAGGCCTGAGCACTTTCCTTTCCATTAGAAATTCAGCAGAAAGTTAGCCGTTTATCTCTGGAATGGCTGAGATGGTGTCGATTGGCTTCTGCAGCTAGAATGCCCTTTGTGAAGGCTTAGCAAAGAGTCAGGGCCAGGTGCAGGGCCAGTGGCGCAATGGATAACGCGTCTGACTACGGATCAGAAGATTGTAGGTTCGACTCCTACCTGGCTCGTTGACAATGCCGTGATCGTATAGTGGTTAGTACTCTGCGTTGTGGCCGCAGCAACCCCGGTTCGAATCCGGGTCACGGCATCTTTATGCGCTGGATGAAGTGTAATGTCCACAGTCACGCCCATGCCAGTTCGGACCCCTGAAGGTACACAAGGAGCAGGAAGTCTCTCTCTCTCTCTCTCTCTAAGACCGCTTCTTGCAACCAGCACCAACTCTGTGATATAGGATACCTTGATACTATCCTAGCGTCGGTCGATTACAATGTGGCAGGCCGTAGTCAGATCACTAAAGGATTGGTCAACAGGCCAAGGTGTATCCTGCCATGTCATGCTACACCCGCTGTAACACAAACTTGGGGCCATGCGAACTCTACAACAGTGGCCTTTGAAGGTAACAGCAGAGAGTGAAAAGTCTTTCTTTGAAGGCCAGTGGGATGTACATTTTGGACAGCGAGGACCACTGCTTTTCGAGAGGCACGAAAGTAGGCAGCCATCTATGTGGAAGTGAAACAACCGTCCTATAAGGTGGAGGGGTTTCCTTCAACACCACCTGTGGGCCACATAGAATGAGATTGTAACATTATTAGCCTTTGCCATTTTCACAACTATCGAGCAGCCATAAGCAGTGATGTGACAGCAACTGAGAAGGCCTGAGCACTTTCCTTTCCATTAGAAATTCAGCAGAAAGTTAGCCGTTTATCTCTGGAATGGCTGAGATGGTGTCGATTGGCTTCTGCAGCTAGAATGCCCTTTGTGAAGGCTTAGCAAAGAGTCAGGGCCAGGTGCAGGGCCAGTGGCGCAATGGATAACGCGTCTGACTACGGATCAGAAGATTGTAGGTTCGACTCCTACCTGGCTCGTTGACAATGCCGTGATCGTATAGTGGTTAGTACTCTGCGTTGTGGCCGCAGCAACCCCGGTTCGAATCCGGGTCACGGCATCTTTATGCGCTGGATGAAGTGTAATGTCCACAGTCACGCCCATGCCAGTTCGGACCCCTGAAGGTACACAAGGAGCAGGAAGTCTCTCTCTCTCTCTCTCTCTAAGACCGCTTCTTGCAACCAGCACCAACTCTGTGATATAGGATACCTTGATACTATCCTAGCGTCGGTCGATTACAATGTGGCAGGCCGTAGTCAGATCACTAAAGGATTGGTCAACAGGCCAAGGTGTATCCTGCCATGTCATGCTACACCCGCTGTAACACAAACTTGGGGCCATGCGAACTCTACAACAGTGGCCTTTGAAGGTAACAGCAGAGAGTGAAAAGTCTTTCTTTGAAGGCCAGTGGGATGTACATTTTGGACAGCGAGGACCACTGCTTTTCGAGAGGCACGAAAGTAGGCAGCCATCTATGTGGAAGTGAAACAACCGTCCTATAAGGTGGAGGGGTTTCCTTCAACACCACCTGTGGGCCACATAGAATGAGATTGTAACATTATTAGCCTTTGCCATTTTCACAACTATCGAGCAGCCATAAGCAGTGATGTGACAGCAACTGAGAAGGCCTGAGCACTTTCCTTTCCATTAGAAATTCAGCAGAAAGTTAGCCGTTTATCTCTGGAATGGCTGAGATGGTGTCGATTGGCTTCTGCAGCTAGAATGCCCTTTGTGAAGGCTTAGCAAAGAGTCAGGGCCAGGTGCAGGGCCAGTGGCGCAATGGATAACGCGTCTGACTACGGATCAGAAGATTGTAGGTTCGACTCCTACCTGGCTCGTTGACAATGCCGTGATCGTATAGTGGTTAGTACTCTGCGTTGTGGCCGCAGCAACCCCGGTTCGAATCCGGGTCACGGCATCTTTATGCGCTGGATGAAGTGTAATGTCCACAGTCACGCCCATGCCAGTTCGGACCCCTGAAGGTACACAAGGAGCAGGAAGTCTCTCTCTCTCTCTCTCTCTAAGACCGCTTCTTGCAACCAGCACCAACTCTGTGATATAGGATACCTTGATACTATCCTAGCGTCGGTCGATTACAATGTGGCAGGCCGTAGTCAGATCACTAAAGGATTGGTCAACAGGCCAAGGTGTATCCTGCCATGTCATGCTACACCCGCTGTAACACAAACTTGGGGCCATGCGAACTCTACAACAGTGGCCTTTGAAGGTAACAGCAGAGAGTGAAAAGTCTTTCTTTGAAGGCCAGTGGGATGTACATTTTGGACAGCGAGGACCACTGCTTTTCGAGAGGCACGAAAGTAGGCAGCCATCTATGTGGAAGTGAAACAACCGTCCTATAAGGTGGAGGGGTTTCCTTCAACACCACCTGTGGGCCACATAGAATGAGATTGTAACATTATTAGCCTTTGCCATTTTCACAACTATCGAGCAGCCATAAGCAGTGATGTGACAGCAACTGAGAAGGCCTGAGCACTTTCCTTTCCATTAGAAATTCAGCAGAAAGTTAGCCGTTTATCTCTGGAATGGCTGAGATGGTGTCGATTGGCTTCTGCAGCTAGAATGCCCTTTGTGAAGGCTTAGCAAAGAGTCAGGGCCAGGTGCAGGGCCAGTGGCGCAATGGATAACGCGTCTGACTACGGATCAGAAGATTGTAGGTTCGACTCCTACCTGGCTCGTTGACAATGCCGTGATCGTATAGTGGTTAGTACTCTGCGTTGTGGCCGCAGCAACCCCGGTTCGAATCCGGGTCACGGCATCTTTATGCGCTGGATGAAGTGTAATGTCCACAGTCACGCCCATGCCAGTTCGGACCCCTGAAGGTACACAAGGAGCAGGAAGTCTCTCTCTCTCTCTCTCTCTAAGACCGCTTCTTGCAACCAGCACCAACTCTGTGATATAGGATACCTTGATACTATCCTAGCGTCGGTCGATTACAATGTGGCAGGCCGTAGTCAGATCACTAAAGGATTGGTCAACAGGCCAAGGTGTATCCTGCCATGTCATGCTACACCCGCTGTAACACAAACTTGGGGCCATGCGAACTCTACAACAGTGGCCTTTGAAGGTAACAGCAGAGAGTGAAAAGTCTTTCTTTGAAGGCCAGTGGGATGTACATTTTGGACAGCGAGGACCACTGCTTTTCGAGAGGCACGAAAGTAGGCAGCCATCTATGTGGAAGTGAAACAACCGTCCTATAAGGTGGAGGGGTTTCCTTCAACACCACCTGTGGGCCACATAGAATGAGATTGTAACATTATTAGCCTTTGCCATTTTCACAACTATCGAGCAGCCATAAGCAGTGATGTGACAGCAACTGAGAAGGCCTGAGCACTTTCCTTTCCATTAGAAATTCAGCAGAAAGTTAGCCGTTTATCTCTGGAATGGCTGAGATGGTGTCGATTGGCTTCTGCAGCTAGAATGCCCTTTGTGAAGGCTTAGCAAAGAGTCAGGGCCAGGTGCAGGGCCAGTGGCGCAATGGATAACGCGTCTGACTACGGATCAGAAGATTGTAGGTTCGACTCCTACCTGGCTCGTTGACAATGCCGTGATCGTATAGTGGTTAGTACTCTGCGTTGTGGCCGCAGCAACCCCGGTTCGAATCCGGGTCACGGCATCTTTATGCGCTGGATGAAGTGTAATGTCCACAGTCACGCCCATGCCAGTTCGGACCCCTGAAGGTACACAAGGAGCAGGAAGTCTCTCTCTCTCTCTCTCTCTAAGACCGCTTCTTGCAACCAGCACCAACTCTGTGATATAGGATACCTTGATACTATCCTAGCGTCGGTCGATTACAATGTGGCAGGCCGTAGTCAGATCACTAAAGGATTGGTCAACAGGCCAAGGTGTATCCTGCCATGTCATGCTACACCCGCTGTAACACAAACTTGGGGCCATGCGAACTCTACAACAGTGGCCTTTGAAGGTAACAGCAGAGAGTGAAAAGTCTTTCTTTGAAGGCCAGTGGGATGTACATTTTGGACAGCGAGGACCACTGCTTTTCGAGAGGCACGAAAGTAGGCAGCCATCTATGTGGAAGTGAAACAACCGTCCTATAAGGTGGAGGGGTTTCCTTCAACACCACCTGTGGGCCACATAGAATGAGATTGTAACATTATTAGCCTTTGCCATTTTCACAACTATCGAGCAGCCATAAGCAGTGATGTGACAGCAACTGAGAAGGCCTGAGCACTTTCCTTTCCATTAGAAATTCAGCAGAAAGTTAGCCGTTTATCTCTGGAATGGCTGAGATGGTGTCGATTGGCTTCTGCAGCTAGAATGCCCTTTGTGAAGGCTTAGCAAAGAGTCAGGGCCAGGTGCAGGGCCAGTGGCGCAATGGATAACGCGTCTGACTACGGATCAGAAGATTGTAGGTTCGACTCCTACCTGGCTCGTTATTGTTAGTACTCTGAGGTGTAGCCACATCTTTATGCGCTGGATGAAGTGCAATGTCAATAGTTCTTTTCTAGCTAGTGATTTAAGTGGGGAATGTAGTGGCATTTGTTAGATCAAAGTTTGCAGAAAAGGAAAGGAAAAGAAAGTGTATTATGGCGCGCGTAGCGCGCCAGAAAATTTTTGCTTGTGGGCGTGGCCAAAAAGTGGGCGTGACTTAAATGGGTGTGGCCAAAAGTAGGTGTTTTTCTTCGCCTTGACTACTGCAACTCTCTCCTTAACGGCTTACCCTTTCATAGGCTATCCCCCCTTCAGTCTGTTATGAATGCTTCTGCTAAACTAATAGAACTCTCTAACTGATCCATGACTGCTGCCCCTCTCTGCCAATCCCTTCATTGTCTTCCCCTACTCCACTGTATAAAATTCAAAATTCTAACCACAACATACAAGGCTATCCACAACATCGCCCCCAGCTACTTCCCCAACCTCATCTGCACATATCGCCCAAATCGTCTCCTCCGCTCATCCCAGGACCTCCTGCTCTCTACCCCATTACATCTTCTGTAACTCCCTGCCCTGGTATGTCCGATCAGCCCCTAAACTGTCCACCTTTACTGATCCATGAAAACTCACTTATTCAGGGAAGCTTATCCCACACCCACCTAGCAACTGTCCCCGAGCCACCCCCATCAAATCATTGTCCGCATTTATTACCTATTGTATCACCACCCCCTCCCTTTAGAATGTAAGCTCTACAAGCAGGGCCCTCCTGTCCCTTCTATATTGAACTGTATTATAATTGTGCTGTCCTCCTCTACATTGTAAAGCGCCAAATAAACTGTTTGCGCTATAATGGATTTATGGGGTCCAGAAGATAGCTGAGATGGAAGAATTGATAAATATTTCCAAAGATACACCGCAAAAATTCAGTCACAAATGGGCATGTTGGAAACACTTCGAGTCCACTTCAGATGTTAAGGATATCCTCCAAAGACCTGCCTGAACGCTCATTAGAGCTTCTCTTTTGAACAACCGAGATAATATTAAATCGTCACTTGCTTACACAGATCCCCACTCAGCACACATTAGATATAGCCAAATAAATTTAACCCACATGAATATTGTAGTACTATCACTCGATTATACTTGATCTGGATGGTTACCCCCGATGGGGTTTTCCCTTACGCTTTTCTAAACACTCCCAAAGGAGAGCCATGAACGATTAAACGATTCAAAAATAACTATAACCCACATCCCTTTCTCCTTCCTGTCTCTCCCTACCCTTATTCCCCTTCTCTTTTCCCTCCGTTCCAATGCCACAACCCCACCCCGCACCTCCCTCCCTTCTCTGACTTATGTCTAAGGGTAACCTTAAATGCAAATGATACTACATACTGCTACCTGTGAAGCTATCTTTTCCTATCATTATCGCAGAAGAGACCCCGTATCCAGGGCCAAGATGACCTAACCTTTACACCCAACGTTCTGCATAGGCGAAGTAAGGATGGGTTTCCGGGTTGATGCTTGTCAGATTATGCAGATGACTATTTCATACAAAAATCCAAACCAATGGAGATCTTGAACCACAGAAATAGTATTTTTCTTTATTCTTCTTTTCTTTTTTTTTCATGTGTTATAAATGTTTATTATCCGGACACAATACAAGACTATTCTCAAAAAACCACTTGTACATTGTCCAGAGGTCAAGAGAATAACTCATACAGTTCTTCCTTCACACATTAGGCCTTTATAGTTTTAGGTAACACCGTGTATCTGCTTCTTTGAAAATTTACAGTACCTATTCATAACATTCCTATTGGAGTTTGTTAAACCTCTGTACCGTCGACCAAGACGTTGGTTCATGTTATCAGATTGACATGTATATTAATATGTATGTTACCCTGAATATCTTAATAAAATCTTTTTAAAAAAATAAATAAATAACTGTTTGCGCTATATGAATCATGTATAATAATAATGTATTGTGCTACTTTTCCTCTTTGTATAGGCTAAATAGTGCATGAAGGTACGCTGAAGAGGTTGTGAAAGTAAAATAAGCTTCACTGAGGTCACCAACTAAAGCTTCCAGCATATGTCTGGACCAGCAATGATAACTCCTAGCAAAGTGTTAGGGTCAGCAACAAGCTCAAGTCAGTGGGATCTTTAAGTATAATAATTCAACAGCTGCAAAAAAAATCTAAATACTCAGTCACACTCTAAAAACAGTCCATGCACTCAGGCACGCTGTCCCATGACAGTACTAGACGCTCTTCCAGACAACTTCCTCTTTACTCCACAAGTAACCACATTCTGCCAATGCTGGCAGTACTGGCAGTATTGGCAGCCTGGAGTCCCAGCAGTCTGCAAGTACTGTAACCTAAATGTCAGGAGTTGCAGGATTTCTCTGCAGACCACAGATAGGTTTATGACTCCCCTCTGCCATTGCTTATGAAGCCTTGTGCACATGGGCCAAATGTCTGCTGACAGCCCTCAATTTTTCCACTTGCCTGTTCGCATTTTGCGAGTGTAAAATGATGGCGGGGGATTGTTTGAATGGGAGCTATTCTCCCAGTGATTGATTACCCAGGGGATGAGAGAGGGAGAGGAGAGCCAGCCAGATCATCATAGAGCAGGGATTGCTTGCTGTAATAACTTTTATTTGCATTGCAGGACGTTCGCCCTCACACACAGTCCTGCCTCCTAGCCTGGTTCTTTTGATAGACAGAACACGGGTCCAATGCCGTGACATCTATCAAATTAGCCATGCCAGGAGGCGGGACTTTGTGTGACGGCGAGCACCTGGCAATTCAAATGAAAGCTGTCACAGTGGTCAATCCCCGCTCTGTGATGACCCAGCCAACTCTCCTCTTCTTCTTCCTCTGCACTGGTCAGGATGCATTAATGGGCAGAGGTGAAGCTGCATTGATGGGCACAGGTGAGGCTGCATTGATGGGCAGAGGCGAGGCTGCATTGACTTGCACAGGTGAGGCTGCATTTGTGGGCAGAGGCGAGGCTGCATTGACATGCACAGGTGAGGCTGCATTAATGGACACAGGTGAGACTTCATTAATGCGTATTGTTTAGCACTGATGAGGCTGCATTGATGACTACAGGTGAGGTTGTATAGATGATAAAAAATTTCTCTCAGAATATATATATTATTTGGGGATTTTACATAATCTTCATGTCTTAAATTATGTTTTGCTCTGGGGGAGGTGATCGGGATTTTTTTTCTACACTATGAATGCTTATTACAGTTATGATCTGAAATCAATGTTCCTCCTGTATAAAAAAGTTGCAATTGAGTCGCTAAACAAATCAGTGTATATATACACCGCTAGCTATAAACATAAAGTGCAATATGCATAAATATATATTTATATATAATAATATATATATATATATATATATATATATATAATATATGTCACTAGCTGACAATTAGTCCAATAATATGTGCATAAATAAATATAAAATATATAAGTGAATCAATCAATAAAGGGTATGACATGTAAACCCAGTAAATCAAGTGACAATGTGTCAGTCTCTTAATCGATAAATATTCAAAGGCAGTTCATATCAATAAAAAGTCCAATGGATGATGGCAAATTGACCAAAAATACACAGTGGTAGGTAATTGTTATATCTTTCCAATAATCTTCCACTACAGTCAGCACAGTGCTTGTGACTCCACTCCCCTTATGCTCTCAAACTCACCAGCTGCATTTGCCTTACACTTTCGTGTTTGGCCCTCTTATCATGGGGGTTTAAGATAAGGTTTCCAAACTTCAGTCACAGAAAGATGAACCTTTCTTTGGCAATCCACTTGCTTTACTTGGTTCTCACTCCAGCAGGCCTCCGGTGCTCACCTCTTCTCTATGATGCTCCAGGCTGCCAGCCTCATGTACAATGTAGGACTATTATTTCTAAAAATGGTATGTGATGATGTCAGCATGGGACTGCTGGCCAGACTGGCTTTAGAGCAGGGGTATACATACCTCCCAACATGATTTGATCACTGTTACAAGCAAACATTTTTTGTAAATGTCACCTATTCATGCCATTCATTGTGTACTATTATGATAGCTGTGATTGGTCACAGCTATCATATGGTACAGCAGTGATTGACACTGTACTATTTGATCACAATAGTACACAATGGCTATGAATGACAAGCCATTGTTTGTTTAAAACTGAGATGTGACCACTGTGATTGGTCACAGTGATTACATGGTACCAGGGCCATGCACAGCAGGCCAGTACACAGATCTTTGGTCCCCTGTGTCCAGTGTGGCACAATGCGCGCAACTGGGAGGACATCATATGACATCCACCCCGCGTAGAAGTGCTCCTGCCTGCCTGCTTTATTACTATAGGCCAGGCAGGAGGTGGTTAAAGTATTACTAAACCAACAACAGTAAAATTAGTCTGTATATGTGTAGCGCACTACCCCCTTGGGGGCTGCTGATTTTGTTCATTTACCTTATGTCAACCTGCTCTCGGTTCCGAGCCTCCCATGCAATTCCATAACACAGCACTTCATACTCTGAATTTTTCAAGTTGCTTTATTTGGGGATACATTTATTGGGCGGCCTAATGAAGCATATGAGATACCCTGTTAAATCCCAAATTAGAAATGAAAGGGAATATTAAATTATAGCCGTAGTTTTGTGGATTAGATTTCCATGTCAGCGATCCTTCTCTGATTTCTCTCTTTCTTTAGCGCCCTCTCACTATGAGCAGATGAGCATCACTCTGAATAATGCTGAGGATGTTGAAACTCAAAGTCCTAGGCCTCACCACCTATTTCCGTGACTTGCAGTGTCCAACCTCCTTCACTAACCCCGAGAAGTGCTTGATATTGTGGTCCTTGAATACATAGCATAAGGTTTCTGAATAGATCCACTGGGTTTGCACTTCCTTTGCACTTTCCCAACAACAGTCCATGTTCTACTCACAGAAGGTTGACTCCCAGTCTTCCGCTTCCTCTTAGTTCCTGCTTCCTCCTCCCGCACAATCCAGTAAATCCCCACCTGGGACATTTCAGTATTCCTTCAGCACTACATGATGACTCCTGCTCCAGGGGACCTGACTTTGGCCTCCGTGGAGTCACTTCAGGCTATCCAGCTCCAGGATCTCTGAACTCACGGGCATTCAAGTCTCCTCCCAGAGGCTCCGGGGCCTCTGAACCCCCGGGCCTCCGGTCCCAAATCTCTGGACCTCAAACTCCCTTCCTTGAACTCTCCGAGGACATGTGACCCCCCCCCCCCCTTTTATGAAAGACCTCCTTCTGTAACCACAAAAATTAACCATTGGTCAATTTTCTCACATGGGGTTTCCTGCCACTCAGGTCTTAGCCCATCCCCTCTTTCCAGCAGAATCCACAGTCAAGCAGAGGATGTATCCCTGAGCCCAAGTGTAGGCGGCCACACCCCCTTCTACTGTGACACTCCCATCCCTGAATCCACAACCAAGCCCAGCAAAAAGACATGGCCCTGGCCAAATCTACCTGTCTCTACACCCTACACTATCAAAAACACCACTAGGCACCTACCAAAAAGGTAGGGGGTGCTACAGTAAAGCATGCTTGTTATACTCACTGTGGAACATAAGGGGTTAATCCTCTGGATTGTGTGAAAAGACTGTTTGATTCTGCCTTCTCTGATCCTCCTCTTCTTCCGTTGTCCCCAATACATCTGCTGATAGTACAGGGCCTTGGGGGCACTCTGCACATGCTCAGTTTGGTCTGTATTGCTAGAGAGTTTTAATTTTTTTTGGTAGGGTGCATGTTATCGGCACAGGGCCAATCAGCACTGTCCAGACAGAGAGTCATGAGACATGCAGCCTCATAGGACAGTCAGAGGAGAATGAAACCTCTTCCTACAAGCTTTAACCAGTGCACGGCCGGACACTGATAGAAGTCACAAGATTGTTATATACTGCTGATGAGAAAAGATATTTAGCAGTTTATATTTACTAAAATAACTGCATTTCCATGTTCTGTGTATTGTGGGAAAACAATTATTGTGAATGCAGGGTCCTGGGTTTAGTAACTCTTTAAGTAAACCTTACTTTGCATTATTCTTTTGTTGATAAAAGAAGCCTGTTTAATATGTCTGGGAATCAAATCAAGTAGCATGTCTTGTCATGTCTGCATGAAGTTTTAAGGCTGGCTTTTAAACAAAATTATTGACCCAGTGCTGGCATCATTAAATGCTTTGAGAATTTTTTTTATTTATTTTTAAATCTCAGATGAATGCTACAGCAAAAATTCTAACCTTGCATGGGTAGCTTGAGTATAGAATGCTAAAGATTATTTGGCTGGTGTAGCTCTGCAGGAGAGGGAAATTTGACGTCATCAGTGGTGGAACTGGAGTTATTACTTTTTCGGGAATCCATTCAAGTGACAGGTCTAAATTAAATTTTAAGGGCTTTCAAACAAAACGAGTTAACTCAGTGGTGGCATCATCAAATTCTCTGATGAACGATTTTTAACCACTTGCTTACTGGGCACTTAAACCCCCCTCCTGCCCAGACCAATTTTCAGCTTTCAGCGCTGATGCACTTTGAATGACAATTGCGCGGCCATACAACACTGTACCCAAATGAAATTTTTATAATTTTTTTCCCACAAATAGAGCTTTCTTTTGGTGGTATTTAATTACAGCTGGGAGTTTTATTTTTTGCTAAACAAACAAAAAAAGATGCAAAAAAAAAAAATCATGTTTCAAAGTTTGTTTGTAAAATTTAGCAAACAGGTCATTTTTCTCCTTCATTGAAATGCGCTGATGAGGCGGCACTGGTGGGCACTGATAGGCTGCACTGGTGGGCACTGATAGGCTGAACTGGTGGGCACTGATAGGCACAGTTAAGGCGGCACTAATAGGCACAGATAAGGTGGCACCGATAGGCACAGATAAGGCAGTACTGATGGGCACAGATAAGGCGGCACTGATGGGCAAAGATGGGTGGCACGGATGGGTGGCAGGGATGGGTGGCACTAAGGGGTACTGATAGGTACCACTGATAGATGGGACTGATGGGCACTAATAGGTGGCACTGATAGGTGGCTCTGATAGGTGGCACTGCTGGGCATTGATGGGCGGCACTGATGGGCACTGATGGGCACTGGTAGATGACACTGATGGGCACGGATATGTGGCACTGGGGTGCAGCACTGTTGTTGAGGCAGATTGTGGGCACTGATAGGTGGCACTGTGGGCACTGATGGGTGGCATTGTGGGTATTGATGGGTGGCACTGTGGGCACTGATGGTTGGCACTGTGGGCACTGATGGGTGGCACTATGGGCACTGATGGGTGGCACTGATGGGGGGCACTTTTTTAATATGTAGGTGGCACTGGCAGCGGGCAGGTGGGCACTGATAAGCTGGCCGTGATCGGGACTGATTACCGGCTCTGTTGTGTCACATGATCAGCTGTCATTGGCTGACAGCTGATCACGTGGCAAGGGGTCGGGATCGACCCCTTGCTCCGATTCCGTGATCAGGCTAGTCTCATAGACTCGCTGATCACAGAGCGTGCCGCGTGCGCCCCTCAGGGGGCGCGCAGGCCGCTCGTGCACGGGACGTCGTTCCGGCAAAGCAGGTCCACACTGTAGCCGTCATTCGGCTATAGCGCAGATCTCTAGTGGTTAAGAATTTCTTAAGAATAGGGATGAGCTTGGTGTTCGACTGGAACACATGTTCGACTCGAACAGCGGCCATTCGTCTGTTCGGTAAATTCAGAACTTTGTGGACCGTTCGCACCAAATTTGTGTGGCACGAACGGCCCACAATGCACTATGCCATCGCAGTGCATTGCTGGCTCATGATTGGTCAAGCATGCACTGTGACCTCACATTCTTGGCCAGCACAGTATACACCTGTATCTACACTTTATTGCTGTTTTTCTCTAATTAAGGCATCCGCAGGAGTTAGTAGGTGTTGTGTGCCTCCAGCACAGTATACACCTGTATCTACCCTTTATTGCTGATGTTCTCTAATACAAGCATCTGCAGGAGTTAGTGGGTGTTGTGTGCCTCCAGCACAGCGCAGTATACACCTGTATCTACCCTTTATTGCTGGGGTTCTCTAATACAGGCATCTGCAGGAGTTAAAGTGGGTGTTGTGTGCCTCCAGCACAGTATACATCTGAAGATACCCTTATTGCTGGTGTTGTCTGTTGCATATCTTGCATATTAGCCTTTAAAATTAGCACTTTTGATTTCGAACATTTGAGTCCCATAGACTTTAAAGCGGAGGTCCACCCTTAAGTGGACCTTCCGCTCATTGGAATCCTCCCCCCCTCCGGCGCCACAATTGGCACCTTTCAGGGGGGAGGGGGGTGCAGGTACCTGTACAGTACAGGTATCTGCACCCACTTCCGGGATAGCTCTCTGCGGAAAGGGGCGTATATTACGCCCCTTTCCAAAAGTCCCCCGCTGCCTGCTGGGAAACACACAGATCCCAGAGGCAGCGGGTCCATCCTTTTTGCACAGCGCGACTCGCGCATGCGCAGTAGGGAACTGGGAAATTAAGCCGAAAGGCTCCACTTCCTGATTCCCATATCCAAGATGGCGGCGGCAGCACCCGAGAGACGATCGAGAGATCGGCTTCGGGTGCCGACATCGCAGGCGCGCTGGGCGGGTAAGTGTCCTTAGTTTAAAAGTCAGCAGCTGCAGTATTTGTAGCTGCTGGCTTTTTTTAAAAAAACGGAGGAACTCCCGGCGGACTCCCGCTTTAATGGGGTTCTAAAGTTCGTACGAATTTTAGGTCCGTTGGAAGGTTCTGGTGCGAACCGAAGCGGGGGGTGTTCGGCTCATCCCTACTTAAGAATGTTTCTAGCGAAAATCTGACAGTGTATGGCTAGCTTAAGTGTCAGATGCTAAAGATTCTTTGGCTGATGTAGCTCTGCAGTGAAGACTTAAGTCACCAGAGGTGGAACTGGCATTATTACTCTTTCAGGAATCCACGCAGGTAGCAGGTCTAGACAAAATTGTTAAGGGTTTTTGAACAAACTAGTTGACTCAAGGATGGCATCATCGAATGCTTGAATGAACAATATTTCAGAATTTCTTATAAACAGTAGTTAGTTAATAGTTAAAATAATGGATGCTTAAAGTGATTGTAAAGACTTAAGGTTTTTACCCTTATGCATTCTATGCATGAAGGTAAAAAACCTTCTGTGTGTCAGCAGCCCCCCTTATACTTACCTGAGCCCCATATCTATCCAGCGATGTGCACGAGAGCTCTCCTGGTTCTCCTCCTCCTCATTGGCTAAGACAGTAGCGGGAGACATTGGCTCCCGCTACTGTCATATACAGCCAGCAAGCCAATCAGGAGAGAGTAGAGCAGGGCTGAACCGCCTCCATGTGTGAGTGGATACATAGAGCTGTGGCTCAGGAGGGAGCCTGCTCAGGTGCTCCCATAGCAAGATGCTTGCTATGGGGGCACACGATAGGTGGGAGGGCCAGGAGCGCCAGCTCGGTACATAAGAAGAGGAGGACTTGGGATGCTCTTGGCAAAGCCATTGCACTTTAAAATTCTTTAGTCAGTGTAGCTCAGCAGGAGAGTGAAGGTTGAAGTCACCAGCGGTGGAACTGGAATTTTTGCTCTTATGGGAATCCACAGTAGCAGGTCTGGACAACATTTTTAAGAGTTTACGAAGGAAACTAGTTGACTCGATGGTATCATGGAATGATGTAATTCACTATTTTTTTTAAATTTCTTACGAACGTTCAAGCAAAAATCTAACCGTGTATGTCTAGCTTAAAGTAATAGTAAAGGCAATTATAAAAAAAAACTATAACAAACATGTTATACTTACCTGCTCTGTGCAGTGATTTTGCACAAAGCAGCCCGGATCTTCCTGTCGAGTGCCTCCAGAGTAAGTAGCTTGCAATGGGGGCACCCAAGCAGACTCCCTCCCGAGCCACTGTTTTGAGTGTCTATTCACACACAGGGACGTGCCCCGACCCTGTCCCCACTCTCTTCTTACTGACTGGGATGGATGGCAGCGGGAGCCAATTGCTCCCACTGCTGTCTCAGCCAAGAAGGAGGTAGAGCCCCTGGAGAGCCGAGGCTTTCATGCACATCACTAGATCACAATGGGGCTCAGGTAAGTATTGGAGTGGGGCTGAAAGGCTGCTGCACAGAGAAGGTTTTTTACCTTCATGCATAGAATGTATGAAGGTAAAATCCTTGAGCCTTTACAACCACTTTAGGTGTTGGATGCTAAACATTCCTTGACAAGTGTACTTCTGCAAGAGAGTGATGGCTGAAGTCTCCGGGGGTGAAACTGGTATTTATAATCTTCCTTTACAGGGTTGCTTTTTTCATTTCTTCTTTCATGTGAAGTATACCTGACTGTTACAAGTCCCAGCTGCAAAAGTGGATTTAGAGATATGGGATAGAGATATCAAGACAATAGAGAGAATTATGCCTCGTACACACGGTCGGACATTCCGACCACAAAATCCAACAGATTTTTACAGACGGATTTTGGCCAAAACTTGTGTTGCATACACACGGTCAGACAAAGTTGTCAGAAAATCTGATCGTTCAGAACGAGGTGACGTTGGTTGCGTACGACGGGACTACGTAGAGGCTAGTAGCCAATAGCTTTGGTCGCGTAATTTAATCTGAGCATGCGTGGCACTTTGTCCGTCGGAGTTCTCTACAAACGATCGGAAAAAGTAAGATCGGATTTTTTTGTCTGAAAATTTTAGAACCAGCTCTCAAATAGCACTCCGATAGAGCCCACACATGACCGAATTTTCTGACAATATAATCCGATCGGACCTATTCCGTCTGAATTTCTGACCCTGTGTAGAGGGCATTAGGACGAGGTGATGTAAGGAAGGTGACAAGCAAGTGAAGAAGTGTGATGGAGAGGGGACACAGATGGAGTAGCAGAGAAGGAGGGGGGGTGACGTTGGAGAACAGGGTGACAGAAGCAATGGGTGGGTGGTTGGTACTGCCAAAAGCTTCATCTGATGAATAGAGCAAGGAAAGAAAAGGAGGAGGGGGTGAGAACGGAGAGAGTGGGAGGGAGGGAAAGACAGAATAGGACACACAGCCAGACAGCACTTACTGGGAGAAAACTGATACCACTGAGAGAGAGAACCAAGCCAAAGCCCAGCACTCTTCTCTGTCCCTTCCCCTCCACACACATGGATACATGACGGAGTGACTTTGGATTACAGTCCTATGTCCCATGTGTGTACAGCTACAACTACCAGACAGAGGCGCCCGCACATTCTGCACTATGGCCAGGTGGATTCTACCCTGGGATTGCTGGAAAGTCTCCTTACTACTTCTATTCATGCAAGGTTTCCACACAGCCAGAACAGGTACAGTCCCAATGCATGATATTATCTCGATCTACATAAATAAAGAATTCTTTGGCATTTAACATTTATTGATAGGTTTTGTACTGCAGCAAGAATTCTAAAGTGATGCTATGCTGCAAATGAATGCTTATCATCAGGATGCCGAAAGACTAGACTATTTACAAACTTTTACAGGCTGGATGTGACCATGATTGGCTCAGTTTGTCAGATTTGGGTCCATCGAAATCCCATCAATTTGTATTTAACATATTTTATGCATATTTGAACGGCTGGGAATTCAGCATACAGTTTCTTACAAGATTAGTTCACTAAATGCTCAGTTATAGAGAGATGTTGGGTTCAATAACCTACTTTTAGGAAGTCCGGTGATGACCCAACTCTGGTTCTGCACTTCTTCTCAGTGAGTCCTACTTTTGTAGTTTCTGAAACCCTACTATTTATACTAGTTTTTGAACCCTACTATTGAGTGTTTCCCTAACTGATCATTAAAGGAAGCCTGTCCTGCTTTAAATACATGGACTTTTATTATTATTAATTACAGGTATTTATGTAGTTCTGACAGTTTGTGCAGCAATTTACATACTGTATATTCACCGGAGTCCCTGATTTCAAGAAGTTTACAATCTAAGGCAGTGATTCTCAACCAGGGTTCCTCCAGAGGTTGCTAGGGGTTCCTTTAGCATTGGGCAATTTCTGCCTCTTAGATAAGTTCCCACTCACACCATTGATGTTTTTAGCTATCTGTAAGGAGGTAATTCTTCCCAATGACCACAAGTGTAAGGACCGTTCTTCCCACTGACCATCACACTAATGTATCACGAGTTGTAGATATCTAATTTTTAGCAGGGGTTCCTCGAGACCGGAGAACTATTTCAAGGGTTCCTCTGTGTTGAAAAGGTTGAGAAAGGCTGATCTAAGGTCACTATCTCACATACATATATTAAGACCAATTTGGAAATTAACCATTTAACACAGCAGCATGTATTTGAAGTGTGGGAGGAAATCTACATAAGTATAAGGGGAATATGCAATGTCCATGCAGGTAGTGCTTTGACTGGGATTCAAACCTAGGACCCCAGTGCTGCAAGGCAAATGGGCAAACCACTAAGCATTGCTGGCTTTTTCCTATAACTACTAGTTGCCTAGCTATCTCTGGCTGTAAAGCTTTTTGAACCACTCACCTGGAGAAAACTTGCACAAATTTAGAGCCGGTTCCCACTGCTGTGATGTCTGAGATCGGATGTGATTCGCACCGCACTACAGTGCAAATCACATGCAATCTCTGTGTGATGCGACTTCAGCCATACATATAGTATGGCTGAATTTGCATTGCATTCGGACCAAACTCGTACAGGACCATTTTTTTGGTTTGCAGCAGAATCGGATCGCATGGGTGTTCACACCATGCGATCCGATTCCTGTCTGAGTTTGCAGCTCGCACTGCGATCTGCAAACTGATTTGGGGGTGTCATTAACTTTTAACTATGCAGTTTGCATAGGGCAGTGTGAACTGCCACCGATGCGAGGACATGCGATGCGGGAATCCGCAGTAGATTCGCATCGTTCACGCATCATAGCAGTGGGAACGCCCTAAGTTAGTATTCCTGATCTGCACATTCAGTGACCTAGAAAGTGTTTAAGCTATTGGATCAGCATGACAGCCAGGCATGTAGCTTTTTCAGAAGAAGAGGTCAGCAATGGGTAGCCTGCATTATTTTATTAGGCTTCCTTTAAAGCTAACTCCAATAGGGGGAGTGCTATCTCCTTGTGGTGGCCATGCTAAGTGGGTGGAGCTGGGAACTGAGGAGCAGAAATCACTCAGAGTTCCCAAGAGATGTATAAGGCTCATTTTACATATATCAGATGCATTTTGAACTGTTGTCGATTCACATAGCATGTGAACCTGACCGGGTTGCGGTGGGAATTTTAAAAGGGTCCTGTGCATTTTTCATGCCAGTTCAGGTGCGATTTCAGTGTCAAATTCACACCTGAATCGCACCTGAACCACTGAATGGAAACCGCAGAGGTCTCCAAAACTAGCCCCGCATATAATCTATATTTCCAAAAGTATTGGGACACCTACCTTTACACGTACATGAACTTTAATGGCGCCTGTTGGGTTCAATGTTGAGTTGGCCCACCCTTTGCAGCTATAACAGCTTCAACGATTCTGGGAAGGCTGTCCACAAGGTTTTAGAGTGTGTCTATGGAAATGTTTGACCATTTTTCCTAAAGTGCATTTGTGAGGTCAGGCACTGATGTTGGATGAGAAGGCCTGGCTCGCAGTCTCCACTCCTTTTATGCTAAAAGTGTTCTATTGGGTTAAGGTAAGGACTCTATGCAGCCCAGTCAAGTTCCTGCACCCCAAACTCACTTGTCCATTTGCTTTGTGCACTGGTCCAAATCCTTTGATGGAGTGGGATCATGGTGAGGGATTGTTCTTCAGGGGTTGGGCTTGGTCCCTTAGTTCCACTGAAGGGAACTCTTAAGGCATCAGCATACCAAGACATTTTGGCCAATTTCATGCTCCCAACTTTGTGGGAACAGTTTGGGGATGGCCCCTTCCTGTTCCAACATGACTGCACACCAGTGCACCAAGCAAGGTCCATAAAGACATGGATGAGTGAGTTTGGGATGGAGGAAATTGACTGGCCTGCACAGAGTCCTGACCTCAACCTAATAGAACACAGAGACTGCGAGCCAGGCCTTCTCATCCAACATCAGTGCCCGACCTCACAAATGCGCTTTTGGAAGAATGCTCAAACATTTCCATAGACACACTCCTAAACCTTGTGGACAGCCTTCCCAGAAGAGATGAAGCTGTTATAGCTGCCAAGGGTGGGTCAACTCAATATTGAACCTTATGGACTAAGACTGGGATGCCATTAAAGTTCAAGCGCATGCAAAGGCAGCTGTCCCAATACTTTTGACAATATAGTGTATGTGAACCTAGCCTAAAAGGGTACTAGATTGTTCAGCTTGCAGAAAGCATCCAAAATTGAAATACCGGTAATAGTGGTGGGCGTGTTTTTTTTTATTTATTTTTTTGCAGTGAATGTGCAATACATTTGCAGGAAAACAAGGCATCATTAACATTAGCTGCAAAGTCCAATGTGTCTTGTCTCTTGAAAATTTAGCACAGCCATACTATTGACAACTATGAAGTTGAAATGGCAAGTTTGGAGATACTCCCCTGGCAATGCGCCGCTGACTACAGCGGCGCATGCGCACAGGGGTTTCTTGGCTGGAAGCCCGGCAGACGCCGGACCCTGCCGGAAAGAAATCGCAATGCACGCGGGAGTGGCGATATCTCCGCTCCGGCCACTCACAGCGCCGGAGCCGCAATATCCGGAAGACACGCAGAGGGAACATGTCAGCTCCCTCGGCGTGTATCGGGTGAGATGTTGGGGCCTCGTTCTAAGGTAAGTATTTCATAATGAGCTAGTATGCGGTGTGCATACTAGCTCATTATGCCTTTTCCCTTGCAGGTATGAAAAAAAAAATATTTTCATCGGGTTTACTACCGCTTTAACTGTCCACAATATGGAACGAATTGCCTTTATACTGAACTGAGTAAGTAGAATTAATGCATGCTATTAGAAATGAAATAACATAATGTGCTTTTAGACATAATGCTGCTTCCTTTATCAGATATCACAAAGATATTTTGTTTTATATACCTGTCAATATATTAAATGGCAAACTTATTCATTTAATAAATAAACAGAATAATTTTGGGGAAAAAAATACTAAAACTTGAAACCAGACAACAAAATTATTTTAAAGGGTTAGCCAATTGAGAACTGAAACATTGGTTATAGAAAGACACGTATGGGTTGAATGACCTGCTGGCTTCTTATAGTTATTACAACTCTAGTCGTAAGATTCCTCTGCTATACACTCCGTCTCCAGTATCCAGCTCCTCCACCATAAGAGTCCATTCACACAGGGACAACTTTGGAACCCGACTTGAAGTCGTTCTAAGTCGCCTCAAGTCGCGCAACATGATAAAATCAATGTAAGTGAATGAGAGCCGTCTTAATTTACACTACTGAAGTCGCTCCGACTTCAGAAAAGGTTCCTATACTACTTCTATCGAACTTCTAGGCAACTTGTATTCATTGATTTCAATGGATGTTGCCTAAAGTCTATCCTCCCTTTGCAGCAACAGGCAGCTCATTCATCCTACTTCAATCTTCATAATGTAGAAGAAATGATGCAGTGAGTTTAGAGGGAGTTGGGATTTTGGGTGGAGAAATTTAAATATACAAGTCACTGAAAGCTGGTATGTGAGTCATCCCCTTGTAGGGTGAAAGGATCATTCCTTTCATTGGAATTATATATGATGCATTCAGTTTGAGGAGCCGGATGATTTTTCAGGTTCTAAACGTCAGTGTCCCTAATGACCTGATCCTCCTAACCTAGTGCAATCTAGCAATTACGGTTTGGGTGGTCTGTCCCAAACTTGAGGTGATAATGCTTATTTTAAAAAAAAAGGGGGGGGGAGTGCTTCTGTTGACACCAGTGAAATGCCCCCTGGTTACAATCCAATTACTGGAGTGCAATACATCAACATCATTTTGCTATAAAGGAACCTGTCATGAGAAGGGGATGGAGGCTGCTATTGGCCAGCTCTCCCTGAAAATTCAAATTCAATATCAAACCTCTTGCTTCCATAATTTGAGTCATGAAAAAATATGCATATAAGTACTCACGACTTTCCTGATCTGCATTGCTTGTCTGCCAGGCAGCAGGCATTTTTAGCAAGAAGTTTGGCCTTGGCATTTTTTGTTTATCTCAGGTGTGCTCTAATACTTTAGGTGAAAATATTAAATTAAGCTGATAGACAATACAATACAAAAGACCAAAAAATGTGGTTCGCAATAAGCTGTATAAAACATAACTTTTATCATATATTTGAAAATGGCTGGAACTTCACCTCTGTATACTTACTCTCAGATCTGTTGCTATTCATTAAGGCAGGCCTAAAGGCCCATACACACGATCAGAAAATCGTACAAAAGCAGCTGATCGTTAGTACACAGATTTCATCTGAAATTTTCTGAAAGAAAAAACAAAAAATCTTTTCTCGTACGATGCCAGATCGTACGATTTTTGTTTAATCAATACAGTGTACAATACAACACATTACATCACTTACAAATTTTTGTTCTGTCATATGAGAATTTTCACACTTTAGTAACCTCTTCATTTTTGAGCTGAAGACTAGCATGCAAAAAAAAAAAAAAAACCACGATCATTCGTCCAATAATTTCATTGTGCATAGTAGGCTTTAGATGGGTCATCTTTTTTTGTTTAATCCGGTTGAACAAAAAGAACCGGACTCAATTCCCCTATCCACACACCCATTCCCACTAAGCAACCATATTCTGACAATAAGAAGGCTTCCTTGCCATCAGAATACACTGATAAGCTTTGCAGGCTATAGCCTACAGCACTGGTTGAGCAGGGAAAATCTCAAAGGGTAGTTGTACAGAGGTCAATCAATAAATCGACTTCTGTACAACCACAGGGGCCATATTTGGATTGAAATTGGACTGGTACCTGCTGAACCATCTGAATTTCGATGCATGTATGGACGGCTTAACAGCTCCCTACATTTTTTTCCACACCTAGTAGACAGCATAGACAGCAGAGAAAAGAGACAGATAGCACACCTTTTCTTCAAAATATTTATACTTGCTTGCCTCCAAAAATCTATTTATTTCTTACAGGTATTTATACAACACTAAGTTACACAATGCTTTATGCACTATCCATTTACATCAGCAGGTTTCAATGTATGGTCCTTATCTGATATGCATACATAGTAGAGCCAATTAACCTAAAGCATGGCTTTGGCGTGTGGGAGGAAACCCAGCACAGGGAGAGTAATTCCGACCATAGATGGTTTGAATCTAGGCCGGTTCAGCAGGGACCAGCAGAGATTCGAACCATGTATGGGCAGGCTGAATATTATACCCAAATCAATCCATCAATCAGCATAGGTACAACCAGCTTGTTGGACTTTACATGGAGTTTTTGCTACCGGCTAGTAAAGCCACTAGCAGTAATCACTGTGTTCCCCCAGCAAGGGCAGCTCCCCCCCATCAGGAGAACACAATGGCTCCACAGGAGTTATTCAGTGGTTTGTGTTGATTTTTTTTCCTTCCTGCAACCATGGTCTATGGCTGGCTTTAGAATACAGCATGCAGATAATGTGCTGCTTAGAATCTGAACCAAGAATACAAAAGTGATAACCACTAAACGACTGTGCTGCCCTGTTTCCATATATATGAGCTGCATGTCCCTTTTGTTATACTTACAATTGCATAATTTCCCATGGGACAGCAAAAAACTCTCTTTTTTTTGACAGTTGATACAAGCCATGAGTGACTGTAACCCAACTATTACAGAAAATGTTCGTACCAGTATGCGTCACTGGGTGTTGCGCTCAGATATCAGTTTACTATATTGATGGGCACGGGCTCTGTCACTGTTCCTGTGCTGGAAAACGCATCAGAAAAAAATGAAAATGCAATAATGAGCCCACCAAGCTGTAATGATCATAGGAAACTTTAAACAAGTTATGGGCAGTAAACTACGTGACAGTAAAAGTGGAATAGCTGTTATCTGACATCTGGTAGCATGTGTTTAAAATTCCAGACTGCAAAATGAGATGGTTATATGGCAGAACACTGAGTTCCTACACACCTGCAGATTCCTGCTAGCAGCATGGGTTAAAAAATACCAAGCCAGAGCTCTATTCACAGAGGGCTAAAGGTAATCAATAAACATATGGCATTGTAATGTATATAGAACCTCCTGAGACAATGCTGTTGCACCATTCAGTGGATCAGCCAAACTTTTGTTCAAGTTGGATTATCATTGTCAATCTAAATAGTCATTTTTTATCAGTTCACGTGCCAGGTGCCAGCCTTTTTTGTCAGTTCAGGTGCCACCTTCAACAATGAGTCAAACTATTACATTTATACCATTCAGTAAAAGTTAGAAATTTATAGCAGTCACTGAAACTTTGCTTAAAGAGTCAGTCCACCCAAAGGAGATATTTGAGTTACAGGAGGAATTTGACCAACTGAGCCACCTTTCAGATTCTTATACCTCTTGGGACCTCAGGAGATATAATTCTCGGTTTTGTTTCAGCTCATGTTGGGATCGCAGGTGTTCCTGCCACCTTGGGATGTTCCCACTCCTCCTTTTGTGTTTTCCATATTATAGAATAAATGAAAAATCCATCAGGGAGCACTGAAATCAATTATAATGACCATAGCAGATGTGGAGACTGAGTGAAGACTAAGTGCAGTGATCTCACCAAAAGAGTCCCAGAGAGATAAGGAACTATGCAATGGTTTAACTTTCCAGCATTTATGAAAAACAACATTTTTGGGTTGACTGGTTCTTTAAAAATATTGAAAAAATAATTTATTATATAAATGAGTAATTCTTTATTTTTTTGCAATACCGTAATTTGTAGTTTTCAAATTTGGGAGAGAGAGAGATGAGAAGCCAATAGCAGGCTAATGGAAGGTTTACTGGGCGATGTATGTCTTTTTACTGATAGCACAACACAAGGGTGTGCAAAAGATTTGATATTTCTGGGGTTGTTTGTAAGATGGAACATTATTTCACTAGGACACTGGTCAAAGCAGTGGACACTGTAGTTTAACATTTCTCAATGCAAAATGATGCTCTTAGACCTTGTACACATGGTCGGAGATTCCGACGGAATGTGTCCTATCGGACCGTTTTGTCGGATATTCCGACTGTGTGTGGTCTGCATCGGACTGTTTCAGTCGGAATATCTGACGGACCAACTTTTCCAACTTGCTGGGAAAATTTTCCGACAAAATGCTCTGATCGGACATACTCCGATCATGTGTAGCCTACTCCGACGGACAAAGTGCCACGCATGCACAGATCAAATTCCTAGACCAAAGCTATTGGCTACTAGCCTGAACGTAGTCCCGTCGTAATGAAATAACGTCCTCACGTTATGTACAATCGGATTTTCCGACAACTTAGTCCGACCGTGTGTATGCAACATCACTTCCGGACCTCTTCCGGAATTAATCAGTCGGAATTACTCCGATGGATTTGGTTTTCGGAATCTCCGACCAGGGAAACATAATCTGCCGATAGAATACAGTATTGGCCAGAACTACAGAAGAACAAAAATTGGGGGTGCTTATCATAAATGAGCAAACTCTGGGGTGCATCACTAGGGGGATCACCAGCAGAAGGATGGAGTTCATGATTACTCTACATAGGTCTTTAGTTATCACCAGAGGGATCATCAACAGGAGGAAGACCTCATTTATAAATGATATTGACAGACAGAAGGAGTCCAGTGGTGGGCAAAATAAAATGGTAAAAGGTATAAAGAATAAGACAAATCAGGAAAGACTGCAGTAACTTAATATGTACAGCCTCAAGTGGAAAGGGGGACATGACAAAACTTTTTTTTATTACACGTGAAGTGTGAAAAAGGTTCAGGAGGGCATTATTTTCAGTGCAAAACTAAAATCAAGAACATGGGGACATGACTTGAAGCTAGCAGGAGGAACGTTAAAACATCTTAGAAAGTATTAAAGTAACAAATGAGTAGTTGATACTTGAAAGAAACGTTGTGGTGCATCATTACAGGGATTACCAACAGGAGAGAGGAGGTCCTCATTCCTCCATATAGATCTTTAGTTAGACATTGTTTAGTATACTTTAGTATACTGTGCCCATTTGTGGAGGCTTGACTTAAAAAAGATGTTAATGAGATGGAGCAAATCAAGAGACAGGCAACAAAAATGGTAAAAGGTCTGAGGGATAAAACATATCAGGAGAGACTGTAGGAATCTATACAATCACAAAGAAAGAAGGGAAAGGGGAGACATGAGTTAAACCTTTAAATAAGGTGAAGCATTTTTAATATAAAGCTAAGATCAAGAACACAGGGACGTGACCTCAAACTAGCAGGCCGAAAGTTCAAAACTAGCCTTAGAAAGTATTATTTTACCGAAAGAGTTAATGCTTGGAATAGACTTCCACCAGAGTTAGTGAGTCAGTCAACAGTAAGTGAATTTTAACAAGCTTGGAACAACGTAGGCCTATATTCTAACAAAAAAGGTTTAAAAAAGGGACAGACTCGATAGACCACTCGGTCTTTTTCTGATGTCACTATTTTTCTGGCTGAAGACCCATGGATTACACCAATAGATCAGTTCAGCACATTTATGTTAGGTGATAGATCCTACAAGAGCAAGGTGTAAGGCACGTACATGTGTCCCAGCATCACCACTGGAGAAGGGGATAGCAGAGAAGACAAGAAGCTGACACCAGTGCCCTGTGGACACAAATTAAAGATTAGAGGTCACTGTTGTGCCCTGTGGACATAAATGGAAGGTTAAAGCTCACTGTCACCAGTCCATAGGTCATACAGGGGGCAGTTAGAGGGGAAAGTATTTGACAAACTGCATTTGTTCTACATTTCACCCTGCACAAACTTGTTATAACATTTTTGTCAAATTTCTACCATATGTCTGAAGTTTTAAAAAAATATGTATGCTGCGCAGTTTTGTATAGTTCATAAAAAGAAATAGAATTATCCTGCATATAAGGAAAAATGACTTTCTCTCATTTTTACTGTTGCGTGCTGGAAGAAAATGAACTGTTGTGAAAAAATCCCCTCCTTTCCATCCTACATTTTATAATTCCCCATATACATATTTTAAATCCAGCCGTCACTTTGCTATTTGCCGTCCTTGATTTCTCTACTCTCTGTGGTGGCAGTGGACAGACTTCAATACTGGGGAGAGCGGCTCTGATGTTATGATGTCATTGTTGTTCTCTGCGGTACTGTACTGTGAGCACAGACTGACATAGTCACATCCCCCAGGGGGTAGGTCCATGACACCCTGGGTTTACAGGAAGTCAGCTGAATAATTCATACCATAAGAGGATCAGTGGTGGAACAGTGAATCTAAAAAGGACAAAACTTTAGGAAATTATCATATCTCTGTGTTACAATGTACATTAGCACAATGCATTGTACTGTTCTGAATGGTACAACGCATCACATCAAATAGTAACGACCACCATGCATGTGTGTGCATTGCAATACTAAAAAAAAAGGATATGCATAATTTTTGCCGTGCTTGGGTACATTGGCAGGTCACTCAAAATGACATATCTTGCATAGACGTGTGCACAATAACATATTGCACAGGTGTCATACTGACTTAAGACAACATGAGTATCACATCAAAAACTGCTTTTTAATTTTTCTCTTTAAACTGGATTTCTGCTTTAAATGTGGAGAAGAAAAGTGAAACAATGCAAAAATGAAGGTGCCTACAGACACTGGGAATACTTATATGTTCATAGACCCATCCACATCCCTGACCAAGCCTGCCCAGGAGAAAGTTGATTATGAAGGATCACTATTGGTTCCCTTGAGACAAACCTACCACCTGTATTGCTCCCCCCCATTTCCTCCATAGGCACAGATATATATGATTTTTTTAGTGCATATCTGTATGTTTGTAGAAAGATCTCTCTTTAGAATGTTAAGAATCCAAGTCATGCATGCATGGTTGTTCATCATATTTAAGCAGGGCTGATTCTAACCCAGCTGATCTGTGGGTGCAGAGAAAAAATCAGGGGGCATAAGGTCACCGACAGTCTATCACACAGTGAGATAGAGAACCTCCATTTCCTGTTCACCCAATGTGTTTCTGTACCACGAGTCACCATCTGGGAGTAGGTGCAGAGGGGGTGCAGGAATGTACAGAGTGCAATAGTATGCATTAGGCTTGCCCCTTATATCAGGTATCCCTATCAGAGTTCCCCTTTACATCAGGTGTCCCTATCAGAGTCTCCCCAATATCAGGGTCCCCACTTATGTTAGGTATCCCTATCAGAGTCCTGCAATATCATGGTCCCTATCAGAGTCCAACCGTACATCAGGTGTCCTCATCAGATTGCCCCCTAATTCACGGCCCCCATCAGAGTCCTACCTCACATCAAGGTTCCCAATCAGAATTTCACCCCATATCGGCCCCATCAGAGTCCTCCTTTACATCAGGGTCCCTATGAACATCCCAACTTACATCAGAGTCCTTATGAGAGACCCCCCCTTACATTAGGTGTCCCCATAAAACTGGCTCATGGATCAGTGGATGTGCTCTCAGAGACCTGAAGGAGAAAGTTAAAATCTGGGTGGGGGGGGGGGGCACATCCCACCCCAGCACCCCCCTAGGCCTGCTCTAAGGCAATTGTAGTCATCCATCTCTTGAATATTGTAGCCTTAGGACTTGGTGTATTTAAACTTCCCTGGAAAAGGGGATACAAGTGTCCTCAGGAATTTTACACTGATGTTGCAAAGACAGTTTGGGGATGGCCCCTTCCTGTTCCAACATGAATGCACACCAGTGCACAAAGCAAGGTCCATAAAGACATGGATGAGCGAGTTTGGGGTGGAGGAAATTGACTGGCCTTAACCCCATAGAACACCTTTGGGATGAATTAGAGTGGAGACTGCGAGCCAGGCCTTCTCATCCACATCAGTGCCTGAGCTCACAAATGCGCTTCTATAAGAATGGTCTAACATTCCCACAGACACACTCCTAACTCTTCCCAGAAGAGATGAAGAAGAATTGAACCCTACGGACTAAGACTGGAATGCCATTAAAGTTCATGTGCGTGTAAAGGCAGGAGTCCCAAATACTTTTGGCAATATAGTGTATATATGTATTAATATTTCTTATTTATGAAATTAAAATGTAAGTAGGACAAAAGTAGAACTAAAGAAGGACAATGCACAACACGGTTTCAGGTGCCCATTCTCAAGTTCAAATGTGTGGGAAAGGGCAGAGATGCCATTGTTTCTTTATGGATTGTACTGAGTAACTTCTTATGTCCTACTTGAAGGATGAATACATTTTTAAATGCATATTGAGGAATTTTTAAACATAAATGTTCTAGCAGTGCAATTGGAGCCCACTCGGCATGTGTACTTTAATACGAAACTGGAACTTTATTTTATTTGTTATACATGAATACCTTGAATTAAAAATATAGATCTTTCATGAATGTTTTACTGCAACTCCTCATATTTTATATAAAACCCCCTGAGGGTTTTAAATGACTGTAATAAATCATTTTATAATAGAATCAGCATGCTAACATGTACTTACGACAGATATACTGCCTATCATAAAATTATTTGAACAGTGGTAGTCTTGAGGCCCCAAGAAGTTACATTTGAATAGCAGAGACATTATTTCTAAAAGTATCATCCACCTGCAGCCATTATATTATGCTGCCCGTGTAAGGAGAAAGTCTTAATACAGGTGTAAAGTGGACCTGTCATTCTATAGTAAGGAAACAATCTTTTAAAATGGGTTTGGCGCCAAAATTCCTGCACCAAGACCAGTGGCTCTAGCTAGTGGGGTTTGCAAATCAGTATACTGGTTATGAAGGATTTGATGCATGCTTGAAGCTTCTGATCAACCTAACCTGTTACAACTACCATGATAGCAAGTTAAAAAATACATTACAAAAGCCTGCTGCATTCTTGTAAAGTAAAAAGCGCAATGTTTGCCTATTCCCATTTTCTTTCTTGCAGCATTATGCCTGTGACAAACTGTCAAATCCACTTTAATTAGATGTGGTCACAGTGCGGTCATGTACTGCAGGTCCTTTTCCAGAAATCAAGGCTGACGGCAAAGCCTCAGGATCTATCTGTGCAGTTCTACCAGAAGATGAGATGGAGACAGCCCTCCACTTTCTAAGGAAAATTGTCAGTGTTTAGTACGAATTCTTGATTGATTATTTGTGGTAATGTGAGCCTGAGCCAAAAGCAGGTGTTCAAATACATACTTGAAATTTACACATTATAAGCTTGAGCTGCCTTTGAATCCATAAAAGCCACATTCACACTTATATAGGTTTGACTGAGAACATCATGTATATTTTATGTAATGCGTGAATAAGAAAGTTTGGTATGATGTTTGACAGCAGTAGAGCTTCTGTCTGAACAGGGTTTAAACTCTGGTGATGTCATAGAGACAAATCTTGAAGAATTCATTTCTGGAGCTGGGATTTTGGCTGTTCATTCGTATTTATTCTACCCAAGCCCTTGTGACATTTTGGTTTAGAGCAGAGGTCTCTAAACTTTCTAAGAAAATGGCCAATTTACTGTCCTTCAGACTTTAGGAAGGACAGACTATGGCCTATGGGAATAGAAAACGCCTTAGACTTAGTGATTAGTGAGGGTAAAATAATTACATAATGCCTGTGGGCAGTAGAAGGTATTGGCGTTAGTGGGAATAATAATCTCCATCATTGGTGTCAGTGAGGAATTGTGCCCCATTTTTGGTATCAGTAGGAGGAAGAGTACCCCATTGTTGGTATCAGTGGTAAGAATAGGGTCCCATCATTGGTGTTAGTGGAAAGAATAATACCCATCATTGGTGTCAGTGGGAGGAATAATGCCCCATCTATGGTGTCAGTGGAAGGAATAGCGCCCCTTCTATGGTGTCAGTGGGATGAATAGTGCTCCATCCTTGGTGCCAGTGGAAGAAATAGTGCCCTAAGGGTTGGATAAAGGCAAGCAAAGGGCACATCTGTCCCAAAGTTTGTAGACCACTGGTTTAGAAGATTGTTGTGTCATCATTTGCATGGGGTAGAAGATCCTTGTCTATGTCCCATGCAGAGGCTTGTACAGAAATGTCATATTGCTGGGACATTAAATAACAGAGATATCTGTGCATGTAGCTTCATGGTCAAACACAAATAAGGACTTCCAAAGGATAAACATCCCTGATGTACCCTTTTTTCCTAAAGCTGGTCAAATGTGCTCCAATCCTTTGCTAAAATCTTTGAAAAAAAATTCGATTTACTAGCTATGTAGTGCAAAGAACCACCTACACATTCATACTGATTCAGGTAGGCCTTTACTCTTAGATCTAAAGGACAATGTACAATGAAAAAAGCGTTGCCAGTTTGTAGAAGAATACAATTGTAGCTCTGAGCATCTTGTAGGACTTCATTCCTATAATACTAAAGCTGAACTCTAGTCAGTGATAAAAATAAAAACAAAATATGTTGTGACCCTCTTTACCAGACACCAAGGTTTGAATGTTCTGTTGTTCTAAGGCCGCGTACACACGGGCGGACTGTATGGCCTACTTAGTCCGTCGAAACACATTTCAGCGGACAGTCCGCTCGTGTGTGGGCATCAGCGGACAGTCCGCTCGTGTGTGGGCTTCAGCGGACTTTTTCAGCGTGCAGTCTGGCGTACTAAGTATTTCGGATTTTTCGAAATACTGTCCGTCATACTTTGGTTTCAGCGGACAATCCGCTCGTCAGTAGGCTAGTTCGACGGACATAAGGCCCATACACACGATCAGACTTTTTGACAACAAACATGCAAATTAGCTGTTTTGGAGCAACATCCGACTGTGTGTACGCTCCATCGGACAAACTTTTTTGGTTTTCATCGGACTTTTGTTGGCTGTGTGAACGGACAAACTTTCTGGCAACAAAAGTCTGATGCAGAAAAGTCTGATCGTGTGTACAGAAAACCATAGGACTTTTGTACAAAGTACAAACAGGCATGCTCAGAACCAATGCAAAAGATCAGACAACAATACAGAAGTTGACCAAAGGTGGCGGTAAAGAGCAGAAAAACCACTTGATTTGGTGAAAGTTGGCTGAAAAAGTCCTGCTGTGTGTATGCAATACAAGTTCAGGGCCGACGCCCTTTGTACAAAAATCCAAGGGAAAGTTTGTACAAAGTCCTATCGTGTGTATGAGGCTTAAGAATGGCGCATGCTCAGAAAGGATTTACACGGCGAAAGGTTGCATTGCTGTGTATTGGACTTCCTATTTCTAGTCCCGTCGTACGTGCTGTACACGTCATCGCGCAAGCTTTCGACGGACTGTTTGTGCATCAGTGTGTGGTCAAGTCCGTTCATTCGAAAGTAGGACGGACTGTCCGTCGGATTGTATGACGGACTAAGTAGGCCATACAGTCCGCCCATGTGTACGCGGCTTAAGGGAGTAGAGTGATATGTACCTCTGTCCTCTACCAGCTGGTGCTTTACTCCGCTCCAACAATATAGTCAGAACCATAATGTCCTGGACTGAAGCTTCTACATTCTATGATAATAAAGATGGAAAAGCCCCAATTACACAAATTGTGATGAGAAGTGGGACCAGTTGTACAGAGTAGTAGAGGAAGACAGCATAAGGTAAGGTCTTTGAATGGAACTCCAGTAAAAAAGTTTTCTTCAGCTGGAACCTGGTGTTCTGTCTTGAGTATATTTTCTTTTGACAAGGCACCGCCACTGGCCAAGAACCCTCCAAAATGTGCTTGAGGCCTACGTGAGGTACATATTACTTCCAATGGTAAACACATCAAAAAAAAAATGCTGGTAAGTATCAACACTCTCATATAGCAAATTGAGAATGAGTAAATGTGGGAGCTGTAAAGGTCCAGCAAAACATGAGCAATCACAGGCACATTTGGCAGCTGAAGACCTGTCATGCGTGTATCAAAAGGAACAAATAGAAACAATAATAGCATTTCAGCCAATTTATAACTATCTAAGGCTTTCAGGAACAGAGGCTGCACCTGGATATCAGGGACGGTTGCCAACTGCCGTTGTTTTAGATTATTACATATCGCTTTTATTGGAGTACGTAATACATAATTTTGAAAGACACTTGAAACTTACTTTCAGTAGTAGATCATTTACAAACTTTGTTCTTTACAACAAATATTCCTTCCCATCTACATATACATGACTCTTAGCATTGCTATTGAAGGGCCTGGAGCAAAATAAGTTATAGGTATATGGGACACTTGACAGAGTGGAATGGATGCCAAATAGTTGGATGGTTAAAGGGATATAAAACAGAGAAGGTGCTTTTACTTCATCGGTCAATGTGCTCTAAGGGAGGAGCGCTTTTCTGATATTATCTGTAGGAATGCAGTGTCATTCTCAGGCTGGGCAACCTCTAGAAGACCTTCTCACTCTGTAGTCATGATTTTCATGTTTTACTATTTTTTTTTCACACTTTAGTATTATAGCAGCAAGTTGGGGGTTTTCAGGGCCTTTGAAGGCATTCATTTGTGTCAAAAAGTGTCTGGTGACCAGTCTAAGCCATGGTGCCCTGCCTAGGGTAGTGCTAAAGTCTAACGTTTTTAATTGTAACTTATCAGTATAGATCACTTTAAAGTGGTTCAAAAGGCTCAATGTTTTTTTCTTTAATGCAGCTCCCCCTTACCAGCCCATAGCTTATACTTACCTGAGACCCATCTCTATCGAGCAATGTGCATGAGAGCAGAGGAGCTCCTGGGTCTCTCTCTCCTTATTGGCTCACACAGCAGCAGGAGAGAGAGTGGGGGGCAGCGCCAAGCCACACTCTTTTTGTGAATGGACACAGAGAATGGGAGCGATAATGATCCCTGTCCTCATTCTCCAGGGGTGATTCCTCTCCTCTAATGTAAGGAGGAACTCTGGGAACTCTAACTTCTTAAGCCACTTTGAGTATCTTGGCATGCTGTGGGTGTATCTTCACACATGGTGGAAGTGGTGGGTGGTAGTGGGGGGGCCCAGGTCAACTTTTGCATCAGAGCCCACAAGCTTCAAGCTACGCCTCTGCATAAAGGATTCCTTTCCTAAAAGGTCAGAACCATTACTTTCTAATTTTAAAACCTCATCATCCTCGGGTCTTGTGTGCCGCTTCCCTAAACTTCCAGGTGAGCAACAGTACACCAATCACATCGCCAGTTGTAAATCATAGCACTGCATGTCCCATCATTCTTTGCACTAGTGTTCCCGCATGCCCCTGCATGCATAAAATTTCACCCATGTGTGCCCGCATGCAGATGCGGCCCAGACTAAACACCATACACAAACTCTGCTCTTCCTCCAAGGAAAGCAATTGACAGCGAATGTGGAGTCAATGCAAAAGAAAGAAGCTGAATGGAGATCAAATGAGCAACATCATTACTCTAAGAAGCAACATTCACAGAAGGTCCTCTATTCAGTAGTTTAAATTGAAAAAATAAAGTCTTTAATATTACAGTCAGCTGCGTCCAAGCTCAGACATCTCTCCCTAGCTGCAACTAACCATTCTTTGTGCCTGATATTCATTTAAATGGGATGAGCGCCCGTTGCTAATCTCCTGGCCCAGCCATTCCAGCTACGAGAATCAGCTGATTCTTGCCATTGGAATCCAGTGGCCGCATGTACCCAGTCATGTCAAGGAGGCCTTAAAGTGACTAGTATGTTTTTTTTTCTATGACTGCATTGCATGACTTGGAGCTTTTTAACAATTGCTTGAATTCCATGTTGCTAAGCAGAACTGAGGCTTCACTTTTCAGGCTCAGGCTGGGATGAAGTCTGTCCCCATGGAGACCCAAGGACAATGCAGTCCCAGTACAAGCATTAATGGTGATGGGGTCCCATGTTTATATTCATTGGGGTCACTGCCTGATCCACCGTATTCGTCTGCATTTGTTTGTTTAACTCAGACATCGCCAAGTGTGAGAACCGCATTAAAACAAATATTTGGTACAGAAATAATTAGGAAAGGGCAGCGAGTGCCTTAGCTTCATATTTGTCATTTGTCCCAGGTTCTAAAACATTTGTGTAGAAAATCATAAATCACTGGTACGACCCTAAATTTGCTCTTGTTCAGCATCCTGTTTAAATAAAAAAATAAACAAATCGGATCTAAAACAACTTCAGGCAAATAGTTAATATGCATATGTGGGAACTATTTTACCTGGCAGAGGTTTTGAATTCTATTCAGCCAATCTATAATCCAGAAAATCACTACTTGCTGCTGTAGCTTTACAGCTGCCTGCTCATTGAACAGTAATTCGTCAGTTTAACCACTTAAGGCCCACCCCGCTCCCGCTGTGATTGGACACAGTGGGAGTCAGTCACCGGGTCCGGCGGACACGTTGTCTGCCGAAAACCCAGCGATCCTTCTGAGAGAGGCTGATTATGTAAACTAGGCAGATCATTGCTCTGCTAGTAAGGAAGACAGAGATCTTATGATTTTGCTAACCAGGAACACCGATCTCTGTCTTTATTCAGTTAAACCATCCCCCACACAGTAAGAAAGCACTCCCAGGGAGCACATTAAACCCTTTGATCGCACCTGATGTTAACCCCTTCCCTGCCAGTGTCATTAGTACAATGACAGTGCATTTTTTTTAGCATTGATTACTGTATTGGTATCACTGGTCCCAAAAAGCGTCAGTTAGGTGTTCGATTTGTCCGCTGCAATGTCACAGTCCTGTATAAAATCGCTGATTGCCACCATTACTAGTACAAAAAATTAAAAAAATTAAAAGTCCATAAATCTATCCATAGTTTGTAGACCCTATAACTTTTGCGCAAACCAATCAATATCAGTTTATTAGGATTTCTTTTACCAAAAACATGTAGCAGAATACATATTGGCCTAAATTGATGAAGATGAAAATTCATCTAATAATGAAATTAGATTTTTTACATTTATTATTGGATATGTTTTATAGCAGAATGTAAAAATTATTATTTATTTATTTTTTTTTCAAAATTATTGTATTTGATGAAATATCCTGTGTAGTTGCATGAAAGTTCCAGGGGGAAAAATCTTCTTTGAGACACAAAACCTCTGTCACATCTGTGTCCATAGCTATATGAGTTCTGCTTCTGCTGATTTAAAGCTGAACCCCAGGATAAGCAAATGTTGTCTAAATATAAGCATCCTGTGTATTCTTCCTTGAATGTTGATGTGCTTTGTGTATTTCTTCCAGATCTGTGAAGTAATACTGTGTGAAACGTTGCATCTGTGCAGGAACTTCCTGTAATAAAGACCGGTCACTCCTGCTCTCCTTGTGCAGGGTGACTGGTTTTGTCTTCGCCCCTCCTGTCTTTTCTGCAGGAAACCTGTATCAGATGGACACTCTGGCTCCCACATCTGTGCTCTCTAAGCAGGTTATGCACAGTGATAATGTTACCACTACTTTTACAAGGTTATATCTAGGTTTGCAAAGACATTTGGTGCACACAAACTGGATTTCAATCCTTTGATGCTATTGAGAATTTTTTTTTTTTTTTTATGAAAGTATTTGGGCCAACTTTTAAGGATGCAGTCACCTTTTAGGCAACAAAATAGTAAATGCACATATTTTTGAAGAAAAAAATGTGCATTTATTATTTTTCCTTAAGGAGCCTGAAAAGTATTACTCTGAATGGTCTAATGTTATCAGTGGTGTACCCCAAGGTTCTTTCCTGAGACCCTTACTTTTTAATATCTTTATAAATGATATTGGGTTTGGGATCAAAAGTAAAATTTCCGTCTTTGCAGATGACACCAAGCTATGCAGTGGAATAACGTCCTTACAGGATGTCTCCAATTTACAAGCCAACCTCAATGCTCTGTCTAATTGGGCAACTATGTGGCAGATGAGGTTTAATGTTATGCACTTGGGGGCTACCAATATGCATGCATCATACATACTAGGGGGAGTACAACTGGGGGAATCCATAGTGGAGAAGGATCTGGGGGTTTTGGTAAATCCTAAGCTCAATAATAACATGCAATGCCAAGCTGTGGTTTGCAAAGTGAGCAAAGTCCTTTCTTGTATTAAGAGGTATGGACTCCAGAGAGAGAGAGATATAATTTTGCCCCTGTACAAATCATTAGTAAGACCTCATCTAGAATATGCAGTTCAGTTTTGGGCACCAGTTCTCAAAAAGGGTATTGGGGAACTGGAGAAAGTGTAGAGAAGGGTAACCAAACTGATAAGAGGCATGGATGAGCTCAGCTATGAGGAAAGATTATAGGAACGGAATTTATTCACTCTTGATAAGAGGAGATTAAGAGGGGATATGATCAACATGTATAAATATATAAGGGATCCATATAGTGAACTTGGTGTTGAGTTATTCACTTTACAGTCAACAAAGAGGAAAAGGGGACTCTTTACACCTAGAGGAAAAGAGATTTCCTCTCCAAATACAGAAAGGTTTCTTCACAGTAAGAGCTGTGAAAATGTAGAATAGACTCCCTGCAGAGATGGTTATAGCCGGCTCAGTAGATTGCTTTAAGAAAGGTCTGGATTATTTCCTAAGTGTACATAATATAACTGGGTACTAACATTTTTAGATAAAGTTGATCCGGGGAAAATCCAATTGCCTCTCGGGGGATCAGGAATGAATTTTTTCCCCTGCTTTAACAAATTGGATCATGCTCTGCTGGGGTTTTTTGCCTTCCTCTGGATCAACTGTCGGTATAGAATTGGATATATGGGATTGTATGATATTACTTTTTTATTTTTTTTGTGGTTGAACTGGATGGACTTGTGTATTTTTTCAACCTGACTAACTATGTAACTATGTATTGCCACTGTGATCAGCAGATCGTGGGTGCAATGTCAGGCTCCTGCACACTCTCCCTCCTGCTTTCTGCCCTACCTCTGTATGGCTTTCAGTTAGATATCTGTAGGAAGAGTGAATGGACTATGAGTGAGTTGATCAGGGGGACTCAAGGGGTGAGGGGGTTGCTGAAAAAAGTTACATGTTACAATCTTTGGTGTTCTAAAGGTGAATTTATCCTTTAAGAATTATTATGATCATTCCAGGAAAAAGTATAGATTTATTTAATAAAGTAGAGTTTGGTGAAATATGTTTTCTGTTAGGTATGAGTTATGGCTTTTGTGCTTTAGTGCTTTCTCCAGCCAGGCCAAAATCAAAATATTTCTTTTGATGCACCTCTTCTCAGAAGTACACTGACCTCTCCTTTACACCAATCCATTCTGCTGCTGCAAAGAAAGCCCACACTTGTTACTTTAGGTTATGGTGGTGCATGTGTGCACTGGGCCAATCACCAAGCCATGGTTCTGTCACATGGGTAGAATTCATTGTCCTCTCAGAGATTCAATTTTAGAGTTCAGAGCTTACACATGTTGGCTTCTCCTGCTCCAATCCTTTAAATGGAGAAACGGGGGAGAAGGAAAGGGAAAGGTTGATTAAAGTGAACCTGCTGTTTTGCCCTACCAAGTACAAGCTTCGATGTTTTGATATAGTGCTGTCCAACTATGCAGGTCATGTTTTTATTCAGAGCCCAGTGTGATAAATATGAGCAAATTTAGGGAATTGTACTATGAATAAATGTGAGCTTTTTGGTTTCCTAAATGTAGTATACTGTTTTTGAAAACAAAGGTTGAATCCATTGATTTCACCCCTAAGCAACAATGAGGTATGGATTGAGATGTGTGGTGGACTTGGATAAGAGAGGTTACCATAATACTGAAAATACATTGGTGTCCAGTGGTCAGGTCAGCAGTGGTTTGGGAGTGCAACAAATATGCATTGTAAAGATATTCACTGGCCATATTGTGTTGTGCCTAATGCCACGTACACACGACCGGACTTTCCGTCAGAATAAACTCTGACGGTCTTTCTGACGGAGTTTCGCTGAAACGGACTTGCCTACACACTATCACACCAAAGTCCGTTAGTTTAGATGACGTACAACGGGACTAGAAAAAGGAAGTTCAATAGCCAGTAGCCAATAGCTTCCCTTGCGTCGTTTTTGGTCCGTCGGAATAGCATACAGATGAACGGTTTTCCCGATAGGAATTGATTTCCATCAGAAACATGTAAAACAGTTGTCAAGTAATGGCTGGTAGTTGTAATATCATATGCTTGTGTCTGCTAAGAAAGCAAAAATACATCAAGATATTAGGAAGGAGAAGCTACAGTGTTTAAGCCCAACTACAGCCAAAACATATTTTTACTCTTGAATAAAATGGGGATGGATTAAAAACACATTCAGGTTGGTATACTTTACCCATTTGAGGAAATTAGCCCTGTATTTCTTGACCCTTTAAAACCACAGCAAAACATGATGGGAACAGTTGTCACCAGGACAGGAACACACAGACTACAATTAAAGGCCCGAGACAGAGATGTTCCACTGTTATCAGTGGAAACCAGTATTTCCTGGCACCTTAACTGGATTAAATGATGTATTTATTTTTCCAAAGCTGTCCTCCTGAATATCTACTAAAACAACCTCACCATGGTTTCCCAGGTAATTCATCCATTACCTTCCCTGCATGTCATCCACATGTATAACCTGACATCAAAGATCATTCTGAAACTTTAAAAGCAGTATGGACTCTAATCTGATTTGAGAGTTACCAAATACTCCAATTACAGAGGCTTTTTATTGGGCAATCAAACTAGCCCAAATTACTAAATTGGACAGAGGGGAAGAAAATCCCCCAACCTCCCCAATTTGGAGGGACTGGTACTAAATCTCATATCCTTCGTTCCTTTTGTAGTACCCCTCAGTATGCCACTACTGTTAGGTAAATTTAGTTTTTGGCCTCCTTGTACTTAGGGAGAGCAGTGATCATTTGTTAGCGTCTGTTCTAGGTTATACTGGTGCTGGCTCAGCTACTTTCCTCTGCATCCCACTGAGCTCTTGGATATAGTGGGTGGGAGAGCTTTGACCCTGGTCTGCATATTCATGCCTCTTTGGCAGATTACTGGTCAGGAGAGGGAGTGACAAGCAGGAGGCTGAGAGGGGTATAAATAGGCTGGGGCCTAGAACAGCTATCTCTTGTTCCTGGGAGATTAAGATCCAGCCAGAGGGCTGAGGCATCCCTGAGAGACTACCTGCAACACCAAAGAAACTATTTTTTGGGGTCTCAGCTACTGCTTGGGCTCTGCATATTCTACAGATTACTAGTCAGGGGAAGGAGCGACAAGCAGGAGGCTGAGAGGGGTATAAATAGGCTGGGGCCTAGAACAGCTACCTCTTGTTCCTGGGAGATTAAGATCCAGCCGGAGGGCTGAGGCATCCCTGGGAGACTACCTGCAACACCAAAGAAACTATTTTTTGGGGTCTCAGCTCCTGCTTGGGCTCGGGAATCTCTGGTCTAGCATCCAGAAACCTTGCAAAAAGCTGTACTGAGAATCCAGGTCACTGGCAACAAGTACTGAAGCTGACTCATCTGTAGATGGCATTACAGTATATAGGGCACAGTGAGTACCTGCCATGTGGATTCCAGACACTTTTCTATTTGGGAGGGCTTACTAAAGTACAACCAGGACTATACTCCTGTTGAGGCGTCCCAGTTTGGAATCAAGTTATCCTTCACATTCAAGAGGGTGGTTCTCAACCTGAAGAAGTAAAACAGAGTTATAGTCCTCCATTTGTTTTTGTTAGAATTGATGTGGAGTATCCCAAGCCTCACTCTCACCCTATCCAAGTTCTATCAGCAAAAAACTGCAAAAAGGCATGCAAGGCCTGTTTTCTGACTCGAGTGACTGTGAGCTGCTGTGTGACTGGCTGCTATGTGCCTATCAGGGAATGAAACCAGCCAGACTAGTCCAGGGTCGATGCTACACTTCTCTCTCCAAAAACAATTTAACTACCAAGTGTTATATTACACTAGACCTTTCATGCAGCCCCTAAATGATTACATTTGTTCTTTAGAAAAGTCACTGTAAAGGAAAATAGCATTTGTGAATTTAACTGATTATTTTTGTGTATTAGTTCTTTATTGTCTGTATAATTGGGGTATGGCAGGAGTATAAGACGACCGTTTACAAAAAAATTGCCAAAAAGCAGGTGTCGTCTTATATGCTGGTTATAAAGCAGGGGTCATCTTTTACGCAAGCCGCCCGCTGGATGACAGCTCTCCGGATGCTCCCTGAATGTGCGGTAATACACCGATGAGCCAATCCCGGCAAGCGATGTATTCTATTAATGAATACAAAGCCTGCTCGGATTGGAGTAACAACTTTGCCAATCCAAGCACTCTACATACAGTAGTCTGCTCCGATTGGCTTTGAGAGTCAGATGCACGAGCTGATGATGTTACAGCCTCTGCCAATCCGAGCAGGCTTTGTATTCATTAATAGAATACATCGTTCGCCGTGATTGGCTCAGTGTGGTATACTGTATGTATACTGGGAGACCGTATGTTACCTGTTACCGAATCTACTGAACATACGTCATTACCACACATCCAGCAGGCTGACAGACTGGTCGGGAGGGGGGTCATCTTATGTGGCGAGTATAGCACAAAACCAATGTTTTAAATGGAAGATTGGGGGTCGTCTTATACACCCAGCCGCCTTATATGCCAGCAAATACGGTATGTACTTTGCCTTCATACCTTGTGCAAAAAGGTGTCCCACTTTCTCATCTCAAAAGGTTGGGGGTTATGTGGGAGAGTAGAGGAAGGGTACTTCTATAGTACACAATTTTTTAGCCAAATGATTCCTAAAGTGTGAGACATACTATTAACCGTTGTCATTTTTGGCCAGTGGTACTCATGATGATGTTCAAGATTTATGGACAAAGCAATCCTGTGGTAGAATATACTATCTCTAATGATGGGTACTTTCGGCAGTCATTGGAAGATAATATGCAAGTTTAATCAGTGGATTATAAGTGTATACCTCTATAGAATGATGGAAAAATGTTGGCTGGATGCTGGATCTCTCAGAGTATGGAATGTTGATTGTCTTGAGGTAGGAATGAAGGAGACACAAGCTTGTAATTTAAAAGAAGGTAAGAAGGTGCATGTTTTGCAGGAATTTTGCTTTAGGAGCCTATCTCCTGGTATCCAGCACAGCTAAAGCACTGATATAATACATTGGGTGGATGGGTGGTATATTGAGCACTGTAACCAATTGATGGCGGTACACTACTGACCAAAATTTTGGGAAACATTCTACTAACCCACTGCCCTTCCTTGCTCTCTATATTTTTGTAGCAGATTCCCTCATTTTCTCTCTTAATCCTTCCAACCTCACCACAGTCTTCCACATATGTCATGGTTCCTCCTTAGAGGGCTTCTCTAGATGCTGGCTCACTGCCCAGCTTTCATAGCCACATTCTGTAGGGGTGACTTAAGCTTGTGGGTATATCTGCTCTCCAAGAGATCACCCATGAGAAAAGAGGACTCTGTGGAATGGTCTTTTCGATGACACAAAGCAATCACAAGGAAAGAAAAAATGAGGTGACAGAGAGGACAGTGGCAGAAGGTCAGACACCACAAATCCAAAGACAAAGTAGAATGACACATGTAGGAAGTTCCAAGACAAAGGAGATAGACGAGCACCATAAGAATATATGTTTAAAACGCAGCAATTACAAGGACTTTTACAGTATTTACTTATTAAATACTTATTATCATTACTGATAATGAAGAAAACAGTATTTTACAGAAAGACACTTATGTTGAAGGGATTGTACTAGGGCTGTACCAAAAGTAATGCAAAAATGGGCATAACTTTTTAAATAACTTGAATAGTTTGCTCAAAGTTCACATGTTGGTAGAATACTTGTTCATCTATAGTAACTTGTGTTCTAATTTTTTTCATTGCAGGCAAATAATGGATTCCCAGCAGAAGCAACATGCCTTCATTGAATTCTTGACGAAGCTGAGGTGCAGGCTGTTCAACATTCATAGAAGGCTACAAAATGTTTAAGGAGATCATTCCATCGACAAGAGCAATGTCTTGTCATTGTTGACTGTCAATGGTGTCATCTCCATAAATATTCAGTAGCGATCTGTGGATGTTGGACAGCCTGCACCTCTCCTTCATCAAGAACTCAATGACAGCACGGTGCTTCAGGTTAGAATCCAATATTTACCTGCAATGGCAAAAAAAGAAGAGGAACAAGTGTTATTATAGAGAAAGAGTTGCTCTACCAACATATGACATTGGAACGAACCACGGTATGTAAGTTAATAAAAAGTTTATGCCTCCTTGATGTCAGATTTCAACCATGCACCAGTCCTGTAGTGTAGAACATTTAAAGGCCAATTGGTTAGGTATTCATATTAATATACTTTGATAACTAAATGTTAACTTGGCATTAAATTAATATAACAATGTTTATTATGTCCAATTTAATATTACTATTATAATTTTTGTATACATGTATGGAACAACTGGATATCTTAAGCTATATATATTTATTCTTATAAGCTTTTGATATTTTTACTTAGTTATTTAGTATACATGTTGTAAAACTTTTGTTATTACATGTGAAATACAAAACCTACAATATGTTGAAAAAAATCGAAAAAATGTATTGTACCCAGAACATTTAACACAGACATACTGTACATGCCTAATATAACATCTACATGAATTTAGTAAAATATGCTCATAAATTAGCAAAATGTGATTTTGGAAAGAATTTGGTTGGCACAACTCTGTGGCTGTCCCTTACCGCTGATCACAACCCAGTTGAAGTACACCACATCTAGTCTCTGGTAAAGATGTCCATGGACTGGCACAATCATTTTTCTGCTATATGTAAGTGTAGATGTGAAGGGAAGACTGGTGCACAGAGAATCCATGTCATGAAACCTGTTTCTCAATATTTGTGGACAAGTTCTAGTTTTCTTTCAACTGTTTTCAAAGCTTTACATGGCATTTTGGTTTAATCAGGGCAGAGAACCAAGTGGTTGCACAACATAGTGTACATTCCAAGGATTATAACATTTCCAAAACACGTCCCTTCTTAACCATAGAATCCAGTGGACTACTGACTCATTCTCTTGTTAGTTCTTAACTTGACTAAAGCAACTCTCTCCTCTTTGGCTTACCTTTACACAGGTTATCCCCCTTCTGTCATGAATACTACTACCAGACTCCACCTTACCAACCTCTCAGCATCTGCAATCCCTCCCTGCCAATCCTTTCTATGGCTTCCGATCACCCAAAAAATAAAATGTAAAATATTTATAACAACTTACAAATCCATTCACAACTCTGCCCTCAGCTACAGTACATCACTAACCCCATCTCAAAATAATAACCAATACTGTCCACTCCACTACTCCCAAGACCTCCTGCTCTTTAGCTCCCTTGTCAGCTCCATTCATGCATGCCTACAGGACTTTCCCAAAGCCTCGTCCATCTTTTGTAACTCCCTACCCCAATCTGTCCATCTATACCCTACTCTGTCAGCCTTTAGGCAATCCCTGAAAACTCACCTTTTAAGTGGAGTCTATCTCATCTCTAGCTTTCTCGCTTTTTTTTAGCTTTCAGGGTAGGAAGTGATGGAAAATAAACAACAAAACAAGTTTTTAGTAAACTGAGGTAGGGTAAGGATATCTGTAAGATTTTCATTATTGTCTGTACTTCCTGTTCTAGTAATAACCACTCCCCTTTTTTCTTGTCCTGCTATCACAGAGACAGGAAGTGAGATGAAAACTCTCCAACAGTATCACAGACAGCAATAAAGACTTCACAGAAGTATTTTCTCTTCCCAAACTTAAAATAAAAAAAAGGATGATTGGAGTTGGGTTTTAATGCAAAATTCTGGGGAATTTTGGGGGAAGCGAATCCAGCAGGCTGGTTGTACCTAAGTTGATTGATGGATCAACTTGATACATTCAGCCTTCCCAGTTCCACTAATGGTTCAAATCTCAGCCTGTTCCTGCTGAACCAGTTGAGATTCAGACTGTGTATGACCAGTCTAAGGATAGAGGAATAAGGTGTAAACGTGCCTTATTCTTTTCTCTAGAAAGTTTCTGCACTCTGATGCTCAGGGTTGTAGGCAGGCCCTTGCTGTCCTCACTCCTGCATTTAGTTGGTGATATCAGCATGCGACCGCTAACTGGAGAGCCTTAGAGAAGAGGCTTTGGGGGCCTGGCTGCACAGCATGGATCTAGCCCAACAGAGTGAAGAATAAGGAAAGTATTACAACCTATTCCTCATCCCCAAGACTTAACATGCATTTTAATCCTTACAGTGGAGGGGGGGAAGGGGGCACTGCAAGGCTCATTTTTATCCTGCCTTGAGTGGAGCTTTAGGGACTGATTTACTAAAACCGGAGAGTACAAAATCTGGTGCGGCTCAGCATAGAAACCAATTAGCTTCCAGGTTTTTTCTTTTAATTGCAGAAGCTGAAGTTAAAAGCGCATTGGCTACTATGCACAACTGCACCAGATTTTACACTCTCCAGTATTAGTAAATCAACCCCATACTATAGCTATGGCTACTGCATAGTGAAACTTACCAAACACAAGCAGTACAAGCAACAGAGAAACCCACCTTGCTCCTTTAATGCAAAACTCACTCACTCAATGGTTTGGAATCTAATTGCCCAGTGTAACCCTCTCCATAGTTTCCAGCTATGCACATCATTTGAAACCAAATTCCTCTGGCTCACCTTACTCCTCATCTGTCCCTCTTTTAGGGCTGATGTACATATTTATTACATGTGTAATAGTAGAAAAGTTTCAATGGTTTAACCTCTTGCTGCACATGTTACACATATGTACAGTAACAAAGAGGTTGGGCTTATGCATATGTGTCTGTGGATGGCCGAGGTTTCTGTACTGAGACCGCACTCATTGCACGCTCTCAGCACAGTGACTGAGCTGTCATGAACAGCTCTCAACCTCTTGTTATGATTGTGAGTTAATGGAACAGGCTTCCGATCATGTGACCACTGTAGCAGCCAATCAAAGGGAATAACATGATTGGGAAGCCCGTTCCGCCCCTTGTCAGATAGACCCAGTTAAATGAAAGCCGAGGCTGGGTGGAAGGGGTTAACCAATCACTTTTCAAACATTCTTTGATGTTCCTGGTAGGCATGGTAGGCATGTGTAATTTGTCTATATCCATTGTGCTGAAAGCTGTTGAAAGGTATCTCTCTTTCCCACCTTGGAAAGTTAGGCAAAATGGTTTTACAATATTATAAAGCTGAAAGTTCCACTATAAATTATTTTAAAATAGAAGTCTGCTTTAGGCTTCCTGAGCTATAAGCATGAAGTCTTTATGAATTACCACTTCCTGCAGCTATTTACTATGTTCTTGCTGGGCTTAATGCTCTGTCTCACCTTCTGTACAGACATGTTTGTGCCTTTAGGCTAAAATACTAGTCAGCAGCTCCAATAAGGCCACTTTGTAAAAGACATCTAGAGATCTTCTTGCACAGACAGCATCACTTAATTCATCCTCGGATACTGGCGTAGTCAGCGTGGCGTTTACCCTATTTGACAGCAGCCAAAGTTCAAAGATCAGTCAAAGCAAAACAGACAAGAGTGAGATGCCTTCATGTTTTTAGAGTTTACAAATGGTGGTGACCCCAGGGTGAGGCTAGGCTCTTGCTTGGAGACAAAATCCATGTGTCCAGCAGGCAGTCACCTGTTTTGGGGTCAGTGAGTCTCTCCAGGGGTCTAATGCTGACACCTTTGAAGTTCAAGTTGTAGAGCTGCTGTCCAATGTCCTACACATCTATTTTGGGGAATCAAGGATCAAACAATGTAAATCTGATCTGATCTATTGACTAGTTCATTGTGTGACCTAACTTAGTGAGTGTAGGTGTCAGTGTTAGTGGCAGTATAAGTGGCAGTTAGTGTCACTGAGGTTGATTTACTAAAACTGGAGAGCGCAAAATCTGGTGCAAAATCAGCTTCCAGTTATCTTTTATCAAAACTTACTTGAACAAGCTGAAGTTAGAAGCTGCACAGCTGCACCAGATTTTGCACACTCCAGGTTTTAGTAAATTAACTTCAGCGTGTCAGTTATTGTAATGCCGTGTATACCTGACTGGACTTTCCAGCAGACTAGGTCTGATTGTGTTCCCGACGGACTTTCAGCGGAGTTCCGACGGACTTTCCAAATGAACGGACTTGGCAACACACGAAAGGACTAAGTCCGTTCGAAGGTCCGTTTGTTTTGAACGCTATGACGTAAGATGGGGCTAAAAAAGGAAGTTCAATAGCCAGTAGCCAATAGCTTCCCTTGCGTCGTATTAAGTCTGTTCGAAGGTCCGTTAGTTTTGAACATGATGACGTAAGACGGGACTAAAAACGGAAGTTCAATAGCCTGTAGCCAATAGCTTCCCTTGCGTCGTATTTGGTCCGTCGGACCAGCATATAGATGAATGGTTTTCCCGATAGGAATTGAGTCCGTCGGACAGATTTGAAACATGATCTATTTCTAGGTCCGTGTGATTTTTTTTTAAAGAAAAACAATCGGATTAGCCCACACATGATCAGATTGTCCGACAAACTGATTCCGTCGGACCAAGTCTGCCGGAAAGTCCGGTCGTGTGTACACGGCATTAGTGTCAGAGAGTGGCAATGTACAGTGCCTTGAAAAAGTATTCACACCCCTTTAAATGTTCAAATTTTTGTCATGTTACAACTAAAAACATAGTATGACTACTTTTTCAAGGCACTGTTTTTGTCAGCTAGTGTAAGTGTCAGTTAATGTCAGTGGCAGTTAGTGGTAGTGTCCATTTGTGGCAGTACAAGTGGCAGTTAGTTGCAGTATTAGGGTCAGCATGTTTTAGGTTAGAAAAAAAGGTTTTATAATTAGTGTAAGTGTGTTTAGGTAGGATAAAAAAAATCAAACAAAGAACAAATCACGCACATATTTTATATGTGGTATCCCTGTGATTTTCAGGAGTAGAATTGAATATGCAGTTTTTTTGGTGGTGGGTCATGGTAATGGCATCAAAGTATAAAGCTAAATGTAATAAAATATTTTTTACTGCTTTGGGCCAGTTTTCCTTTCATAATTAAAGAAAATCAGAAGATATCCATTAACATGGAGCCTGATCTCGATCCAGCAATGTGGCAGAGAGCAGAGGCTTTCTATGCTCTTTCACCTCGCATGCTGTGATTGACAGTAGCAGGAGACAATGGCTCCCACTGCTGCCTCCATGTCCATTGAGGAGAGACAGTGAAGAGAGCATCTCCTCTGGGGCACAGTGCTGGATCAGGATCAGGCTCAAGTAAGTATAAGGAAGGCTAGGTTAGGAGCTGCACATGGAAGTTTTTTTTTCACCTTAATATAGGAAATGCGTTAAAGTAAAAATACTTCAGCCTTTAAAACCACTTTAAGGGTGGTTTTGACCTTAGTCACGAAGGGGTAATTACACAGATATATTACATTACATGGTACATGGTCATATAATTTCAAAAGTAATTTTAAATCTTTTTAAATTTATAGCTTCCATTCAAATAATACCTATTCTGTCCCTTTCTCCCAATTGTTCTGCCATGGTTTCTTCCCTATCACATCCGCATCTAGTGGAAATGACTTGTGCAGACATTTCATTGTCACCATCAGGAAGCCCGTCCCATCCAATGACCTGCAGCTGCTGCTGGTGCATGTGCTTTTAGACAAGAAGTGACTGCAAAGAGAATGAAGAATGTCTACAATACTTGGAAGCAAAATTAGATGGAAATAAAGTGGAAAACTAATTAACCACTTCCCGACCAGCGCACGACGATGTACGTCGACAGAATGGCACGGGCAGGCATATTGGCGTACATGTACGTCCAATATTCGATGCCGCCCTGCCATCGGGAGCGCGCCGCCGGCGGCGCGCTCCCGACGCTGGTAGGGACCCCCGTGAGTCCGGTCGCGGGACCCGCGGACTCGATCGCCGCGGGCATCCCCGCGATCATCTCACGGAGCGGCCGAATGGAGGAAATGCTGTATAAACAAAATTTTTCCATTCTGCCTAGCAACTAGTGACGCTGATCTCTGCTCCATGTGATTGGAGCAGAGATCAGTATACACTAAATGAAAGCCCAACCCCCCCACAGTTAGTAACACACCCATAGGAACACTTAACCCCTACACTGCCACCCACTGGTTAACCCTTTCACTGCCAGTGTCATTTACACAGGAATCACTGCATTTATATAGCAGTGATTACTGTATAAATGACAATGGTCCCAAAAATGTGTCAAAAATGTCCGATGGGTCCCCGACAATGTCGCAGTCACAATAAAAATCGCTGATCGCCGCCATTACTAGTAAAAAAAAAAATTATTAATAAAAATGCTATAAAACTATCCCTATTTTGTAAACGCTATAACTTTTGCGCAAACCAATCAATAATCGCTTATTGCGATTTTTTTTACCAAAAATATGTAGAAGAATACGTATCGGCCTAAATTGAGGGAAAAAAATGTTTTTTTATATATTTTTGGGGGATATTTATTATAACAAAAAGTTAAAAATAATGCGTTTTTTTCAAAATTGTCGCTCTATTTTTGTTTATAGCGCAAAAAATAAAAACCGCAGGGGTGATCAAATACCACCAAAAGAAAGCTCTATTTGTGGGAAAAAAAGGACGTCAATTTTGTTTGGGAGCCACGTCGCACGACCGCGCAATTGTCAGTTAAAACGACGCAGTGCCGAATCGCAAAAAGTGGTCTGGTCTTTGACCAGCAAATTGGTCCGGTCTGAAAGTGGTTAATGGCTTATGGTGCAGAGTGTTTTAGCAAACTAAATATAACCACTTGCCAACTGCCCCATGAACATTTAGTTTGCTGTGCACTGTGCACTGGATCACTTACCTGGTACGTGGTCAGTGCTTCTGGGTAAAGCCCGCCACCCTGGCTGTGTTGTGATTTGTTACAGCACAAGCCAATCAGCGGGTCCAGGCCAATGATTAATCGACGGGACATGCTGATGGCCTGCGTCTTTCATGGAAAAAAGCTCTGTGTTGTAAACAACGCAGAGCCCTGAACACTGACAAAGCAGGGCAAAAAACAACAAGATTGCTTAGTAAAAGCAGCACATACCACACACATTGCACATTGCTAGGCATACAGTTAAAGAGGAGGTAAACCTTGATGGGTTTTACTTCCTCTTTTGTTCTCTGCAAAGTAAAAGCATAATGCATACTAGCCCATTATGTGGCACTTACCTGCAAACAAAGCTCATGATGTCCGCAATGTCCCCACTGGTGGCCGTGTCAATCTTCACCCCTCCCGGGGCCGTGGACTCCAGTTATGTGACTGTCCGGAGTCGCATGACATCACTCCTGTGCATGCAACAGTCACGGCACGGGCCCTGTAGAAACAGCACAATGATGCCCTTTCTTCAATGCGTATGTGCCAATGATATCGGTGCAAGAGTATATAGTAATTATCTCCTAAACCGTGCCAATGGCAGTGCTGATCAGTGTGTTCTGGCAACCCTGTCAGTACACAAAGGCATGACGGAGCATATCTCAAAATACCAACCTAATTGTTTTGTTCGTTCCTCTCAAGACCTCCTGCTCTCTAGCTACCTTGTCATCTCCTCCCATGCTCGTCTCCAGGACTTTTCCAGAGCCTCTCCAATTCTATGGAACTCCTTACCCCAAGCTGTCCGATTATCTCCTACTCTATTAGCTTTTAGAGGATCCCTGAAAAGCCTACTCTTCAGAGAAGCCTATCCTACCCACACCTAACAACTGTATTTTCATTTTCTCCATCAGCTCATCCCTCACAAATATTACCTTTTGTTCCACTTGACCCTCTCTTCTAGATTATAAGCTCTAACAAGCAGGGCCCTCTGATTCCTCCTGTATTGAATTGTATTGTAACTGTACTGTCTGTCCTCATGTAAAGCGCTGCGCAAACTGTCGGCGCTCAATAAATCCTGTATAATAATAATAATATCGGCACACTAATATCGCTTGTGTAAGTATGTCGATTTCTCATTGGGCTGAAAGAAAAAAAAACTTCTAATGTGTACAAGGCTTTACTCTTATTTGTGTTGGTAGTTAAAAACAATAGTAGTTGTTTTGTAGAAGTTGTAACAATAAGAGGCAAGCTGTAGAAGAGACCATATTAGTACAAGAAGTAGAGGTAGAAACAGTATGTTAGAAGCAGTCATAGTATTAGCAGAAACTATAGCATCAACAGCAATACTGGTATAGTGCGGAGGGGGGATGTTAGTAAAAACAGGTAGCTGAGTTGCAGTTTTACCACCCATAGCCACCCGCCTAAAAACCAAATAGCAGCCAGTGGAGGCTGTTCACATGCCTTGGCAAATTTATCACAATGGGCCAAGTTGTCGGGTGGCACTGCCTGCCAAACTCAGCCATTTAAGTCAAAGGTGATGTGCCACAGCCTCAATTTTGATGTATTAGCCCCATTAAAAAACAACCATTCAGCATTAAAAAAAACCTAGGCCAATGGTTTAACAAGTCTGTTGTTAGATATCAGGCACACCTTCATAATGAAACAATTTTGTACAAGCTCAACCCCATACCATGAAATAATTGTATGAAAGCTATGCTATAGTAACCTATTGGAGACATAGTCTGCTTTATATCCACAGTTACTTTTTGGATGAACAGGAGAAGGTTTCCTACTCTACATGCTCTGCACTGTACACAAATATACCATGTCCTATTTTTTTTAGCACACACCAATGCAGCGCCATAGAACAAAAGACATATTGCCTTGTACTTGCATTAGGACTGTGTTGGGCAATTAATACAAGTGGTAATTTGCAAACCCCTAGTAGAAGAAAAAGTAGAACCAGTAGTAGAAGTGGTCAATTTCCATGGAAGCATTGGTGATAATTCTCACAATACCGTACAAAACACTCATCATATCCAGAGTATTTGTAACTGTTATAATGCAAAACATTTGGAACAATGTCAATTATACAGTAGAAATGAGAATGCCAAATTTTGTGAAATCAGCAGTAATTTCATAAAGAATGATAAAAATGGTAATCTCAAATTCCACCAGGATACAGAAGAGCTTACAGACAAATCACCCTCTCGTCTTTCGCCTTGATGTTTCCTGAGCTGTATATGTTGAATAACTCTCCAGAGAAGCTCTAAGTGGTTTTGTTCCAGCACGGTTAGATAAATGTAAAGTAGGGGAATAGCCTGTCATAATGTTTACTCAATGTTATGTCTTTCAGGGTTAACACCAGAGCTGTCAGTCCTAATGTAACATTTAGCGCTCAGGGCTGGAAATACCTCTGTGGTTTGCAGGTCCAAGCAACACAAAAATATGTAAAACACATTTTTTTAGCTGCATGCTTAAACTTAAATTACAAATCTACTCAGTTTACAAAAACTTTTTATTAATATAGCCTAACATATAATATAACTGAAAAAGAGAAGAAGTTAGCCCTAGGATATACCTCAAATAGAACCAGTCCCCATTGTGCATAATATGAATCCTAACATTTTAATTGTTATAGTGGCACAGTTTTATCTGTTATGTGAGGTGCACACTATGCCCCTGTACACATGGTCGGAGATTTCGACAACCAAATCCGTCGGATTTTGTCCGTCGGATCTTGTCCGAAACTGTTGCATACACACGGTCCGACTAAGTTGTCGAAAAATCCGATCTTTCAGAACGTGATGACGTAATTTCGTTACGATGGGACTACATTCAGGTTAGTAGCCAATAGCTTTGATGTAGGAATTTGATCTAAACATGCGTGGCACTTGGTCAGATCAAAATTCGCTACACATGATCGGAGTATGTCCGACCGGCCCAGTTGGTCGGGAAATATTTCCAACATGTTGGAAAATTGGGTCCGACGGATATTCCGACTGAATCAGTCCAATGCATACCACACACAGTCGGACGACACGGTCCGATAGGACACATTCTGACGGATTCTCCAACCGTGTGTACAAGGGCTATGAGTTTTTTGCCAATCAACCCAGCGGGCTGAACAAAAAAAAAAGTACAGATCGCTGTACTAACACATCCAATATTAGTATGGCAATCTCCCCACTGAGCTATTGTGTTCTGACAAAGGGGCTGCCGATCAGATGCTGGTTTTCCAACATGCTTGTTCAACATAAGCAGACAAAAAGCTGTACACTTGGGCCGAAAGTTTGATGGTTCCTGCCAAACCGAGAACTGGGGAATTATAGACCCCAGATCCCACTGAAAAGAGGCCCTGTCGTGCCCTATTCCTATTACAAGGGATGTTTACATTCCGTGTAATAGGAATAAAAGTGATAAAAAAAAATGTAAAAAGAAACATCAAGCTAGAAAAATGTAAGTAAAATTAACAATAAAAAAAAAAGTAAAGCGCCCTTCTCGCATGCTTTCTCACAGAAGCAAATGCATACGTAAATCAGGCGCACATATGTAAATAGTGTTAAAAGCACACATGTGAGGAATCATTGTGAATGTTAGAGTGAGAGCAATAATTCTAGCACCAAACCTCCTCTGTAACGCTAAACATGTAACCTGTAAAAAATATTTAAAGTGTCGCCTATGGGGATTTTCAAGTACCGAATTTGGCGCAATTTTCAAGTGTGACATGTTAAGTATCTATTTACTCGGTGGAACATCATCTTTAACATGATACAAAAAAATTGGGCTAACTTTACTTTTTTTTTTTCGTAATGTATGAAACAATTTTTTTTTTTTTAAATGTGTTTGAAAAATTGCTGTGCAAATACAGTGTGAAATAAAAAATTGCAACAACCACCATTTTATTCCCTAGGATCTCTGCTAAAAAACATATATAATTTGGATGTTCTGAGTAATTTTGTAGCAAAACAATTATGGCTTTTACATGTAGGAGAGAAGTATCAGAATTGGCCTGGGTAGAAAGTGGCTAACATACTTGCAGGCTCTAACATTCTCTCCTGAAGTCTTTGACCATCTCCTGCTGCATCTGTGATGTCTCTGGCAACATACTGTAGTATTATATTCCTGAATATTCTGTGCAGCCCTTTGGTGATGTCAGGGGCCACCCATGAGAGCCCCTATATCAAGAAAGTTCACCACCATTGCTCTACTTGCTCTACAGCCACAAACTGACACTAGAATACATTGTTCTGAGAAGCAACAATACATTGATTGCATTGTTCTGGTATTGGTATTATTTTTGCTTAGGAAACAGAGCCAAGGTATCCCATTGGATTATTATCCAATGGGATACATTGGCTCTGTTTCCTAAGCAAAAATAATACCAATACCACTAAAAACATTCCTTAATCCTTTCATTAGATATGAGCTCCATCCAGGTATCGGTCATAGAGGATGGCCACTCAAAAAAGCTTCACATAGATCTCAAGGCGTGCTGCATTTGTGAACAGAAATCATTGGCCCTATGTTAATTAGATGTAGTCTGAACCAGTTAAAAGGCAGATATTTCAGTTGTATTGTGGTTTTACTTAAGGATAGGAAGCAGCAAGGAGAGGCCAATTATTTAACTTATAGCAAGCAAGGGCTTTATATTCACTTTAGTGAGAACCAGACACAGTCCAGGTTACACAATAATCTGAATATTTAGTCTTATGGTGATACAACTGTGAAGGCATTCTTATGATATACACCTGCCCATTATTTCAACTAGAGGTAGATAGTTGGTGCCTGCCTCCCAACTGCCCTGCCTCACAGACTGTCTTCCAAATTCAGAAAGTGTGTAGCAAGGTCAAATATTCGCAGGTGCAAGGCAAAGTCAAGACAACAGCAGGGTCCTGTTATATGGATGTTCCTCGGAGCTATAGGTTATTTTCAACATATGTTAATTAAGGAACATTCCTTAACCACTTCACATCTCACATATAGTCATATGGCGTTTGCAGGAGGGAGCTCCCATCCTGGGCGGGCGTCATTTGACGTCCTGGGCCTCCCGGCCATCTGGGGAGCTGGTGCGCCCTCGCGCACTCGGACTCAATGTGTGTGCCCGGCGGCCGCGTTGTCCGCCTGGAACCCGCGATTGCCAGTTAACCGAGCAGGACCTTGGATCTGTGTGTGTAAACACACAGATCCACATCCTGTCAGGGGAGAGGAGACCGATAGTGTGTTCCCAGTACAGAGGAATACCGATCGGTCTCCTCCCCTTGTGAGACCCTGCCGCCTACAGTTAGAACCACTCCCTAGAACACACAGTTAACCCCTTGATCGCCCCCTAGTGTTAACCCCCTTCCCCGCCAGTGACATTTATACAGTAATCAATGCATTTGTATAGCACTGATCACTGTATAAATGCCAATGGTCCCAAAATGGTGTCAAAAGCCTCCGATTTGTCTGTTGCAATGTCACAGTCGCAATAAAAATCACAGAGCGCCCCCATTACTAGTAAAAAAAAATAATAATAAAACTATCCCCTATCTATTTTGTAGACACTATAACTTTTGAGCAAACCAATAAATATATGCTTATTGCAATTTTTTACCAAAAATAGGTAGAAGAATGCATATTGGCCTAAATTGAGGAAAAAAAAAATTGGGATATTTATTATAGCAAAAAGTAGAAAATATTGTGTTTTTTTCAAACTTATCGCTCTTCTTTTGCTTATAGCGCAAAAAATAAAAACCGCAGAGGTGATCAAATACCAGCAAAAGAAAGCTCTATTTGTGGGAAAAAAATTATAAAAATTTAATTTGGGTACAGTCTTGCATGACCACGCAATTGTCATTCAAATTGCGACAGTGCTGAAAACTGGCTTGGGCAGGAAGGGGGTGAAAATGCCCTGTATTGAAGTGGTTAATGTTTGTCGAAGTCTAGAAAAGTCTAAGAATGAAAACAAAGAAAATAATTATCTTTTGTGTCATTTTGATCAGCTAGTTTTTATCAGAATGCAGAATATAATTAACATGTAATGTAAACAATCTAATTGAGTTAATTGGTACTGGAATGTTGAATCCTATGTAAACCTTTGCTTTGTGGCACAGATGAGCATCTCCTGAAAAAGCAGTGATTTTACCTTCATAGATCGATTGCAGATGATCGATTGCAGATGTGACCTCATACAGAGTTATGTCATGCTTACCAACTCATCAGTCCAAGTCCCCATGACATTGTGTAACAGATGCTACATTATAAACCAACTCTGCCAGACCAATACCCAGCTCTGCTTTACCTTCCGCTTACCCATGAATGGAGACCACACCAAGCTGGAGTAAATATTGGCCGTAGAAGCTATTTTTTATTAACACTCCAGTAAATTTACATAACTTTATAAAACGACCATTAAACCACCACCCATCAATTACATACTTGCATTGGTCTTTGCAGGAAAACCTCAAGCTTGTCACATGATCCAATCTGACACTGCGGTACCTTAAACTTAAATAGGCCTCCAGCTGACATGCTTGCTCGGAGACAACCAAACACTGACCGCAGGGCACCCATTAACCAAATTCCAGCTAAACCACAATTACCTGGAATACCACCAACAAGACCCATACCACCGATGGGTCCCAAACTCTTCCGTATCAGAGGTTAATTCCTTCACCTGCAAAGACCAACAACCTGCCACTGCCACAACATCCTGCGTCAATTGTACTGTGGAAAAAAGACTTATTGTGTGTTAGCAAGCAAACAATGCATATACAAACCTTCTTCAATGGAGGAAGGGTTGGAAGCTTGCTACCAATGCTACCACTGAGCTGGGGAGGGACACATGTGCTGCTCCATGCAGCTAGCAACTTCCCCCCTGCCTAACCCACCAATCTTCTTATCTTTTACATAAACTATATTCTCCCTGTGCCCTGCATAACCCTGTCATGCCCGCCGTTCACTTATGTAATTTAATTTCCTTTTGCTCCGTCTTCTCTGGACACACTTAACCCCACCCATGGTCCATCTTAGGCCTGCCCAGTCACCTGTCATCCTTGCCCAGACCTTACCCACTCACATGAGTGGTGCTCCCAAACCTCATCTCTAATTTTACAGGGACTATAAACTCACATTGTAAAGAAGGTCCTGTTGAGGTCCTGTGCAAGCACAATAACTCAGATATGGGTGACACTGTGATCCCAAGACTTTGTCCAGGACACAGCATCATCAAGACTAAAGAGTCCAAGATCTGAGACCGTCCCAGCAAATCTAGGACCGCTGGCATCTGTTTTATGTATTTCTTAAAATGTATTTGATTTAAGAGCAGATGAAAGAATATTTGTGATTATTTGAGAATTATGTGTGTACTTCAAAGTTATTTAAACTCATTGCAGATGATTAAATATTTGTGACTTCATGTACAGAGTTTTTTATGTACTTCTTGAAGAATATCATGTCAATATAATTTTAATACATATTTTGTGTGGTCTGTATGTGCTGGAATATTTCCAACATAAGTTTTCTTTGTTACAAGAGTCCCAGCCAAATTGACCTCAAAACTATATCCCTTTAACTGGCGTTCTCTATAGAATACTCTTATTACCCACCAAAACAAATTCAATAGGCAGTGGACATTTCTTTGCCGGCATTTCTTGTTGTTCTCCTTTCCTTGAGGGAAAAGTAACTGAATATATGTGATAGACCAACACAAAGTGGCACATAATTGTGGATTGGAAGGAAAATGATAAATGGTTTATTTTAGCACTGGAATCTTGGGGCTGTAAACCTTTGGCAGGGAACTACTTGCTATCAGCACATAGTATGTAGCATAAAAGGGGTTAGTGTTAGGATTTAGTCTAGGGGTTAAGTTAGTAGCAGGCTCACTTAAAGAATTAGTTTAAATGTTAAGGCTGAAAGAGGAGTTAAATGTTGGGAGGTGAGGTTAGGCAGAAGTAAACTGTACAGTGAGGATGGGGTTACTGGAAGGACTTGCTATAATGAGCAAGCATAAACAGCATACATACTTGCACATTATGGCAGATTACCTCTTAGTTTGACCTCATCCCTCACTGACGGGTCTGTAATCTCCACCGCTGCTCCATCACCGCCACTGCCATCTTTTCCTGTTCTTTCTGGAATGTTGTCTTCTCACTTAAGGTAGCCAGTGATGATGTAATTCCTATTCATTTGCATAGGAGTTAAATGATCCTAATATCTAATATGCAAAAAATTATTGACAAAGCCACATAAGTGTTTTTTTTTTTTAGCTCCATTGTCCTTTGTATTGACCTTTTAATATAACACATGCAGTAATATAGAGCTTGGATAAAAAGATTAGTGTAGTATAACACTTTTGGTAGTAAAATAGTACATTTTTGAATTGGGAATGTACAAAAACTGGGACAACTGAGGCTGCACGAGAAATGGAGGGATTTGGTCTCAAAAGAGGGACAGCTGGGAGCTCTGACCATAGGCAATGTACACATAGAAAAAAAAAAGGGAAAGTTGTTTTATGTCAGAAGGAACATGCAAAGCCCTTTCTACCAAAACATTCTCCCCCTACATATTTGTATTCATTTTAGCTAGCTATAGCATACCTCCCAACTTTTTGAGATGGGAATGAGGGACATCTATTATCAAAATAATGTATGCATAGGACACCCCCTGCCACACCCCCTTAAAGGAGAATTATACAATAATGATTAGTGCTTTTTTAACCACTAGTATTCCTTTATATTGGAATTTTAAATTTATAAATGCAGCAATCTAGAAATTGTCTGAAAGGTTTAGCAAAGGAAAACACTTTTTAAAAGCTAAAAAGTGCATTTTATATACAACTATACAGGTCAGACAAAAATGTGGGACAAATGAGGAGGAATGAGGGACAGAGGGACTTTGTTCCAAATCAGGGAAAGTCCTTCAAAATCAGGGACAGTTGGGAGCTATGATATAGGGGCCAGAAAAGGTAAAAGGTAGGGGAAGGTAAAGTGTCAGAGGGATGTATTAGAATAGGGCAGAGGTATCAAAATCAATGTCATTGCGGCATGAGCATTATGGTTGCCCCCAAAGGGCCAGTTGTATCTGTTATGCTGCGTACACATGACCGGACTTTCTGGCAGACTAGGTCCGACAGAATCAGTCTGTCGGACAATCCGATCGTGTGTGGGCTAATCCAATCGTTTTTCAGAAAAAAAAATCTGACGGACCTAGAAATAGAACATGTTTCAAATCTGTCCTACGGACTCCATTCCTATCGGGAAAACCATTTGTCTGTATGCTGGTCCAACAGACCAAATACAACGCAAGGGAAGCTATTGGCTACTGGCTATTGAACTTCCTTTTTTAGTCCCGTCTTACGTCATCACTCTCAAAATGAACGGTCTTTCAAACGGACTTAGTCCTTTCGTGTATAGCCAAGTCCGTTAGTTCGGAAGGTCCATCGGAACTCAACCGAAAGTCCGTCGGGAAGACCATCAGACCTAGTCTGCCGAAAAGTCCGGTCGTGTGCACACGGCATAAGACTATATACATGTATCTACAGTTTATCATATTAAATAATTGCCTCTACATTCAGTCATTACTGGTTTTAGTAATAACTTTAGACTTAAGCTGTAAAAGTCAAGTGCAGACCGGCACGGAGCCCACTCAAACTCCTGTAGCAGATGATGCAAGTCTGACAGGAGGGTCGTACATCGCTGGCATTATCCACAAGGAACTTTATTGGAGACTGATCAGACATAACATGGTTCTGCCAGGATTTTCTGAATGAGCAGTCTACAATAAAGTTTCTTGTGGATGATACCAGCAGTTCTGACCCTCCTTTTCAACTGGCATAGAATTGTGTTATTCTCATAGTAATTATAAGCAGATGTCCAGAGCACCCTTACATCAGATGTCAATAGCCCCCCCACCATGAACAGGCAGGAGCCCCCCACACCCTCCCTTACCTTGTGCTGCTGCTGGGAAGAAGCTTGGAAGCAGAAAGTGCAGGGTCTGGAGGAGAACAAGAGGAGGGCTGGAGTCAGCTGAATGCTGAAACCAGGGGAGGCAAGATGCTGCGGCTGCACAGAGAGGCGCAGCATCTGTAGGAGGAGTTCTGTCCTCCTCTCTGCTGCTGACTGCTAAGACAAGGAGGGGGGAGCCGCAGCTGCAGGAAAGGTGTGAGGGCCAAATTAAATGGCCTGGCAGGTTGGATTTGGCCCGTAGCCTTGTGTGTGCCACATGTGGTGTAGGGGATAAAATACCGGCCAGCTACTATTCACAATTCTTCTCAGCTGGTTTATTGGCTGCATTGTTGGACATATAGCATTTAGAAATATGCTAGGATATCTGATTTTGATTAATGAGAAATCTGCCTGTTTTATAGCTAATGTAAACTGGCATGACTATTATTATAAAGATAATATTGTAAATATTGTAAGATCTGACACATTATCATATAATCATATTGTATCTAGAGACATACTGTATTCAATTCACCCAGCCAACAGCTGTTACTGTGTTCTAGCTAATAGGATGAATTGGTTGATAGGAACCAGTTTGAGCAAATAGATATATTCTGTTTCATCCAGATGTTTTATTTGACAAGCACTATGAAGCCTTGTAGTTGGCAGATAGGTTGGCGTAATGATGCGGTTGGCCATCCCGGTATTTTATAAGTCTCTTTGAACTGATTGCCCAAGGCCTGTACTAAAGCTAAGGATTGAGCCCACATGCTGCACAATTTGATCCTCTTTATATCGTCTATGGTACTAATCATAATGCAGAAGCTCCACAGCTGTGATAAGTATTACTGAATGATATAAAAAACGTTGTAACTGCTGCATATTTGACATAATTACACTGATTACGCTGTTTTAAAGCAAGCCTGGATTACAAAATACTCCAATTAGAGGCAGAGGTAGCATATTAGCAGTACATAATGCAGCCTGGGGGTAATAGGGATCAGCACAGGATCCCCTATCCCAGCCTCCTTCATAAAGAGAACCAGTCATGATTAGGTTTATGCAAGAATTTGAACACTAAACTGTAACTATGGGCAAGAAAAATATAAATCACATACAGTATATGATTCAGCCTGTTGGTAGGATTACAATTGGGCTTCAAGATAAGCAAATATTGTCTAAATACATTTGTCATGTGTTTTCTTACTTAATCTTGGCATGCTTAGTGTATTTCTTTCAGATCTGTAGTAATTAGGCTCATGCACACTGCAGCTCAAAAAAAAGCTCAAAACTTTTTGAGATGGGAATGAGGGACACCTATCAGCAAAAGTATGCAGGCATAGGACACACCCCTTGCCAAACCCCTTTAAACTAGAATTGTACAAAAAACAAGTTTGGTTAAACTCACAAGTGCTTTTTTTACCACCACTGTTCCTTTATATTGGCTTTTGGAATTTACAAATGCAGCAATTAAGAAATGAAAGGTTTAGTGCTGGAAAACGCTTTTTGACAGATAAAAGTACATTTTATATACATCTGTACAGATCAGATCAAAATGAGGGACAAATGAGGAGGAAAGAGGGACAGAGGGACATTGCTCCAAATCAGGGACAGTCTCTCCAAATCAGAGACAGTTGGGAGCTATGCCTATGCATTTTTTGTGTGTTTTACAGTTTGCAGAAATGCACTACAGTCCATTTAACATGGTTTCCTATGGTACTAGTACACATTTGGCGTTTTCTGGCCGGTGCGATTTTTGGAAAGGATCAGGGATTTTTTTCCCACGATTTGCGCCTACTAGATTTCAATGGAGCTGCACCAGAAATGTGTTTTGCATTTTGCAGGTCTTATTTTTCCACTGTATATTGTTGGTTGCTAAGCAGGGGGCCGGGAAGTCGGCCGCCGCATCCTTAACAACTGATGAGTCATCAGCTGTCAGTGGGGTTCCACACTGTAAAAAATAAAATAAAAAAATGTGCAAAAAAACAGTGTGGGGTTCCCCCCAGGTCCATACCAGGCCCTTCAGGTCTAGTATGGATTCAGAGGGGACCCCCGTGCCAAAATAAAAAAAATGGCAAAATCCATACCAAACCCTTATCCGAGCATGCCACCCTGCAAGTCAGGAAAGGGAGGGGACAAGCCGTACCAGGCCGTATGCCCTCAACAAGGGGGGTGGGTGCTTTGGCGCAGGGGACCGCCCCAAAGCACCTTGCCCCCATGTTGATGAGGACAAGGGCAGGGGGTCTTATCATAATCTGGAAAGCCCCCTTTAAGAACTAAAACAATGTACTTTTCTTGTGACACGCTGTATTGTTTATTCTATTTTTTTATTTTAGCAGTAGTTCAGCTGTAAATAATTGAACTGAATAAAATACTACCAGGTTCACCAGAGACAAAGATCTGCTCTGTGGAAAAATCAATAAATATAGTTACCATGTTAGGAGAGGAAAGCTGCATGAATGTGAGGCGTATGGAAAAGTTAAAGCTTGCTGTATGGTATTTAGGCAATATCAGATGGAAAGTGCAGGTGTCAGGCTTAGAGATAAGATCACACAGGAGATAAGGGAGAGAACGGAAGCTAATGGTTTAAGAAAGTGAAAGCTGTCAAGTCTACACATGGCAATCCTTGAAAATGAAGTAGCAATGACAAAGTAAATAAAAGAAAACCCTAGCGAAAAGGTTATTAATAACCGCAAGGTATGTGTACTTGGAAACACGACATTTAATGTGTCGTTTTCATTCAGCTGGGATGTGTAAGAACTCTACAAGAAAAAGAGAGAAGACTTTCCCAAAGTAATTCTTCAAAAAGGAACAGTCGGAATTAAAAAATATGCAAAGTCTTTATTGAAAAAATCCCCATAACACTAATGACTTAGAAATGTATATATAACACACCTCCACTATATACGGTAAAAGTAGACAATGTTGTCTGATGACACAGATGGCCACCACACTCAGACACACATCCCTTACCAATATCAATAGTTACTAATTCATGTAATAGGGTGCCAATGTTGACATGAATATATGTGGTTTTAATCAGTTCGCTCAGTATTTCATAAATACCACACATTGAGAATTAGTCCTATCCGTAGCTAAATTAGATGATGATATTAGGCAGCAGTTCATACATTTAGTCCTGGTGATACCAGTTGACAATTAATGATGCACAGTTGGCAAATCTAGTATTGCAGGTACATAGCAGGAGTATACAGGGTTCTCTGAGTATATGGGTGTATGATGACTGTCCAGGCTTTCAGCGACATATGGGGACGGCTATTGGATCTCTAGGGGGCAGGTGAGTGTGTGTATGTATATACTCCTCCCAGCCAGGAAGTGAAATCTATAGAGCTTACCGCTCTCCAGATGTCCACAACATCAATACGAAGCCGACATTCCACCTGTTTCCAGATGAAATGGGAACCACACGGGGTAAGCAAAAGACCTCAGTCTACCCCTATAAGTCTCCCAAAGGCATCCAGTGCTGTTGATGTCCAAAGTTATAAAGTCTGCATATAGATAGAACAATCCAATGTCTCTTTCCAAGTCTCCCGAGGAATGCAGAGGGAAGTTGTCCACTAGTGGGTTTGTGAGCCGAGTTTCTTCAGAGCATGTGTGGACGTCTGGTAAGTATCCTTAAATAGCCCATGCGCGGTATGACAATTGGTGTCTCCGCAGGGTTCAACAGGCATGCACTTCCGGTTATCCGGCCAATCACACAATAACAACAATACACCTGGCAGGCCATGGAGTGCAGTGAAGCCCCAAGCACCTCAAAAAAATAAGTGAAATAAAGTAAACAGTAATAATAATGATGGACGCAAAATTAAGAATACATGATAATTATCAGATCAAATTAATAAAAAACAAAGAGGAATAATTACATATAAATAAAAATAAATATAAAGATGAAAAATAATAAATGATATATGATAAGTAATAAAATAAATAATAGAAGATTTGTAAAAACGAACCCCCCAAAAACAGATTCCCCACCAGACCATAATAGGTCTTTAATAAGGTACAATATATAGTAACTACTAAAATATATTGGGAACCAAGGGATGTTCTTTCAAATACATAAAGAAAACCAGGAGGGAGGAGATGGAAAAAGGGAGGAAACTTAAAGTGGAAGGAAAGGAAAAAGGGGGATGGGGCGGGAAAGGGGGAAAGGGGGAAAGGAAAGAAAGAAATTCTCTGAATACCCATTAGTAGTTGATTTCATTAGATGGAATCAGGGGAACTCTGGACTTATTACACATTAGTCTCAATTAAGCAGAAGGGGTTAAGATCACAAGACACGTGGCAGGTCTTAGGGTTCAAGGAACACAGATAAATTGCATTCATTATTGAGCCCCAGGGGTCGTGTACAATTTAAATAAAAAATCCAAATTTTTTCTTTCTGACAGATAAACCTGTCAAAATCACACCTTCTTAGAGATAAATTAAGTTTGTAGATACCCTTAAAGGAGAGTCCCTTAAGGCCACCATCATGGAAATTAATAAAATGAAGGGCAAGGGGACACTCATCTTTCATGATAATGCTCTGGATGTGTTCACCAACCCTGACTTTTAGCTGTCTTTTAGTCTTGCCCACATATTTCTTACCACATGAGCAAGTTAACATGTAAACAACACGAGTAGTGGTACAGTTGATAAAATTATAAATTTTTTAATTCTTCTTGCCATGAGAGTTGGTGAGCACATCCGTTTTGTCTACAGATTTGCAGATTGTACAACTGCCACACAGGTATGTACCCATGTGGTAGGTGTACAGTCATCACTCCATGGCCTGCCAGGTGTATTGTTGTTGTTTTTGTGTGAATGGCTGGATAACCGGAAGTGGACGCCTGTTGAACCCTGCGGAGACACTAATTGTCATACTGCACATGGGCTATTTAAGGATACTTACCAAATGTCCGCGCATTCTCTGAAGAAACTCAGGTCACGAGTGAAACACATCAGGATGATGCCATCAAGCTCTCTGTAGTGAGGGCTCATACCACTCACTAGCGGACAACTTCCCTCTTCATTCCCCGGGAGACTTAAAAAGAGACATTGGGGTGTTCCAGTTATATGCAGACTTTATAACTTTGAACATCAATGGCATTGGATGCCTTTAGGAGACTTGTAGGGGTAGATGGAGGTCCTTTTCTTACAACAATGCGGTTCCCATTTAATCTGGAAACGGGTGGAATGTCGGCTTCCTATTGATGTTGTGTATGAGGTGGACATCGGGAGAACGCGTGCTGTATCGATTTCACTTCCCGGCTGAGAGGAGTATATACATACACAAACACTCATCTGCCTCCTAGAGATCCAATAGTCGACCCCATATGTCGCTGACAGCCTAGACAGTCATCATACACCCAGTTACTAAAGCTGATTAAAATTCAGCTGGTTCAGCAAGGACAGGATGAATTTCGGGTTTTGGAAGTCCATGGAAAACATTCTTGAAAATTCTTATCGATTGGTGGAAGCACCTACTGATCAGTGTATTCTGATTTATGTGGATGGAGGAAACTGTTACTTTTTTTTAAATTCAGCCTTCTGGCTGAACAAAAAAAAAATCTAACTGTGGATGGCCAGAGGTAAAGTCCTGATACTTACCTTATCTTTAATGGTCCAATATCTCTCAACGGTGCCAACATCTTCTACCCAACTTCTTCTGGGTACCAGGTTATGGAAATCTTAATTGGCCAATGCAGGAGTTCAGTTTAGGAGTTCTGTCATCCTGGCACACAGGCACTGTGCCAAAATGTAAACTGAGCTGTGAGCAGGTATAGGTTTATTTAATGTATTGCAGAAGAGACTTTTGCAATAAAGGACCTGCCTGCTTGTAGTCTTTATATCTGGAATTTTTGTTCCACTTTAAGCTGTCATAGACAACTCCTGATTGTTTACATTCTGAAGCTTCTGACCATGTGACTGCTGTGACAACCAATGGCAGCGGTCACATGTTCGGGAAACCCTCCTCCATCTCCCAGCATTCAGATCATGCTAAAGGGCTGTGGCGGCAGCAAAACAATTCCTTAAAAAAAAAAAAAGCATTGTGAACTCCTAACTTCCAACTGTCCCTTTTTTAGCAGGACTGTTCCTCTTTTGGAACCAATCTCTCTGTACCTCCTCAGTTGTCCCTCTTTTTGGTTTGCTGTGTAGACCTCTGCACTAAATGTTTCATCCCATATTATTGCATTTGTTATTTTGAAAAGCCAGCATGAAGGAAATGTATTAAAAAAAAAAAAACATTGATTCATTGTTCACCAACTCCATAAATGATCCTGCTTGGCGGAGTTCTTAAAAACACCATGTAAGCATTCCAATAAAGCTACCAAAAGCATACAGGAACATGATATCAAAGTGTTTTTGGATCTCACACTTACAAAGATATTGCGAATTCTTGGATAAATCAGAGACTGAAATGACCCTGGCTAAGGCCATCCTTATTTAGTACTATAGTGAGTTTAGGTGAGTATGTCATCAGTTGGAGGGTGCTGCTCCATCCCTCAATAGTATACAAGAGAAGTGAACCACTTTTTTTTACAAATAAACTTTATTTTTTATGTAAAGTCTTTGTTAATATGTTTTTTGGCTATCATAAAGTCCCATGGAGATGCATTCTTTTGTATCCTTATTTAGTAAGCAGCATACTTATTTAATTCCCCTCACTCCATAAATACAGAGCAGTGGTGCATTACAGTCTGTCAAGAATTTCGATTGTTGATTACAGCATCTAAAGCTATCCACATACAAGAAATCATATTTTCATTATCTACCGTAATCATTCATCACAGAGCAGTGCTCCTTAAAATGTATGTGAAGCAAAACCTTTTTGTTTTCAGTTTAGAATAAAGTAAGGAATGGTTAACACCCTTGTTGGTTTTTTCCTTGTCCGTGTCTTTTTTTGGGCAATTCGCCTTCATTTCCTGTCCCAGAGACAAAGGAAGAACTAAAAGAAGATTGCTTCAAAGCGAGGGGATATCCCCTTTTAGAGGGTTGTCACCAAAACATACACTATTTAATCACCACAATACCAGCCACTTATGGGCGGCACTGATGGGCATGGATGGGTGGCATTAATGGGCAGCAGTGATGAGCATTATGGGCAGCAGTGATGGGCATTGATGGGCAGCACTGATAGCCAGCACTGAATGGCATCACTAATGGCCACTGATTGCTGGCACTTGTGGGCACTGATTGCTGGCACTTTTGGGCACAGATTGGTGGCAATTGTGGGCACTGATTGCTGGCAGTGGTGGGCAATCATTGCTGGCACTGGTGGGCACTTAATTGTAATCAGGTCACTGATGATCAGTGCCCTGATTACATACCTAGCTGTCCCCTGTGAGGAGATGCCGCTGATTGGCTCTCCTCTCCTCACACTCTGTCAGTGTGAGGCAAGGAGCGCCGATTAACGTCATTTCCATGTTTACATGTAACTGGCTGTGATTGGACACAGCCGATCGCATGGTTAAAGAGCCACACCGTGTTGCTAGGACACAGCGTGGCCGCGATTGCCGGGCTGCGCGCACCCGGGAGCGCACGAGAACGGTCATTCGGGGGAGCCATCATATAACGTCCACCCAGAAAAAGAGCCGCACTACCCAGCCGTCATTTGACAGTGGGCAGGCAGCAAGTGGTTAAGCTGTTTTGTTTCACTTATTTGTTATCCATAATTAAGGTTTGATGAATGAAACACATTTTTTTTTAGCTGTTGTTCACATGCTATAATAAAACAATGTTTTGGCCAACTACCATGGCACCAGCCAAAACTGGTTTCCCCATTTGAAGGTCCCCCCCCCCCCCCCCACCACCATCCAGTTGGCCCGTGGCTACTCAAGATGTTGGATTTCCTATCACTTTCCTTAACAGAGACTGTGATCAACCAGGAGCATCGGTGAGAGTGAAGGGACAGCAGGGAAACAAAAATAAAAAATAAAAACTGAAAGAGGTTCTTGCTCTTTGTCACTCTAAAATAATGAAAATGTCTTTATATGTTTTATCACAAAAAAACTATGATTCAAAAATTTCCAACATCCAAAGACATTCCAAATTGTATAACTGCAATCCCATGGGTCAATACTCATCTGCTTTTGTGTCCATACATACTGAGATTGTTTTAGAACTCCGACATCATGAACTCACATTACAGTTCCCTTGTGTAGACCCTCTGAATATATGATTCATACCCATATGAGAGTTTGGTTGCTGTGGTTTTCTGTACGGCTATGTTTTTTGCACTTCGTACTTAATTCTGACATTTATTTGGCCTAATATAGAGTGAAAAGTAATATATCTGTGCATATTTCTGTTGAAGCCAATCTTTTGTTTTGAACTTCCAGTCCCATTCAGTCGAATAAGGCTGAGCCACAACTGCCTGGTCGGTCGGTATTTTGTGAGGTATAACAAGCAGTGAGAAGGCAACATATCACCTCCTTGCTGCCTGCCAAACAATATTAGCCGCACGTGTGAATGAGTCCTTAGACATTTATCACAGAGTTGGGCTTAAAACTGAACTAAACTGTATCTGAGCACCACAAATTGAAAACGCTATTTAATTCATTTTTATTATTCAAAGCAAAATCACAGATCAATCTATGTCTCCATGCTTTATTTTTCATTTATAGCCGTGGCCATCTTGGGTAAGGGCAGATAATTCATATATCATTTACTTCCTGGAAGTTGTGCAGGCGGGGGGGGGGCTTAGCTGAGAAAACCCCTCCTCCAGATGAAAGAACAAAAAATGCCCATAAAGACGCCTGGGATGTTTGACATCATTTTGGCCTAGAAACCACAAAGCCACTGAAGAAATGTAAAACAAGTAAATATAATATGCCTTCCTATCTATTACTAAAACCAGCCGCATTTGGGTTAAAAATAGTTAATGTTGAGAGAGTTTAGTTTTGCTTTACTGCACTTTATGTTTGAGCTACAGTTGCTACTTATCTCTAATATAATAGTAAAAGACCTACTAATAACTTACATGCCTTAGGACAAGAGAGGCCTCAAAAATCTCAATCACTAATAGCATCATTGTGAGCATATTTTTATTAAATTCTAGGAGGTTATGTCAATCACCTCTATCAAGGTACAGAATTTTAATTATAGACATTTATGTATAATGGAATCGTTCAACAACTTAGAAGTTCAACCCTTAGAAAGAATGTATGTATTACAATATTAATACAGTATAACAAATAACAGTATTTTATAAATGACTATATTTTATATCCCCCATAAAAATATATTTTTTTCATTAAAATGAGAAAAAAACAAATAAAAAATGAACTTACCTTTTTTTTTTTTTGGTAAGCCATACTCTGGCAGATACAGTAATGGCATGCAAAAAGTGAAACGTGCCTGTTCCGTGCCAAGCACGGACTAGTGTAGTGTTGATTAGTGTAGTGACAAGTGAATTTGCCCGTTTTTGGTTCAAGGGAGGATCCACAAACCTAGCCTAAAATTCTCAAATGCTAAATATAGTACCCAAACCATATGAGGATCTTTATCAATTTCTTTTTGTAGCGCTTTTCGGGTCCGATTTGCAAGCGATTTGGTAAAAAGAAAAGGCACTGGTAGCTGAGTACTGCCATTAATGACAGCCCAATAGCCAGCTGCTGATTGTCAACAAACCAGCTGGAGATGCTGGCTGTTGTCATTGTCCAACTACGGTCAAGATTATTTTTGATCAATGATCACCTGGGATGTCCACCGACTTATTTACTGTATAATAGGCCAAACAAGCCCGGGGGCGGCTGGAAGCTGTCATTTAGTGGCTGTTGTAATACCACCACTAAATGAATGACTTCCAACTGTAGCAGTCAGTGATTCCGGTTGGTGACTGGCCGCCAGACCTACCAGATTAGTTCACCAATTCAGCAAATTGCAACTTCTCTTGATAACCCACCTCCTCTGCTACTAATACCAGTCATCTACCTCAGCTCTTTAGCCCAGATGAAGGAAGTCAGTTTGCCCCATAAAATGCACTGGTTATCCTTTTGCCATGTGTGAAGTCTTAAAATCAGTTTTTTTGGCTCTTGACATGTTAGTTTGGTGCTCCTTCTGGCTCGACTAAACACAGACTCCTCAACTTGGGTGGCCCCTATCTCCAGGATGACTTCTGTTTTGTGGGGAATTGCTGAAACTAGGCTATTTGACCTAAACAAGGATCTTTCACCCACTACCTAAGGACTATATCCAGGAGATGCTCACTTGATGTGTATGCTTTGTCCATCATCTTCTCAAATCGATTGCCCTTAAAAAACAGGGCACACATCCTCATTTATTGATCACTATATCGGTATTGTGTATAGGAATTCTGCTAGTGGTGTGGGGCACACAAGTGCTGTATATGGGCTGCAGTGATATAAGAAGAGCAGCACTCCGGAAGGGTATTACCTACTGATGGTCACAGAGATAGTCATGTGGTTAATGTCTTCATCTGGGCCTTGAAGCTGGTTTGGGTGCAATAACTCTTCATATCTTCAAGGGCTGCCTGGTCTTTATGTGACATCTTTATGTGACAAGTATGAAGGCCGGTTATCGCATATGGGTTCGTGGCTGGAAAAGTTAGCACATTGACTTTAGATGTGGTAGCAGTTCAGACCTAGCATAGGTATAAGCTTTCTGGCACAGTGATTGGCAACAGTGATGGCAACTGTAGTATTTTATTCACAGTTTTAAAAAAATGCGCAGAATGTGAAGTCCAAAAAAAGAAAAAAATGACATTATGTTAGTATTTAAGAAACACCTTATTTGACCGCAGTGCAAGCTGTATGCTTGTTTAAATGTCCGCCTGGAGCAGTCCTAGGATACAGCTGCATGCCTTGACATTGTGCCTGTCCTTGGAGTGGGGGGAAGAGGGAACTGGCTGTCAATCAACACAGCTGCAAGCAATATCCCCAGTATTCTACCCTGTTTGTACCTGCATTTTGAGATCTATATATACAATGCAATATATCAAAGTTAACCGCTTCACACCGACCATACACAAATATGCAGCCCCACAGGACTGGGCTTTTTTCCGTGGAGTCGCATATTTGTGCATCTCACCGAGAGCCCTGGGCCCTGTTCTAACCATCGAGACCCGTGAAGGCTGATTCCGCATCACCTGATTGCCGTGATAGCCTCTGATTGGCTATCTGAGTGATCAGTCACTGTGAAGCCTGCACCCCCCGTTTTCTGTCTCTGTGAATGTACGAGAGAGATACATCATATCATTCTCTGTCCTTGCAGAAATTTAGAAAAAATAAAGTGTCTGAATAAAAAAATAATAATAATAATTTAAAAAAAATATCTAGATCAAGGTTTGATCTAGGTCAGTGCCAGGGTTAGTGTTTGGGTCAATGTTAGGGTCAAAGGTCAGGGTCAGTATTTTTTGGACAGAATTTTTTTTTTTAAATTAGTATCAGTGTCAGTTAGTGTCAATGTGTTTTAGGTAGGATTAAAAAAAGCAAAATGCGCACTATTGTTTCTGGGCTGTACTACGGGTACAAACCATAACTAACATACACATATATGATTCGCTGCAAATGTCAGGAGCAGAAACATTTATTATGGGTTGCCCTTTGGTGGTAGGTTATGGTAGTAGCGAGAAATATACAGTTAAATGAAGAAAATATATATTATTTACTATTTGGGCCAGGTTTGCATTGATAATACAAAAAAAAAAATCAGGAGATGTCCATTACCATTTACCACCAAATGAAAGACCAATTTATCCTGAAAAAAAATAAGGTATACTGTAATCTATCTGGATGCTCAAAGTAGTTGTGATGATATGTAAAGTTTTACTAACACATGTCAATCTTGCAAAATTGGGTTTAGGCATCTAGATTTGTTTTACACTTAGGAGTGAAGGGGTTAAAAGGCAGGAGATCTGAGGCAGCACCTAGTTCCAAACATAAAAATACAATAAAACATAATATTCTTCATATGCCTAAAATTAACAAACCAATACATTTAAATGATGACAGCAGATCACGTGATGTAAACAGAAGATCATCTTCATTTTTTCATCACGCTGACAGTATGAGGAGAAAAAAAAGCTGATTACCGGCTTCTGTCAGAGGGACATCGGTCCCGCACACAGACACCCACTGCTGCTAAGCATTGCCCACTAGTGCCACCTACCAGTGCCCATCAGTGCCACCTACCATTGCATATCAGTGTTGCCTATCAGTGCCACCTACCAATGCCAACCAGTGCCACCTATCAATGCCCACCAGTACCACCTGTCAGTGCCCATCAGTGCTGCCAATCAGGGCCCATCAGTGCTGCCAATCAGGGCCCATCAGTGGCTCATCATCAGTGCCACCTATCAGTGCTGCCTATCAGTATCACCTATTAGAGCCTGTCAGTGCCCATCGGTGCCATCCATCAGTGTCCATCAGTGCCCATCAGTGCCACCTATCAGTGCTGCCTATCATTGTCACCTCTCAGTGCCCTTAAGTGCCATCTATCAGTGCCCTTCAGTGCCGTCCATCGGTGCCCATCAGTGCCACACATCAGTGCCAACTCATCAGTGCCTATAAGTGTAGCCTATCAGTGCCCATCAGTGCAGCCACATCAGCGCAGATCAATGAAGGAGAAAAATTATCTGTTTGCAAAATTTTATAACAAACTATGAAACTGTTTGTTTTGCTTTCATAATTTTCGGTCTCTTTTTGTTTTTTTAGCAAAAAAAAAAAACAGCAGTGATTAAATACCACAAAAAGAAAGCTCTATTTGTGTGAAACAAAAATTATAAAAATGTCATATGGGTACAGTGTAGTATCACCGCACAATTGTCATTCAAAGAGTGACAGCTCTGAAAGCTGAAAATTGGCCTGGGCAGGAATGTGCCCAGTAAGCAAATGGTTAAGCTTCCAGGTGGTGACAGAAACACAGCATTTCTGGAAAGATGAACAGGCATTTTCTGTACTTTCTGGAAATGTTTCAGCTTGAAAAAAAAAGATACCCAAATCAGTCACCATATTTAAAGCGGAAGTAAACCCATCCATAAAACTGTTCATTTTTGCCACGTGTCGGGAAAGTAACACTCCCATTGGTTGTGCTCTCAATCAAATTGTCAAACCATCCAATGGCTGGTGTCGTAACTGATCACATGTGGACCATCATGGTAGTTGTAGAATAAACAGAGGCAAAGATGGCAGCTTCCTTGGCTGAAAACGATAGGAGGGTTTACTTACACTTTACGTACTGGTAAATTCTAACATGTATTACATTTTTATTCTTGTGTTTAGCTATGCTTTAAATCTGAACTCCAGACGTGATTTATTTTAGTTACCAAAGGATTAGTAATTCTGTCCATCCAGACAAAACTCTGATACAAAGCACAGCCCTGTCTGACAGGGCAAGGGACCTGATTTCTCTTTGCACCACTTTAAGTAAAACAGGTCTTGTCCTTCCCTTAGAATATGACTGAACAGCGAAAGGGAAGCAGTAAACAGAGGATCTCCTCTCTCTGCTCTCTGTTCTCTCCTCCTATCAGCACACTCCTTGCTACACATGAGCACTGCAGCTAGGGTTGCCACCTGTCCAGGATTCAACCGGACAGTTTGGGTTTGGAAACGTTCATCCGGGTTTCAGACTACCTGAAACCCGGACACATTATTTAGACTGGACTGTGACTTCCCAGCAGGGTTGCTGGCTGCAGTTGTCTGAGCTGAGTACATTTTCACACTGCCCAAAGCCAGTACTAACAACCCCTCCCCCCCCTCAAACACCCCTACCCCTCTGTGTCTGTCCACACTCCAATCCCCAGCGCTGTGCCTCAGAAAAGGAAAGTGGGGTCCGGTAATTTGAAGTCCAGCAGCCTCAGATACATCTGGATGAGTGGACCTCATTGTCGAGGGGTGAGTGAGCTCACCATCCATCCCTGTCTGAAGTCTCCCCCTTCTTTCTCCTGCCTCTGACTAAGTACACTAAGGCAAATCAGGGTTCTCAGAGCACCCCTTAAATCAGATTTTCCCTTTACACCAGAAGCCACAGTGTTTCCCCTTACATCAGAGTCTTCTCTGTACATCAGAATTCTCAGTATTCTCCCTTAAATCAGGGTTCCCAGAGCATCCCTTATGTTAGAGGCCCCAGAGTTCTCCCTTACATCAGAATTTGCAGAGTTTCCCCTTACAGTGAAAGGGGACTCTGCGATTTCAGATGTAACAGGGGAACTCTGTGGACTCTGATGTAAGGGGGGACTCTTGTTATTAACTTCATATGATTAGAAATGTTATTTAATAGCAAAATATATGTATAATTTATAAGAAAAATAATAATAATTGCTGTGTGCACTAAAGTGTTCGGGTTTGACTTGAAGAAAAGGTGGCAACCCTAACTGCAGCACAACTTGTATTGCACTGACCTCTCTCTGTCTGAGCTCTGCTGTACAGTGGACGTATAAGAGGCTGATATTTCGTTAAAATCAGGAACTTACAATGCATGAATTTAAAAATACATTTAATGATATAATGAATACAGAGCTGCATTGATTAGTGTCCTTTATGTCGGCCTAGATGTCAGCATTAAATTAACTGGAAAGTGACATTCACCCTTTAGTATTAGTTTTAAATTACACATCAGAAAATGTAATAAACATACACAGCATCAAAGGCATAACATAAAGGTCAGCTTAGTCACTGCGACTCAACCTGGGAAAATATAAAAATCTGCCACGTTTCCATAAACGTCTCCCTGATGAATAACCACATTACAAGGCTGTATGGACAACAAGGATAAATAGGGAAGGACTTTATTGTCTTGTGATCCAGATCCAAAGTTCGTCTTCGCCCTCTTTAATAGCAGGGAATCTTCTGGATCCCACATATTGCCATCCCTTCCTCCCTAAACTTTGCAAGAACTATTTCAAATTAAATGCAAAAGTGGGGCTACATTCCTTATCACATAGGTAGGAATCTGCAACAACATACATGTGCATCATCATACACCAAATGCGAAATCTATGTAAAGTTTGTTATAGCAGTAAATACATATCAGGATGTTTTAATGTTTCCTGACTATGGTATTAAATATGTCTTTTTACTGCTATACCAAGAAAACTCCACCTTTACCCTTAGTGACCACACCACACAAAATTGGAATTAAATTGGCCATAGCAGCCTTTTTATTAACCACTTCCCGACCGGCGCGCGCCGATGTACGTCGGCAGAATGGCACGGGCAGGCATATTGGTGTACAGGTACGTCCAATTTTAAATGCCGCCCTGCCATCGCGAGAACCCTGAGTCCGGTCGTGGGTCCCGCAGACTCGATCGCCGCGGGCATACCCGCGGTCGTCTCACGGGGCGGCTGGACAAGGAGATGCCGTTGTAAACAGCAACTCCCCGTTCTGCCTAGCAACAAGTGACACTGATCTCTGCTCCATGTGATTGGAGCAGAGATCAGTGTTCACTAAAACAAAGCCCAGCCCCCCACAGTTAGTAACACGCCCCTAGGAACACTTAACCTCAACACTGCCACCCCCTGGTTAACCCCTTCACTGCCAGTGTCATTTACACAGGAATCAGTGCATTTGTATAGCAATGATTGTTGTATAAATGACAATGGTCCCAAAAATGTGTCAAAAATGTCCGATGTGTCCGCCCTAATGTCGCAGTCACAATAAAAATCGCTGATCGCCACCATTACTAGTAAAAAAAAATTATTATTAAAAATGCCATAAAACTATCCCCTATTTTGTAAACGCTATAACTTTTGCACAAACCAATCAATAATCGCTTATTGCGATTTTTTACCAAAAATATGTAGAAGAATACGTATCAGCCTAAACTGAGGGGGAAAAAATGTTTTTTTTTATATTTTTGGGGGATATTTATTATAAAAAAAGTAAAAAATATTGCGTTTTTTTCAAAATTGTCGCTCTATTTTTGTGTATAGCGCAAAAAATAAAAAACGTAGGGGTGATCAAATACCACCAAAAGAAAGCTCTATTTGTGGGAAAAAAAAGGACATCAATTTTGTTTGGGAGCCACGTTGCACGACCACGCAATTGTCAGTTAAAATGACGCAGTGCCGAATCGCAAAAAGTGGTCTGGTCTTAAGCCAGCAAAATGGTCCGGTCTGTAAGTGGTTAAACACATATAAATAACCAGGAATTAACAATAATAACATAAAAAAAAAACAGACCAGAGTGTTTATTAAAGACAAAAGGCTACTAGGTCCTAATAGGCATAAAACCCAGGACAGTACCTGCTTGTCATTTCACAGGCCTACATCTATTGCATTCTTTCTTTTACCCTGGGCCTTTCTTTTGTTGTAATTCCAGAAGAGTCGCTTCCTGTTTGAATGACAACCAACATCATTCCAACCACTTCCTATGAACCCAAGGTGTCATAACAATGATGAAACGTATCATCACATTGCCCTGCTTTCACAGTTTAGTGCTGCAGAGAACATCACTGATGTCATAACAAGGACTGAGGTGACCTTTGTGCCCAACCTAAGGTTCCAGTTCAGTAGAGTAACTCTATGTACATGCCTTAAAAATAAAAAATAAATTGAATTGAATAGAAAAAGTAAAAGCACCATAAAACCATCTTCTTCAAGCTGGTCACATAATCTCCAATCCTGCTTCCTTATTTCAAAAGATGCAAACATGTATGTAGAAGGGATCGTTAAACGGGCTCCTATTGGTAGAATGTGGTCTTCACAAAGATAAGGAAATCTTGATCAGCTGCACAAAATCACCTTTATTGTTGAGTCTTCAGTAAAACTGACCCTGGGTCAGCTATGATTAACCCCCCTGACGGTATTCCCGAGTCTGACTCGGGGTGGATTTTTTATACCAAAAGCGGTATCCCCGAGCCAGACTCGGGACTGCATCGCTGGATCCAGGAGGAGGTTTACTTACCTTCTCCCTCGGATCCAGCGTTGTCTCCCCGCTGTACGAGCGAGCCGTGTCTCGCTCGATGCATCACATCGCCGATCTCCGTGCCCTGCGAGCGTTGCGACGCACGGGCACGGAGATCGGCGCCAAATTCAAAAAGTGAAACAAACAGTAAACATACAGTATAATGTAATCTTACAGATTACATTGCTGTATGTAAATATTTCACATCCCCGTTGTCCCTAGTGGTCTGCCCAGTGTCCTGCATGCAGTTTTATATAATAAAAACTGTTCTTTATGCCTGGAAACTGGAGATTGCCCATAGCAACCAAAACTGTCACTGTACATCAAAAATGATTTTAGACCAGCTAGAAAACAGCGATAATAAATTAGAATCACTCGCAGAATTGAGCGATAGCGATTTGTGGGGAGATCCGTCATCAAATACTGAAAAGTAATGACAGTGACAATTCTGCAACTGAGCAAATTTCAGTGTTTTTGATTTGATTACATTATTGAATCATTTTTATTATTGTTATATTATTATTTGGTACAATTATTTATAATTATTTATTATATTATAATTTATGATTTAATTTTTCAAACTTTATCATACCCGGTATGTCTGCTAGACTCTGGTTTGGACAGATTTAAGAGAGTTATTCCTAAGAATTGCAGGACTACAATATAAAACGCCAAATTTTCATGCAAAATAATGGTACCGCTTTTAGCACCTAAAATCCGAAATAATCGTACCGCCAGGGAGGTTAAAGTAGAATCATAGGCAAAACTTTTTTTTGTATAGAGAAAGGGAGGGTAATATCCCCTGTTTTTTTTTGCTTTTTTTTGGGGGGGGGGGGGGGGTGCCATCTGTTTCCCATTGGGGAGATTTCCCTTCACTCCCTTCCCCATAGCCAAAATAGGAAGTTAGGGATTCCCTGTAAATTAAGGGAACTCCTTGGGAACTCCTATTTTCCCTATTGAAAGATTTGCCCTCTATTACGTTTCTGGCGACAACCCAAAGTAGGACCAATAGAGAGGGCGAATCTCTTTAATGGGTGCATAGACAGCAATAAAAACTGACAGATGTTCTAATCCCTCTCCACTCTATATAAAAAATAAAAATAAAATTGCCCTTAGTTGTACTTTAGGTGCTGAAATAACGTGAGGCACATCAGCTGTTGTATGCTGTATTCCCCTACTATAGTTATGATGATGTCATTTTATTGAAGACACTACAATAAAGGTGATTTTTATATGTGTGGCCGACCAAGACTTCTTTATTCTTGTAAAGCAGGGCCAACACTTATTACTGTATTAGCAGAAGTGGATCGGTGGACTGACCTAGAATTGCGCTTGATTTCATTGGTAGCATGTTGTGTTTTGACATGACACTGCGAGAAGCTTAGCTCTACAAAATGGTCAGTAGACATGACACTGGGTGGTTCTATGTTGTCAGTCTATAAGAGGGAGGAGAGGCAAAAGGTGATGATGTTACATGACACCATTACCTTAAGATGGCAGGGAAACCATGGCCAAACACAGTCACCCACACATTTTTTTCCTGATTGTCAGTAAAACATTAGTGTCAGTAACACAATGATAGGGGCAGTATGTGCAGGAAAGGAGTGCAAAGGGCACGATGTGCATCAGCATGTGCTTGAGAGAAGCAGAAAGGGTGGAGGGTATGCAGCGGTCAGTATGTGCAAGAGAGGATAGCAAAGGGTATGCTATGGCCCATATTTGCAGAAGAGGAGTGCAAGGCATCTAATATGGGCCATATGTGCAGGAGAGGAGTGCAGAGAGTATGACAGAGGGCAGTATGTGCAGAAGAGAAGTGTGAAGGGTATTATGTGGGTTGTATGTGCAGGAGAAGAGTGCAAATGGGTATGGTATGACAGTGGATACTGGTGGCAGGACAGACATATATAGGGTATGACAGTGAGCACTATGTGCAGGAGAGACATGCAGAGGGTATGAGAGGGAGCACTACATGCAGTGCAGGAGAGACATGCAGAGGGTATGACAGTGGGCACTATGTGCAGGAGAGACACGCAGAGGGTATGACAGGGAGCACTACGTGCAGTGCAGGATAGACATGCAGAGGATATGACAGTGGGCATTATGTGAAGGAGAGAAATTAAAAAGGTATGAGAGTGGGTAGAGAATTATTATGGGGCAGTATGTGCAGTAAAGGAGTGTGAACAGTATGATTGCAAGCAGTATGCCCTCTTCCATTCTCTCTATCAACCTCAATTTACTAACCTTATTTATGCTACATTATCCACTTCTGTAAACAATTGTGCTATTTGTTCATTGGTTCTGATTCTCTATGTTCTATTCTGATCTCCGGCTCATAGATTTTCTCCTTGCCTTCTGTTTCTACACTTGACGTATTTTCTCATTCACTTATGTACACCGTGTTTCCAATTTTTTCAAATTTCCTTAATATTTTGGCGAAGGTTTTTTACTCGGCACAGTATAAAGTATGTTGATTTTGGTGGAATATTCTGTAATATGTCTTGGTGACTTTTGGTGATACAGGATATTTGGTTTAGTTCCCGTTATGATGTATGGCTTTGTCCTTCAATACACTGATTGCCACAGAGATGCTTCCCATCAGTTCCTGAATGCTTCTACAGTGCAAACACTTTGGCTTTCAGCCTCCAAACAACATTTTTGACAACCGCAAATTAAACATTGGCAATTGGTATTCCTCCGGAATTAAGCAGAGGATTACAATGTAAAAATATGGGGTGGGAAAGCTGAAATAAAAGAGGAATTTCCAAGAAGAAGAAACAATTGCAAGAAAGGATGGTGGTTTTGATCTTTAAATGAGCTAGTCTTTAGATCTTCTAATCTGCGGCCGGTCTGGACTCGTCACAGGCTAGAAATAAGCTAGGTTTAGTTATAGGAGGACTCTTTATTATAGTATTCTGGATACTTTTTCTTCTTTGCTTAAAGTGGGGTGCCCCCTAAAAAAAAAAAGTTAAAAGTCAGCAGCTACAAATACTGCAGCTGCTGACTTTTAATAATCGGACACTTACCTGTTCCAGGGTCCAGCGATGCGGGGGAACGAAGCCCCCTCTCGTTCCCCGCTCAGCTCGTGGTGCCGTCATTCTTACTGTGGGCACCCGGCTGTGGCTTCACAGCCGGGCACCCACTGCGCAAGCGTGAGCGGCGCAGGGCGCCGTGATACGCTGCACAGTCATCTGGGACATGTGACAGGTCCCAGATGACTGTGCGGCGCGAGGGGAAGTGATGTCACCAGCCCGGGCAATGAGGAAGGCAGACTACGAGGGACCCCCTAGCAACAGGCATTTAGAGGTGAGTAAAACATTTTTTTTTTCAATTATTTTATTTTAATTTTTTTAAAGAATTTTAAACTATTTTTAATTTTTTGGTGGCAACACCACTTTAAATAGTACTAAAATGAAAACTGTGCACTTGTCATTGTCAAAATGGTAGTTTAGGGCAGTGTTTCTCAACTCCAGTCCTCAAGGCGCCCCAACAGGTCATGTTTTCAGGATTTCCCTCATATGAAATGGCTGTGGTAATTACTAAGGCAGGGAAACTGATCAAATCACTTGTGCAAAATAATGGAAAGCCTGAAAACATGACCTGTTGGGGCACCTTGAGGACTGGAGTTGAGAAACACTGGTTTAGGGAACCATAGGCCTTAAAGGACAGTTCCAGGCACCAAATAAAATCAATTGTCAACCTTAGATATTCAGTAAACAGTGCAACTGTGCTAAAGTTAGTTATGGGTCATCAACAACCCCTGCTTAAATGTGTCTGTCTGCAGAGCTAGAGTGACTGGACTGGGAATAAATAAAATTAAGGGAAGTTGGGAGAAGTGTTGGGCTTGGAATGGACAGGCAGGAGCTGATGTTATTAGCACAATCACACAGCCACCAAACCTGTATGGACTAAAGAATTAGTAGGCATGTATGGAAATACCCCACCATACAATTAAACCACTGAAGAGATGGCATCCTTGGAACACCATATTATCACTAACAAGATGTCTACTGTTTGGAAGACCGCTACTGAGATTACTGTCTCATCCACACATAGGGTTTCAGTAATGTGTGAGCTTTGTGTAATCCATTGCAACAAAAATACAGGAAGCCCCTCACAAGGTCACTGGGGATGTACTTCCTGACATCCGTGCTGTGTAATTTTCTCTTTCTTTACTTCCAGTATCACCAATCACATTCAATCTGCCAAGGCAAATTTGCCTCTAACTTGTGGCTGTGGGAAATTTCTTAGACTGGCTTACTGTATGTTAGGAGCAAGGAGCCTATAATGTTACTTTTTATAGAAGAACCTAAGCCTGCTTTACTTTACCTTCGCTCCAGTGCTGCAACATCTGAGAGCTGCTTTGTTGCTGCCAACATTTTTTCTTGGTCTCCTTCTGTGTTTGGCCATTTTAACCAGCCCAGGAAGATGTAGCTTCATGCATACACGCATATGTTAATTCACCCCAGCACCTAAAGAATTTGTACACTGAGGTGTGCATGTGAGGTTTACAGCTCTTAGGAAATTTGCTATCAGGCAGATATCTATTCTGCAACAAAAGCCTTCCTGCTTGCATTTAAAAAAAAAAAAAATAGCTCCACTTTAAATCCATTGCTGGCTTTTTCAGCAAAAGTGCTGGGGGGGGATATACCAAACCAGGATCTCCTGTTCCACTTTGGTAGGTTTACAGTTAATGCAAACCCTCACTATGATCTTCTCTTATTGGCTCCCTTTTGGTCTATTAAATATGCCATTGAAAGCGTTTTCTTCACTTTATTTGATATAATACATTTTTCAATTTTGATATGAATGGTTAGCTGTATAGATTAGTTTACCAATTTTGGAGACGGTTGAGCTATATCAGGTTTTTTATTTTTGAGTTACGCATGCAGTGGAACCTTGGCTAATGAGTAACGCGGTTAACGACGTTTGAAAGACGAGCACCTTTTTATTTTTATTCTGACTCAGTTAGCGAGTGTTGTCACGCAAATCAAGCAGAGTTCAAGTTAATGGGGTGTGCAGTACCACATTTGGCCAGAGGGTGCGGGGGTGCCACTCGGAACAGTTTGGAGCCATTCGGAAATACTTGGAATCATTCGAAAATACTCCATTCCCGAGTGTTTCTGAGGCTTTCCGAGTTCAGCCGAGCTGTCCCCAAGTATTTCTGAGGCTCTCTGGTGCCTCCCACCTCTGGCCACATGCGGTATTGCATGCAATAGAAGTCAATGCGAAACAAATTATCTTCGTTTCCATTGACTTCTATGGGGAAACTCGCTTTGATATGGGAGTTCTTTGGATTACAAGCATTCTTCTGGAATGGATTATGCTCGTAATCCAAGGTTCCACTATATATGATTTTTGCCGGAAGCTCCTGCCTCAAACCTCTTTCCCCTCTCCATCTTGTTGTGAGGATATTGATACTTTGTATTTTTCCCGAAGGGCTCTTTATCTTTATTGTTATACACACACTGCCTCGGCATATAGAGAAGTAGAACTAAAGTCAAAACTTTTTTTTCTGTTTTGGATGAAGTGGAGAGAGATTAGAACATCTGTCAGTTTTTATCATGATCATGATTAGGGAGACTCACCCGCTCTATTTGTCCTGTTTACCATTATGATTGAAAGTGGAAGTAAAAGAAAATCCCAAATTTTGGGTTGTCCCCAGAAAATAGTAATCTTCCAATTGGGTCACTCATTCTCGTGGCCTGGGGGTCCCCTTGGGATTCCCTTAATTTGTTGGAATTTCCTCTCACTTCCTGCTTTGGCTTAGGGACAGAAAGTGAAGGGAAATTTCCCCAATGGAACACAGATGGCAAAAAAAACAGACAGGGATCCTAACCCTCCCTTACTCTATATCTTCGCCCCTCTTCTTTCCGGGGCCGCGAACTCCAGCTCTGTGACTGGCCGGAGTCATGTGACGTAATTTCCGCGCATGCGCGCGGGAGCCGCCAGTCACGGCATGATCCCTATCAGAAATGGCACAATGTCTCCTTTCTGCGCTGTAGTCACCAGCGCTCTGGTTTTTAGTAAATATCTCCTAAACCGTGGAGGTTTAGGAGATATTTCAAGCACCTACAGGTAAGCCTTAATATTGGCTTACCTGTAGCTAAAAGCGGTTGTACGGGGTGTACAACTACTTTAAGCGTTTTCCCCCTCTGTTTTCACCTGGTGATCTGACCGGTAACACACCTCCTGTATTAGAGTGCCCTCACTCTGGATGAAGGAGCACAGGGAGCACATTTGGACATCACATCTAAGAACTGCTAAGCTGCAATATAATAAATGTTTGCTTTGAGGTTTAATACTCTTCTAATATAGTCCATTCTTTATCGTTTACTGAAACAGTCTTCCCCACAGGCGCTATACAGTATCTCTTGCATTCATTACCCGCCTCCTACCCAATCCCTTTTATTTTGTCCTCATATTGGCCTCATCAGTGGTCCATTCGTTTCAGTAGAAATGTCAGGCATGATGTCACGGTGAAGATGTCACATTTTTTGACACACACTGGCATTTTCTATGTGCTGCTGCTGAACAATGTCCAGTTTGAAGACTACATAGCAGCTATTGTATAACATTTTTCCAGAAGTATGCAGCCAGCGGCTCCTGATTATATCACATATCCCACCCTCTAATTTATATGACAAATGTAGTGTAAAATGTGAGAGGACAATGTCCATGTTAAGCATAGTGATAAAGAAGCTTGTCAGTGCCCCTGGGCACAGTGAAGAGAACCTATAGAGCACCTGTGACTTTGTAGCAGACAAAACACACGAAAAAAAATTGAAAGTGAAAAAGGCAAACGCCCCTTCTGCATCACAGGTAGAGGGTCTCAGATCACCGATTACTGGAAAGTGGAAGTGACATGAGCTGGTGGAGGAAAATGAAGCATAGGCGCGACATCTCTGCATTTTTAAAGCCTAAAGGGCCGCTTTATGTTAGGAATCGCACAGAAATGAGCAGTGCGTTCCTGTGCGATTCGCATGCAGTTCAGTGCAGTGCGAATTGAGCCCGTTCATGTTTGCACCACACCAAAAGTATTGCATTTAGAGATGCACTATTCGTACAGAACAAATTTACATGCAGTTTTAATAGATGATCAGCTATGCTTTTTTTTATATAAATACACCCCTGTGTGTTCTTCAATTCCTGTCTGGTAAAGCCAGTGTTACCACAGTAAGTGAGGGAAATCCCTTTAATGAAGCTCTATATTGAAGTAAAAACCTGACTGGGGTTCTTATTCTTCCCCATTTATTCAAAACTAGGAAAAATGTTTTTGGCTTGACATACACTTACAATCTGGTCCGGAGTGTACCATAAAACAAGAACAAGTCCAGATACTGGTAAATCACTTGTGAAGGAGTGAAGATGTTCTTGAATGATGAATGTGTTGGAAATCTTGGCTAAATCTGACATTCAGTAGATTATAAATAGAGCGGCTGCCCATAAATCAGAGATGAAATATGTGACACTGGATTATACACAGGCAAATCATGTCATGGTATTTTCTGACTTTCCCTTTTGTTTCAGAATCCGACCCAAATAATTTTCCTCCTATTCCACATATGCTTCCATTTGTCACCCATCGTCCATCTTATAGTCAGTCAATCTGCAGTGGATACGTTGATGGGGGAAAAGATTTAAACAGAGATTTAATGTGACTTAAAGGAGAATTAACTCAAGAACAAAAATGTAATATATTGTGGGTTACAGTCATTAGATTTGGTGGCTGATTTCGTCTTTTTTTAGGCTTTTGATTAGATATGTGAACTGCCAAAAAATGTGTTAGTTTTCGTTTGATACATTTTTTCGTTTTATTTTCGTTTTTCAGGTCATTCGTTATGATCGCAATTCGTAAATTCGTAAATTCGAAAATTCGTAAATTTGTAAATTCAGAAATTCATAAATTTGAAAATTCAAAAATACGAAAATAAGAATGAAAATACGAAAATTTGAAAGAATTGCTAACTAACTAATAATAACTAACTATTAAATTATAGGTATTGGAGTTATAATTATTATTATTATTATTTATTGTTATTAATTTGTTACTTTCCATTCGTTTTGATACGGAATTCGTTATTTTGGATAAATTCATATTTGTTGTGTTCACTAGTAGCCAAATTTGAAAGGACAGTCCAATACCTATAATTTAATAATTAGTAATAGTTAAGTTATTACTAGTTCTAATTTAGAATTTATGAATTTTCAAATTTACGAATTTATGAATTTTCGAATATTCAAATTTACAAATATTTAGAAAAATTCGTTAAACGGGTTTTCGTTAATTCGGATATTTCCAAATTAATGAAGTTATAGAAATTCTTTAAAAAACTAATTAGGAACAAAGCGAATTGCACATGTCTACTTTTGATGTTGGACTTGGCAAAATACAGTAACCTAGTCACTTCCTATGAGCTTCAACAAAGAATATCTTCCTTCCTAGCTATCTGCTGTAAACGACCAATTTCCTGACCCCCAATGAACAGATATGGACATGTCTGTAGTCCATATCAAGCCATACAAGCAACCAAGAAGAATGCACACTGACTACAGTAGAGTTAAAAGCTTCATGCACACAGGACGTTTTAAAAATGGCAGCACTACAGCAGCGGTTTTGCAAATTTTTCCATGTTTTTTGACATTAGCATTTTTGCGCATTTTTTCATTACAAACACTCGCTGTAATGTAAAAACGCCCCAAAAAAGTCAAACATGGCTAAACGTGTTTATCGGCGTCTTTTGGTGTTTGTCATTTTTACTGCTCCTGGAAGAACAGGCTGATGTTTCTACTGCCCGTAAATGCTTATGCCTCCAAATGCCTCTGACAGTTTATGTGTGCATGGACACATAGGCAAACATGGTGGGGCATTTAGAGGCAGTTTAAAAAAAATCAAACACCCCTAACAGCAGCTGTAAAAACGTCCTGTGTGCATGAGCCTTTAATGGTAAAATTGAATGCAAATTGGCCAATGACAAAATTAAAATAGAAAAGGCATGTTCTCAACACTTCCCAGCATAGGCGCCTCTCTGTTTTCACACTTTATAGTACTGGACAGCAGCACTGTCAGGTGGAGGATTGGCTGTGGCTGAAGGACAGACCGGAGCTCTGTACACAGACACAATGTGCTTGCAGGGAACCTCCTGGATGACATCACATGTGTGTGGATAAGTGGGCGTGGCTACGCATTTTGAAGACTTACCTGTACATGCACATCCAACATATTCTCCTGAACACTAATGTTCACCTCTTACATAGCCCCGCACCTCTGGATCCCTTTACATTACACAGCGCCACACCTCTGGACCCCTTTACATTGCACAGCCCCCTGCATATTACACAGCCCCCCGCATATTACATATCCCCCCTACACACACACCCTGCATATTACACAGCCCCCCGCAGCTCTGCCCTTTCCTACCTTGCCTATAGCACAAATTTTCTTGATTATCTTTAAAGTGTTACTAAACCCACAACAGTAAAATCAGTCAGTATATGCAGCATAGTATGCTTGTTATACTTACTGTGGAACTTAAGGGGTTAATCCCCTGCATTGTGTAAAAAGGCTGTTATATCCTGTATGCACAGATCCTCCCCCTCCTGCAATGTCTAGCTTGGGAAGGCCAGCTAACACAGGCAATAGCTAACCTGCACATGCTCAGTTGTGTCTTTTATGCTGGAGAAAACAGTTACTTGTTCTCAAAGCTAGCCAGGTCACATGATATTGGCATCTCACATGTGGGCATTTATACAGGCTGCAGTGGAAATCTCCCCCTTCCTGAACTCACAGCACTGGAGAACTCTGCAGTTTATAGCGTAACCATGAAATACAGACCATCCAAAAACATATATAGTGGCGGTATTTTAATGTAAAAAGATTTATAAGCTGCGGGCACTGTGGGGGGATGAACTATTTTCATATTACTGGGTTTAGTAATGCTTTAAGAACATGTGTTAATCACAAGCTTATTATACAGATGACCACAAGAGGGAGCTTTTACAAATCTATATGTGGAATGCAAAACATGCAACAGCAAACTAGTTAAGATGTGTAAGTCATACAAAATACCCATAGAGTAATAATTACCTAAAAATGAAAATGTGCATTCAATAATAACACCATAGGTCATACAGTATATCTATCTGTTCACAGTTGGTAAAGTGTTCATTGTCCAGCATCTTCTAGTGGAGTCCATACAGGAATACAGGAAGGTCTACCTATTACATGTGGAAAGTGACTTCCCATTAGGGTTCCAGATCTTTGTAAAACATAGTAGGGCATATCACCCCTCCTTACTGCTCCCAAGATTTTCAAAATCATATAAGATCTGCATTAAGATATCACTTAAAGGATATGTAAAGGTTTGTGGATTTAGAAAAAAAAATGTCATACTTACCTCCTCTGTGCAGTTAGTTTTGCACATAATGGCCCCGATCCTCCTCTTCTGGGGTCCCCCAGCAGCACTCCTGGCTCCTCCTCTTCTTGAGTGCCCTGTTGTAGAGCTGCTCTCCCTCGGGGCACTAGTGCGGGCACGCTCTCGAGTCCTTTCGCTGTGTTCATTGACACAGACAGCAGAACTCGGCTCCGCCCCCGGCTCTCATGTCATTGAATTGACAACAGCTAATGGCTGCGCTGCAATCAATCTATCCAATTGGGACCCGCGACACTGGCTGGAGCTGGTGTGCTCATCCCCAGCGTGGGAAAGATCGGGTTCAGGTAAGTAAAAGGGGGGCTCTGGGGGGCAGCTGCATTAAGGTGAAAAACCTTGAGGGTTTACAGCCCCATAAATCTGAAGACCTGGAATATTGTCTTATTTTGCCCTATAAATATAGTTGTAGAATTTATAGTTATATCTTGTTAGCTTTTCACATTCCAGCCATTTGGTGTCCAGAAGAGAGAGTAGGCACTGATTAGCAATATTAAATGTGAAAAACTCTCCATGCTATCCCTGTGTATAAACCACCTATTACTCAACTCTATATTCTATAGGAAGCAGCTAGCACCACTATGCTAGTCACAAAAAAAGTGCAGCACCCTCCTTCAATAAAGTGCATTCAAATTATGCAAAATGGAAAGAGACATATATGAGAGTCAACCAGGCTGCACACTCCAAAAATGTACAGGGGTGGGGGTTTAGCAGCGAAAAGTTTATGAGAAAAATTATTAATTAAAAATCTTTTATTCAGGCAACAAGTGAATTCAATTATACAGTAAATTTAAAATATAAATTGTGGTTGGCGACACAAACAAAAACATAAGCCATCACCAATGGCAAACGATGCACCAAAGAAAACATGGTTTGTCAATTACATTGTGACCTTACTATCCACATGAATAAACCAATGCATTTTGACCCATTTAATTTCTGGTCTTCTTCAGGGGGATTTTTACGAAAATTCGAATAACATTGTTAACATTTTGCAATCAAATTATAGCACATAAAATAAATATCTGAAAACAGTGTAAAAAATCATCTATATATAATAAATGTATGTGAATTTATCTTTTTTTTAAATATATATACAGTCCATAAATAAATGAGTCAATTTCCATGAAAAAAGGTGCAGTCTCATAAACCAAAAGCTCTTCAGTAATCGCCTCTGATCATGACAGTGCCCTTCACCCCATCTATGGGTATCTTCTTAACTGCTTAAATGGACCTCCCTAATTAAAGGAGAAGTCCAGCCTGAGCTTTTTAGGCTGGGCTTCTCCTCTGGGTCACAGGAGTGCAATGCGTTTTGCACTCCTGTGACCCATTTTCAGTGAAGAGCAGTCTGAAGTCCACTCTCCGATGACGTCACTGCTATCAGTCGAGGCAGAACGTCATCCCGACTTCCCAAGTCTGGATCTGCCAGCTGCTTTGATTGATGGCCATCTCAGCAAGCCACTTGCCTCCCCTCCACAGCTCAGCGCTCAAATTAGCGTGGAGGAGCAGAGCAGGAGCGATGCTTGCTGACAGTCAGCATCTCTCCGCTCCGGGAAGACTGAGAACTGAGCCATCAGGGATGTTCGGTGGCTCAGTTCTCTGGGGCAAAGACAGCGGGGGACAGCTGCAGCATTGGTCCGATGCTCCATCCACCACAGCATGATTAGCCAAAAAAAAAGTAAACTCATACTTCTCTTTTAAAGGAGGTCTATATGCGTTTTGCAGTGTTATATATGGCACCACTCCCACTGGCTGTACACTCCAAATCCATAGCTCTCAGCAGCTTTCAGAGTGGTGTCAATCATATAGGAGGCAAGAGGAAAGAAGTGCAAATCGTTACTAAAAAGTATTTATTTCCATATAAAAATCCACTTACATTTCAGAAGTAAAAACCATGAATTTCACAATACAATCCATGGCGTACATAGCTCCACCTAGTCCCGGCGTGATTACGTCAACGCCCACCTGACGCAAGGTCAGAGCCAATTCCCTTTCACCCGAATCCCCCTGCCCCGCACGCATCTCATAGCCCTCCCCTCTTCTGGGAAAGTCCAATTTCAGTCTATGCTGGCCCAGCTCCTCCACCCCTCCCATCACCTCCCTACATAACCTTTTATTGCAGAAGCTGGGGAGAAGCCATGGGGAATATTGTAGAGTGTCACATAGGTGACCCATACCCAACTCTGCTGGGGCTGCTGAAATCACATCCAAGATGGTGAGGTTCAGCAGAAGTCTCAGGGCTTTTGAATATCTAGAAATAGGAGGCTTTTACTAGTAAATAACATGCATAGAAAATGTTAAATGCACATATAATCTTACAGGAGGGGAGATATAGGAGAAACAAGGTCTCTTTAATAAAAGAGACATCAGTTAGCGAATTAGGCAAAGTAGCCCAATTTTTTAATCCTGATATGAGAAGTGAATCTGCTTTCATTAATTTATAACCATTTTACTCCAAATGATTTGCACGATTAAATGACAATTATCACAGTTTCCAGTTCAATTGCAAGTTCATTTTAGTGCCAGTTAGACCAGCTGGTAGCATGTTCTGCGCTATATAGTGCCTTGAAAAAGTATTCATACCCCTTGAATTTTGTCATTTTACAACCAAAAACATAAATGTATTTTATTGGGATTTTTTGTGATAGACCAACACAAAGTGTCACATAATTATGAAGTAGAAAGAAAATGATAAATGATTTTTACATTTTTTTACAAATAAATATGCGAGGTGTGCATTTGTATTCAGCCCCCTTCACTCTGATACCTCTAAATAAAATCTAGTGGAACCAATTGCCTTCAGAAGTCACCTAATTAGTAAATAGAGTCCACCTGTGTGTAATTTAATCTCAGTATAAATTATTATTATTATAATTTAAGATACTTATATAGTGCCGTTAATTTACACAGCCCTTTACATATACACTGTACATTCACATCGGTCCCTACATTGAAGGAGCTGACAATCTAAGGTCCCTAACTCACATTCATATACTGGGGTCAATTTAGACACAAGCTGTTCTGTGAAGCCCTGTGCTGTTCTGTGAAGCCCTGTGTTGTTCTGTGAACAAAAAGATGTTTGTTAGAGAACCTTAGTGAACAAGCAGGCCAAGGAACACATCAGGTCAGGAACAAAGCTGTGGAGAAGTTTAAAGCAGGGTTAGGTTATAAAAAAATATCCCAAGCTTTGTAAATCTCACAGAGCACTGTTCAATCCATCATCAGATAATGGAAAGAGCATGGTACAACTGCAAACCTACCAAGACATGCACCTGCTCTGTGCAATTACGTTACAGAGCAGCCTCAAACCTCTTCTTCTGGGGTCTCCCACCGGGGCTCCTGGCTCCTCCTCTCTTCTGGGTGCCACCTTCCCTCAACTTGGCCACCTCCCCTGCTCCCTCACATGATTTGATTTACAGCAGCGGGAGCCAATGGCTCCCACTGCTGCCTCCATGTCCACAAAGAGAGAGAGCAGTGATGCTGCTCTCAAGAGCTGGATCGAGATCGGGGTTAGGTAAGTATTTAGGGGGGGTAGGGGTGGAGTTGACCATGGAGGGTTTTTTTACCTTAATGCATTAGAGTAAAATAAACTTTTAGCCTTTACAACTATTTTAAATAATAAAGTGGAACTTAAGAAGGGCTTTATAGTTACATTAAAGTTTTACTTTTTTTTTTATTATTTCACCTACTCAGGTTAATACTTATAATATAAATCACTCCCTAGGACACACTTAACCCCTTGATTGCCCCCCCCACACCTCCCCTGCCAGTGTCATTTATACAGTAATCAGTGCATTTTTATAGCACTGATCGCTGTATAAATGACAATGGTCCCAAAATAGTGTCAAAAGTGTCCGATGTGTCCGCCATAATGTCGCAGTTCCGATACAAATCGCTGCTATTGCTCATAAAAAATGAATTATAATAAAAATACCATAACACTATCTCCTATTTTGTAGACACTATAACTTTTGCGCCAATTAATCAATATACGCTTATGGCAAAAAAAAAATTTCCCAAAAATATGTAGAAGAATACATATCGGCCTAAACTGAGGAAAAAAAATTGTTTTTTTTATATATTTTGGGGGAATTTTATTATAGCAAAAAGTAAAAAATATTGCTTTTTTTTTCCAAAATTGGCACTCTTTTTTGTTTATAATGCAAAAAATAAAACCGCAGAGGGGATCAAATACCACCAAAAGAAAGCTCTATTTGTGGTAAAAAAAGGACGTCAATTTTGTTTGGGTGCAACGTCGCACGACCGTGCAATTGTCAGTTAAAGCGACGCAGTGCAGAATCGCAAATAGTGCTCTGGTCAGGAAGGGGGTAAAATCTTCCGGGGCTTAAGCGGTTAAACATTAACTATACATAAACATAGCTATACCTGCAAAAGGGGCCAGCCTGAAGTGATCTAGCAGGACTTAATTTCTTGACTGAAGTTCCACTTTAAGCATTATTTCTGTTAGTCATCTTGGCCATGACATTTGGTGATACTATCATCCCATTGGTGGATCCAATAAGAACATTATTGCCATGAGACAATGAACTGCATTCTGTCATCGGGGCTGCAGGCAGTAACTGAAGACAGGAACAATACATTCAGTGTGCCGCCTTTTAGAAAATCCCATCCTTATAAAGTTATTTCTTCATTTCTCTACAGATACAAAAGCACGTTGTTGTAGGTCAGGGTTCAGAGGAGTCACAGCATGTTCTGTGCTGGAAACACAAAAAGAAGAACCAGTGACAGCGGGGATGAGCTTTCCCCACATAGTTAACCTTTTCCTACATAGCTCATGACTCCTATTACCTGCAGAATCTGGGGATCTATGACATCATAGGGTAGGACGAGGTACATAACGGATGGAAATCAGGATTACTATGTGTTGTGACATTATGAAGGCAAAATCTCACTTTCATGGAGCCTTAAGTGATTGTAAAGTCTTGTTTTTTTTGTTTTTGTTCAGTGGCCCTGAACCTCGCCTTCTGGGGTCCCTCGGCGGCTCTCACAGCTCCTCCCTGCATCAGATAACCCCCTAGGAGAAGCGTTCTCCAGAGGCGGGGTTACCTTGTGGGTGCGCTCCCGAATCCAGAATTTGCGCCCACAGACAAGAATGCCGGACTCGGCCTTGAATCCCAACCACGACACTACCTGCCTGGAGTTTGCATGTTCTCCCTGTGCCTGCGTGGGTTTCCTCCAGGTACTCTGGTTTCCTCCCACACTCCAAATACATGCTGGTAGGTTAATTGGCTTCTGTCCAAAATTGGTATATGAATGGGGACCTTTGGATTGTTGGCTCCTTGAGGGTAGGGACCAATGTGAGTGTACAATGTACAGGGATAGGGACAATCTTTATTCAACCTTACTAACTATGTAACACTATGTTCACAACTCCTTTACCTTGTAAAGGACTTTAGTCTGATGGTAGAGCTAAACCTTTGAAAGCAGAATCAAACCCAAAAGCAAACATTTATTATACTGCAGCTTATCAATTCTTAGATGTATTCATTTTTAGGATTCCTTTCTTTTATTTTTACCTGTTGATCCAGCCAGTAAGCTTGTCGTTTTTCACAGAACAAGCTGTCCTACAGATGTAGCAGTTAGAGGATTGAGGCAAACTATTTACTACTGACAGGGAAGCTTGCAATGGTCAGCTATTATCTATTTATGGAAAATATGTATCCAAAAAGGAAAAAAACTGTTTGCTGTAACCGCTTAAAAAGTGTTAGCTAGAGATTAAGGCCCCCTTCACATGATAAGCCGCTTTGATCTGTCAGTTTTTCAGGCGGATCTGAGCGGGCCACCCCTTGACTTCCATGGGAAGGCGGATGTCAGCGGAGATGTGTCTGCTGACACCGGCCTGGCATCCAATCCAATAAGATCCGCTCAAAACTGACATATGGCGTTATGTTCGCCATCCTTCCAGTAGATCCATTTTCATCCGATCTACCATAGAGGACAGCGGGGCTCTGACAGGTCCGTCCCCGCACAGCGAGCAGAGATGGACCTGTTATCTGTCGGCTCAGCGGGGATCAATGGAGCGATCTGAGCTGGCGGAGTCTGCTGAGCGGATCCACCCCGTGTGAAAGTGGCCCAAAGGCTTTTACTAGACATGTGCGGTTCGTTTCGTTCTGAATAAGTATTCGGACACATTTTTTTTAATTGGATATATCCAAATACCCAAATAACAATATAAAGTAAGTTTGCCAAATGCTCCAAATAACGAAACTAAATTTGTCAGAATTTCCAAAATTCGATTTGAAATTCAAATAGAATTTTACATCAAATTCCATTTGAATTGGAACTGTACACAAATTTCTGAAATCAAAGACTGTGTGTGTTATTAGAGTACTATTTCTAAATAATGCTGTTTTTGCTAAGGCAAAGGTGATTTAAAGAGTTATTATAATCATTTGATGAAGATTCTTCTTTTGTTTGTTCACTTTGCCGCATTCGAATTTAAAAAAATCAAAAATTTTTGATTTGACCGGTTCAAAATGTATTGATTCGAACATTTCAAATAGAAAAAATCATACATTCGAAGTAAATTCAAAAAAAGACAAAAAAAATTCTGAATACGAATCCCGAATTTGAATTGAACGAATAAACAGAATTTAACGAAACAAAATAACTAGATTAACTAAACAAAACAATTTTTTTTTCGTCATGCACATGTCTATCTTTTACTTGTTAATCTGTCTAAATCTGGTAGTACATCTAACAGTCCCCTACCCCTAGACTGACACTGCTGCTGTCCAAAGGTGTCTCTGTTGCTCCATTACCCAAAGTATAGGCACCCCAAGATAGAATGTATGTTATTGGCTATATCACCAGGGGAAAACAGAAGAAAAAAAGGCCTAAAAAAGAAAATGAATGCAGACACCACATCTAATGATGTGCAATACATTACATTTTTGGATTCGTTAATGCTTTAGGTTTTATGAAGTGCGGAAGGTTCTGAACCTTGGCTGGGTTTTATTGCTGCATGTGTTCTCTTTGGGGAGGTTTTCGTTCACTTCCTGCGTGGTTGCTGGGGCACAAGGGGAGATCAAATCTCCCCAAAAAGGGTCTAACCCTTCACCACTCTCAAAAAGGATAAAAAATATATATTTGGCTGACATTGACAGAGATAAAAACCTGACAGGTGATCTAATCCCTCTCCACTCCATCCACCAATTATTTTTTTTTTTTTTAATTGCCATTAGTAAATGTTAACTTCTTATGTTAAGATCTGCCAAAACTAATTTAAATTAGAAGCTTTTTTTTTTAATTATTCAAAAAGGAGATCAACAAAGGTTACAACCTGTGCAGTCTGACTGTGAACATGAAAAAATAAAGGTAACAGAGGTACAGAGGGGTCCCATACAAATGTACGCTGCAAAGCAAAGTCAAAACTTTTTTTACTTTGTTAGCTATGAATAAAAACAGGTGAGATGTCCTCATTTCCTGTGACATGAAATAAGGAAAATATCGCCAACAAGATACAGGCAGCAATACAGAATAGACAGACATTCTAAACTGTCGTTAAGCACATAATTAGAGTCAGAGGCTCTAAAAGGCTTCAAAAAAGGGTGGGCTCCAGGCGCAGAGCACTGTGCCCCCCGAAGCCCACCCAGTTGTATGAGATAGTGAATGAATATTCACAATTTTCACACTAAATCTTCTCCCCGCCAATCATGAAGCAGGTCATGAGACCCGTTTCCCGATTGGTCAAAACGTCAGGTGATCCTATTGAAAGCATAGTGCTTAGGAGGAAGAGAGTGGAGACGCAGGGCAGAAGAGGTTAGAGGAGCGGACACTGGAGCCGCTGCTAGCACCTCGCCACCTGCCATGTACTGTAGATGTGGCCCATCCGCAATGCTGGAGGGGACACCAGAGCCACTGCCCACACCTTGCCACCTAGTTGGGGCCCACCCATCGTGCTGTAGGGGACTTTGGAGCTGCTTCCCACACCTCGCCACCTAGATGGGCCCCGCCCGCTGTGCTGGAGGGTGCACCGAGGCAGCTGCCCACACCCTGCCATCTGGATGGGGTAAAGATGGACTGACAGACAGTGGGAAGGTTCGCTAGTGCTGCGCCGTTGACAGCTGGGGGGTGTAAGTGATTCTCCGCTAGCCACCCGGGGGAGTGGTTGTTTGCTGCCCCCCCCCCCAAAAAAGACCGGCCACCACTAGAGTTGCCACCTCATCCTTTTAAACACCTTTGAATTACATGGGTTCTGAGGCTAATTAAATGCAGATAAGGCACCAAGTGAGTTTAATTACCACCTTAATCAACCACAGAACCTGTGTAATTAATATGTGTTTGGGTTTAAAGGGATGAGGTATATGCTGCATAAGATAATACGAAACTGGGAACCTGTTACATGAGGCTAGTAGAGATCAATGCTATCAATGCTAATCAATGTTCCCACTACAGACTGCTGAGGTCTGAGGGCTGCACATCATATACCAAAGAATCACAGGTTTGGCATCAGGGCTTTAAAGAGTTTAGATCATGTTTGCATCACTGAAAGGAGCCTGAGGTGTTCAACGATTACTATTACCATGGCCACCCGTGGTCTTTGGTGAACTTTAAACTTGGAACCTTGCTTCCATCATGGCTTTGTAGTCTTTTTGGCTTTGTTATTTGCCGGTTTAAAGTTCTGCTTTACATCACCGCTACCTTTCATTTAATAGATGTCATCCATCCACCATTTAATGTAAAAAAATTGCATTAAAATTGTACTTCCTTTAAAAGAAGTATAAGCTACTACTGTACATGATAGGCCTGGAGAAGGGTGTATTTTTTTGTTTGGTTACAATTTCATACCTCCCAACTTTGAACTTTAAGAAAGAGGCACACCGTGGTGTGGAGAAGACAGGCATAAACTAGGCATGGCTACATTGTACTGAATATTGGGCACGGTTGAAAGTGTGGCGTCAAATAAAAGCTGAGCCTACATATAGTATACATCGTACACAGTCCTTGGACTCACAAAATACCCCTAAATTACTGTGCTATGAGCGAGAGCCCCACAGACTCACATTTATGGATCAATAAAAAATATAGACCAGGAGCTAACAGCCTTAAAGAAACATATCTAAACCCTAAAAAGAAAAATACAGCTTGCCAAGTTTTATGTGTGATGAATGCAATAGTTTTTGATTTTTGGCTTTTTATTATTTTATTTTCACCTGCTGATCTGGCCAGTAACTCAGTTCCTGTCTTAGGCTGGGTGGATACATTCACTCCTACACTGTTTCTTTGGAGGAGCAGGGTAGCCACCCTTGGGCAGTACTATTGCCATCCTGTGGAGAGGGTAGCGTTTAGGTGGTCCAATAGATTTAAATGGACTTTACATACAGTAAGTGACTAACCAAAGCTGAACTCCAGCTATTATTTAATCAGTTACAGTAGCAGTTTTTTTCATTTTGGGATAAGGGTTTTACATAAAAGAATAAAATCTGACCATTGTAAGCACCCCTATCAGAGATCCAACCCTGTAACTGTTTCTTTTGCTGGACAGTTTAGTCTGTTAATGGAAGTTAAAAAACAACAGATTTACTGGCTGGATTAACAGATAATAAAACTACGTTACAGAGGGGACTCCAAAAAACAAAGACAGCTGTGTTAATGCTAGTGACATACTGCATCATATATGTTTTTTTTGGCCACAGTTACACTTTAATAAAAAAAGAAACTGCTAAATTTACAGAAACAAGCAACTGAGAAAATAAACACTCATGACTACGTAACATGCAACATAGCGTATGAAGTTCACTGAGTGTAGAAGTCTACAGAGTGCATTAGTCAGGAGTATGTAATACACATTGCTGACCCGTAGAGAAAAAGTGTATGGCATCAGTGGTCTATGCGAGATAAAAAAAAAATACTAAAGAGTAGAAAAGATGCCCATTGTCGGTGGTCAGTGGTCGGGGTAGGTAAATGTCCTGGGGTCAGTGATCCATGGGTGGAAAAATGTCGTCCAATGGCAGCCCAGGAGACAGGACTTCCTCTTACAGAGGCCGCCGTGTAAACAGGAAATTCTCACTGTATGTATTCTGTTGGCGCTCATCACGCCCCCCCGTCCCCTCCGATGCACTTATATATACATAAATATATCTATACATCTTTTGTTTACCCCGCGGTGCTCGGGGATTTGTTGGAGGCCACAAAAGAAATATATGTAGCCAAATTATCAGGGGGGCTATTTGAAACCGGAATGCGAGCAAGACTTTGGACATGCCTGGTATATGAAGTTAGAGAATTAGAGGAGTTGAAACTGTAATTGTATCCACAGCAGGTTTTGTACCTCCCCCTTGTGCATAGGAAATACCTAAGGTCCCCTCTTTATTGTTACCTAATTATTGTTACCTCAAAAGAACCCAGAGACACCATATGCCAGCCTTTCCCAACCTTTTTATCAAAAGGAACCCTTGAAATAACTATCAGTTTTCAAGGACTCCTGCTAATAAATTGTTTTAAGTAATAATAAAAAGATTATGAAGGATTTATTAATAATAATTATAATAGCCACAAAAAAATGCAGACATTTTAGTGTTCCCTCGCATTGGTGGCCAGTGATGATGTGTCCCCTTGGTGATCAGTGAAGTGCACCCTTTCATTAGTGGTCTGTGGAAAAGTGACTCATTATCTTGGTGGTCATTGGGAGAATGGATCCTACACTGGTGCAAAGTGTAACTAGATAAAAAAGATTGAAATCATTGGTTACTGAGAGGAAGAACTTGCTTATTGCTCAAGGAACCCCTAGCAATGTCTGGCAAAAGCCTTGTGTTCCACAGAACACAGGTTGAGAATGGCTGCCATAAGAAGTCTCATGTCCTGATTTATATATAACTGCTCCATATCTGAGATGGGGCAATTTTGACTTCTAATCCTTTATTATTAACTTTTTCTTTAGCCAGTTTGTAATGAAAACTGAAAAAATGGGAAAATATTATGAAAGAAATCTAAGCGGTCTAAATTTAAAGCTTTTAATCCCAGTAATAGGTGTAAATCTCCAATCGTTAATCTTCTCAAAGTACTAAATCTACCATACCCTTTACAAACTACTAGGGAAAAAAATTGTCAGCTTGCAAAAAACAAAATACTTATGATTGTCATGCTTGCTTTTGTAGTGCTATTTCCGAAGAAGCCGCTTGGTAGTTTGGGTTCTCTGTTCCTTGCCTCAACTCTATGAACAACCTCAACCCTTCTGACACACTAGATTAAGCAGTTACCAGCTGGCATACTGCTGAGAGCATGAAGATACGTAATCAACACACAATTATAATTCAGCATCTGTAAATAAACATCAGCCTGGTTAGGGGTAAAGAATTGTGAATAAAAGTAGTTGGCAATAGAGGGACAGGTAGAATGTAAGTCTAACAATATTCTCCAATCTCCAGACAGAAAAAGTTACCACGTGCTTGTAGTTTAAAGTAATGATCTAAGCAGTTATATAAATCTATACTGGGTGAACTGCAAATCAGCATTAAACAATGGCACAAACCACATCAACTGTAAAGGTAAACAGTAAGTATTGTTATAACTTTCCCACCACCAGTATACTATACTGCTAGAGTGAACTCTAGAGAGGACTAGACTAAAACCAAGATCTGCTGCAGCGGTGTCCTTATGCTATAGGCAGTGAATGAAGTCCATGTAGAGCAGTTTATCTAAAGAGACAGTTCTATGCCCTGGAACTTCAACCGGCTATCATTGGGGCCGAGTCTTTCCCACGGTGCACATAAATACAGTCCCAGTGGAGTGCATTTATAAAGGCTGCTAGTCAAGTGTATAATCCCTACATGCTCAGTCTTTGATAGCAGCAAAGCAGGTTATGGCCAACTCAACAATACAGTAATGAATGTCGCCCTCTTGATTGGCCGGGTGCGATTCTGGTCCTCATTTCTTAAGACTAAGGCTCTCGAAGTGCCTGTGCAGCAATGATTCAGTCCTCAGTCTCCTAGCCTCTGTATCCAGTTTCCCTCTCTCCCTCCAAGTACCTGGAAAGGTATCAAGTACACCTTATATTTCAAATCTTTGAGGGAATGTGTTTTGCTTCAGGACTTCGCAAAGAGAATTTTTTGTTAACCCAAGAGAATTTGCAATTTTGTCATAATAATAACTCACTGTAAGTCCTTCCAGGAGGAATATACCTCCACGACTGTGAGGACCGGGGAAAGAGAGGATATAACACAAGCAGAAGATTTCATTGTGTGTGCTTTTTAATAGTGTCTTTACTTAGTTAAACGTGGAGCCTTGATGTATGGTAGGGTTTCTTTTCACCAAAGTAATTGGAGGTCTCCTGACCCTAAGCACAGGATTCTCTGCTGATGAAAAGGCAGTAATGTCTTAACTCTCTATAACTATTCTCTATTTCTCTTCCTGAGGCAAGGCAAGTACACACTTGCCAACATTCCCAGGACTGTCTCAAGTCTTGCAATAGACTTGGATTTTGCTGTTCAATATGACAAAATGTAGTAACTCATAACAACAATAAAAAAAATCTCTCACTCTCTCTTTTGTATTCTAACATCTGCTAATTGCTTTATGTTTGTATTCAACTTTGTCCTCCATCCCTTTGTACTGCTGCTCTGTGCTAGCCTCTGTAGATTGTTCTGAGCTAAAACTGTCCAAGGGGCTTAGCAAAATCTCATAAACCCAGGCCTATTATTGAATCCTGAAGCATCCTCTTAAATATGTGCCAAGTACGAACAGAGGTATTTACTAAGGGCTAACCCAGAGATTAATTTGACAGAGTTAAAGCTAGCGGGTCTCACTACTTCATAACAAAGCCAAGAAACAGCATGGAAACTTTCCATGAGCCAGAAAAGTGTGAACACTCAAGGCGTTAAGGGTCTGACCATTCTAGTGATGAGTACGTTTTCTTGGATTCGCTCTGCTAGTAATATGGAGAATCTGAAACAGCAATCTGATCCTTATGGGGGCTTACTGTAATAAAGAGAACAGATAAAGGAGTCTTTTGGACCCTTTTTGGCCCGTGTCTCACTGATGATCTAGTAATTGGTGGCAATTCACCAGCCACTGAATTACTAGGCAGGGCAAATAAGTTTCTACGCTATCACACACTCACTGGCTGAAGCTCTGTATTATTCCCCTTGCCAGGGGAATGGTGATGCTTCTCTTTTCTGCGCAGTGAGGCAATAAGGCTCCTCTGTTCCAGCCAGTAAGGGAGCAACCCCATAAAAACAGGTAATTTGTTTCTTTGCCCTCTAGCACTGATGTCACTGCCAAGCAATAGGATCACAGGCATGGCATAGGTCCATCTAACCAGTCCATTGCTTTCTCACAGTTTTTGTTCCCCTGTAGTGAGCAATTTCAATGAACATGGGTCCCGGCCCATCCTTAGTTGACTGGCCCAAAAGCTAAAAGTGCTTTTTATTTCTAACGTAGCACACAGCCATTTGGATGAGGTCATCAAGTCCATTTAAGGGTAGCTATATCATTGTGATGGAGCATACCTATAAAGCGATGTATTGAATCATCGGTACAAAGCATGCTTGCGCATTGGCTCATTCATTCAGTGAATGGAAATTATAGTGGAGGACCTGGACTCTGGGAAAAAAGTAGAAAGTGAATTGGTAAGGGTTCCATTCCAAAGTGAAAATCCAATCACCTTATGCTACTGGGTGAACAATTTCTGTGGATTGGCCCAGTCTGATGCAAATTCTGGTTGATTAATTATTATGATGTTGTGATCCATTGCTGAATAAACAGATAATGGATTTATAGGGAACCTGTGCCCAGACTTTACACATTAAAGTATTTGCATTTTCTAAACAAACGGAAAGAGAAATTTATAAAAAAACATTATTCACCTCTGTAGCTAAAGGCATTGCAAAGAAATCGATCTTAAAATTTCACAGAAATCATAGCTTCTGTTCCCCTTATTTTCTATGTAGAGCAGATTTTTGCCAGACATTCATGCTTGTTTTGTTTTATTCTAGATCTTGTGGTGGAGGAAAAACTAATCCATATAATCCCTACCCGATGATCTGAAAAGTAACCTGATGTAAATGGACAATTAAATGCATTTGACTATTCCATCTCAAATCAAAGTCAGGTCTACAAAAGCAGACCTGGACAGAAAATATTGCCTTCAGTCAGAGAAGCCTGAACAGACCCAATGTAAGCGGACATACATTCGCTTATGTCGGCTGCCCATAGAGATACATTGCAGTTTGATTTTGCACTATTTAATCAAAGGTCAAAAACAGACTGAATGAACATTTTTGTGAAGGGGTCCTAGAAAACCCACAATAGCTTGTCTTCAGAGCTTGTGTTCTGAATTTAAGGAATTACTCCACAGTGCCTACAGCTACAGTGGTCAGTAAGGAGTTGTTTTAAAGCTCTTGTACTGCTTGTTAAGAACATTTAAACAAATGAATGCCCAGAGTCTAAGCCAGTTTTTCTCTTTCTCAGCGTTTTTACCCCAGAGGAACGCATGACATAAATGTCATGTCCCAGGGAACCCCAGCTAAAAATTATTATACCTGCAGCTCATGGTAAATTATATACTTTTTTAGAAGCTCCCTGAACATGACAAAAACATTTTTTTCAGTAATAATCATGAAATTAAAACAATAATAATATTGTCCAGAAAAGAAATGCAGACATTACTATTTACAGTGGCCCTTTACACTGGTGGTCTTTGGAGAAGTAAGCCTTTACATTGCTGGTCAACATAGTGCTTCTTTACACTGGTCACAAGTAGGAAAGTGCCTGTTAGATTAGTGGTCAGTGGGAGAAAGACCTCTTACACTAATAGCCAGCAAAGTACCCAGTTAATTTAATGGATAAGCAGATTTATCTGCTCTTGGCTAGTGCTCAAGGAACCTCTAGCACCCTCTGGAGTGATCATAGGGTTCCACAGAGCCTTTGTTGAGAAAGGCTGGTCTAGGCACATAGTAGATTGTACAGCTAGGCCATGAGAGGCCAGTGAGAGTGACAGCTGGGTTGATCTTTGGTTACTGGCAGCAACAGACATTTACGTGCAAGCCATACAAATGAGAAAAAAGGGCATGGCAAAAACCTGTCATCAGTTGAAAAATTACTCTCTTGTTCCATAAATTTAAACATTTGCCTTGTTGGTAGGGCTCCCCGGGAGTATGTCTCTCCATCAGTAATTGCTGCAATTTTATTGCCGGAATTCTTCTTTCAGCTGTCCATAGAGATTCATTTATTTTGACTTTCTATGTAAACAAAGCATTACGATCATTGTCTATGTTCTTAGATTTTTAAATGGTCTTTAGTTGTTGTGGGAAAGCAGTCTTCTTTTTAACAAGGTCATTGGTACACGAAGAGGCAATAGATCTATTTGTTTTTCAGAAAACCACAGAATGTTCTACTTTGATGAGATCTGCGGAGAGATTGCGATCAGGATACCAGCACTGAACAAGTGTTTATAAATTGCTTTCTGGGTGGCGGGTAAATGTTTTCATCTCCAGCACTGGTATAGAATGGTGACGCAATAAGTGTTCCTGCTACAAAACATCAAATGCTGAACACATTCAACTATAAATGTATACATTGATCCAATATCTGGATTTTCCTTTTGTTACACATAAATCAAAGTCACAGCCTGGGGTGGCTGGTGCTGGGGGATTTTTAGGGGGCACGGGCGGACCACTCCATGTCCTCATCCTACGGGCGGAGCTCTCCAGCAGTCACTGCTCCCCAGTGCCGCAGCTTCTGTGTTGACCCGATCTTCAGCCTTCTGTTATTAATGGATGGGGCAAGAAGCCACTGGTATTGCAGGGTGGATGGGCTTAGGAGGCGCAGTGCTCAGCTCCCAGAGGGCAACATAAATCAGGCCAATTGAGGCCTTGGGCTGTGATCACGTGCTTGTGAGAGGGGGGACCGATCTGGTAGAGACCTGTTGGTCCGGCATCCTGCACAGTGCACGGACACACAGATGTGCGGGCTGGGGAGGTGGCTCCCCTGCGCCCCTTGTGGAATGGCCACCAGTGGTCACAGCAAAGTTCTTCATATTAAAATAGTAATAAACCCTTAGCGTTTTTTTTTAGTTTAACACATTGAGCACAATAAAATAGACAATCCACAGTAAACTATTTGGTAAAATTCTTACCCCCAGCACTTGAAGTTTACAACTTTCAGTGCTGTTAGCTCCTGTTCTTTCAGTGCTGCTTCCCTGAAATTCTGGTCTTCACAGGAAACAGTTAACAATGCACAGTGCAGTCTACAGTCAGTCTGTTAGCTTGGAGAAGAGGAGGCGGAGGAGCAGGGGAGTGCCTTGCCAACGTAGGCTATGGGGCTGTGTGTTTCTATTCATGCACACAGTGTAGGTAGATACAACCCTAGTCCGGATGTCTCAATTAAATAGTAATGAATTTCATGGAAATTATTTTAGTTTAATTTCGTATATTCATTTTCTAACAAATTCAAAATTTTCAGAACAATTTCGAATTTCCATCAGTTGGAAAACGATCGATCAATTTGTATTCTGTGTGAAGCATAGCTGGTTGTTAAGGAGTGGGCTGGTAACCTGGCCGCCACCTTTTTAACAACCAATGACTCATCAGCTGTTAGCAGGCTTCCCCGCAGACTGATGAAATGTAAACAAAAGAATGCAGGCAATAAATAATGATGAAAAAAACAGTGTGGGGTCCCTCAATCCATACCATGCCCTTCAGGTCTTGTATGGATTTTAAGGGAAACCCCACAGCAATTTTTTTTTTAAAATGGCGTGGTACCCCCCCAAAATCCATTCCACACTGTTATCTGACCATGCAGCCTGGCAGGTCAGGAAAGGGGGGCTGAGTGAGCAGTTCCCTTCCCTCCTGAACCATACCAGGCCTTATGTCCTCAACATGGGGAGGTGCTTTGGAGCAGGGGGCTCTGCCCCCCAATGTACCTTGTCCCCATGTTGATGAGGCAACCCTGACCCAGTGGTTTTGGGGGTGCAAGGGGTGACTTATCTGAGTCTGGAAGCCCCCTTTAACAAGGGGGGCCCTAGATCCCATTCTTCCATGTGAATGAGTATGGGGTACATAGCTAACGTTATCGGTGACCCTGCCCCCTTGTGATGTTATTGACCCAGCATGCCTCGGTCTAAGGTGTCACAAGGAGGCAGGGTCACCTGAGGATGTAGTATGGTGGTCCCACCCCTTAGTTATTTAATAACTGTCAGACAGTGGAGCTGTCTGACGAATGGAGCCTTCGTCAGGTGTTCTCTTTTTTTCGGGTAGGCGTTAGCAGCAGGCACCATGATTAACATTGGATCTACTTCGGGAGACATTTATTTTTTGTTATTTAATAAAAGACTTGTCAAAAACTGTTGTTTTTTATTTAGTTTTTACACTTGTTACTATGTTAAAGGAGTGGGCTTCTTGATTTCGATAAGTCACCCCCTGCACCCCTACAACTACCAATTCAGAGTTGTGGGAAAGAACCCCCCCCTTCCCCAAAGCAACTCCCCATGTTGAGGGCATGTGGCCATGTATGGTTCAGGAGGGGAGGCATTCACTCGTCCTCTCTCTTTCCTGGCCTGTCAGGCTGCATGTGCGGATGAGGGTCAGGTATGGATCTTAGGGGGAATCCTCGCCATGGTTTTTTTAATTTTGGCAAGGGGCTCCCCTTAAAACCAATACCTGACTCAAAGGGCTTGATATGGATGGGGGTGACCCCACGCTGTTTTTTTCTGCATTTTTTATTGCTAGCTCAGAATTATCATCATGGAGCCCATATTTTTCAAAAATGTTCCAACCTATCTTTTCTTGTGTCAACAGACATTCTATGTCCCCTATAGTGTCCAACTCTGAAACATACTCTACAAGGAAAAGTGTGTTTAATGATTTCCAACATCAGGGTATGACCGCTCTAGCAGTGGAGAGCCGAGGATTATTAAAGAGAAAGTAAACCCTAATGGGTTTACTTCTTCTTTGTCTCCCTGCAAAGGTAAAGCATAATGGGCGATTATGCATTGCATAGTAGCCCATTATGTGTCACTTACCTGACACAGGAGCCAGCGACGTCACCGCTGTCCCCTGTATCAGGGAGAGTCCATCTTCTTCTGGGTATCGCTGCTCTGGCCGCTCACAGCAACGGAGCAGCAATTCACAGCGACGGAGTCAGCGGCATGCGGCATGCTGCTAACGGCGATAGTGCGCCTGCGCGCCGCTGTCTACGGCACATGCGCCATAGACAGCAGTGCCTGTCTTTTAGTAAATATCTCCTAAACCGCGTAGGTTTAGGAGATATTTCTTGGACCTACAAGTAAGCCTTAATCTAGGCTTACCTGTAGGTCAAAGTGGTTTGTAAGGGTTTACAACCACTTTAATAGCATTGCTATTTTGGGTGAAAGGGGAATTTGTGTTGCCTTGATCTTGCAACAGATACCAAAAAAACATTTTGTCCAGAAAGCCTTGAATGGAAGGGGGCAATCCCCAAGCAGACATGTACAGGGAGAACGTTTTGACGGGTTAAGGATGAAAGAATTGAATATATTTGGGAGATAGCATGAGTTGGAGGGGTTGTTGAAGAAGTAAGAATGGCATGGGCGTAGCATAAGGGGTTGCAGGGGGCACAATCGCAAACCCCACCCCTAGCTCCAGGGGGCCCCTGCAGCATCCCTGTCATATTATCATATCCTCCACAAAATCCAACTCCGATCTGCCCTAGGGCCCCACAACCATGCCCCAGTACTGGGCTTCTACTTCGCCTTCCACAGCCCACACCCCTCTGTTCCCGTTGGCTGGGGAGAAGCTGAGAGACATTTCCTGAATGCAGAGGAGCATGAGGTGAGAACAGCCCAGGGTGGGCAAATGTCTGTGCTGTGTGCTAGCGACATTGAATAGTAACGAAGCGAAGACGAGGAGAGTGCCGTCCTGTAGTCACAATGGAACAGATGTCACTGGTGAGGTATGACACTGCTCAGTATCTCCTGGTCACCAGCTCGGATTCTCTGTGCCCCCACCCAGAGATATCTACTTACCCCACTTCCCTGACAACTGGGGAAAAGACACACACCTCCAGGAGGTAACCTTCCCCCAACACCTGCCAACATTCACAGAGAAACAGAAATTGCTAAAAAAAATCCCTTAACACCTCCACGGGGGGCCCCTGAAGGGCTGCAGGCTTCAGATTGTGTGTCATTTGGCTTTGCTCTCCTAGATCTAATTCTCTGGTCACTTCCCTTAAATCAAATGACACTCTTTGAGAATTTGTGCATAACAAACCCACATACCCCAGTCCCCAGATTATATTTGCATTTGAATAACCCGGGCCCAGTTTAAACTTTCTTTGCAAGTGACAACACCCAAGCAAACTATTGCAAAGGTTTGGAAGACCCTGATCTTATGCATTCTTGAGGCCAAGGACAGGGTTACCCCAGCTAAGATTTATAGCACAATAGAGGAGCCTTTGTCGGACAGAGTGCCCAAGCATTCAAAAGTTTGGCAACCCTGGGTGGACAATTTCCTGACATCCAGCTTCGACCTCTCCATTTTAGAGCCCTGAACTCTAACAATGATGACACTGCCCACGCTTCCCCCACCACTGGGTGTCTGTAGAAGGCCGCCCCCCTCTTCTAGTCCATTTTTCCTTTATTTGCTTTCTCTCTTATAGCAAACTAAATTTTTTTAATCATTTGATTGCACCACTGCCTCTCACTTTTTGTCTATGTATCCTTATTAATGTTATGATTGTATGTTACTAATTCTATTTTGGGCCTTTAGCTCCCATCATTGGGAATCTATATATCAACACAAAGTCTGTTTATCTTTGTGTTGACACTCAAACATTTTGTATGACTTTTGTATGATTTTTATAAACTTGCCGTGGGTGAATTCCTACAATTTACTGTGTATTGCTTACAACAATGTGCAGTATTTCATATCCCTTTCACATTGAATGAAAATATTGAACACAGAAAATATATTCCTGCTGATGTCTATACAAACCATAAAAGCTTAAGCCCTAGGAGAAAATATAATGCAGTTGACTAGTCCTTACATGAAGTATATCCAACATTTTATTTTTTTTCAGATTTTTTTCAACTTTATTTTGACCTGGTAAACTTGAGGATAACACACATACTGTCCCTGAAGCCGCGTACACACGGGCGGACTGTCTGGCCAACTAAGTCCGTCAGACAATCCGACGGACAGTTCGTCCTACTTTCGAATGAACGGACTTGACCACACACGATGAACAAACAGTCCGTCGAAAGCTTGCGCGATGACGTGTACAGCACGTACGACGGGACTAGAAATAGGATGTCCAATACACAGCAATGCAACCTTTCGCCGTGTAAATCCTTTCTGAGCATGCGCCATACTTAGTCCGTCGAACTAGCCTACTCACGAGCGGACTGTCTGCTGAAACCAAAGTTGGACGGACAATATTACGGAAATTCCGAAATACTTAGTCCGCCAGACTGCATGCTGAAAAAGTCCGCTGAAGCCCACACACGAGCGGACTGTCCGCTGAAATGTGTTTCGGCGGACTAAGTTGGACAGACAGTCCGCCCGTGTGTAAGCGGCTTGAGAGTTTACTTTTACTCGTCCACTGCATCTATGGAGGGAGCCATAGTTGTCACATAGGATTAAACATGTCTGCCTTCCCCATTACATTAGGCCTTCTTCATTATATTAGGACTAACAAGAATAGCAGTTTACACAAGAAGGATAAGATTGTTTTTAAGATCTGTTAAGCTCACAGGAAGAGACATAGATATTTCTGGCAAGATCAACATCTCTGTATTTGCCAAAAATTTTCTTTGATTAAAAAAATAGCAAATGAATCCAGCCACTACATCTAAGCACTGGTAAGCTCCTACATATTACATATTTGTTTATAGGTTTATATGCAGTTGCAGTTTTAGTCCAACATCTTTCTTGTTGGGAAATGGATATAGTGCAATAACAATTGCAACTAAAGGATATTTTTTTGGATGGAGACTACAGATGGAGTTCAGTGGGCTCAGTTATCTGCTACTTTCTCATACCTAATGAGGTCTCCATGACTGAGATCTATCTAGCAATGGTCACTGGCTTTGTTCATGCTTGCCTTGGAATTGGATCTGTTTCTTACTGCCTTGGTGGGTCCGCATTGGTTTTACTGTGATAATCCATAATACAAAACATATAAAAAATTTAAGGAGCAAGTAGAACCCCAACAAAAATAGTAATAGTAGCATCAGGTGTGTAGACAGTTACCAAAGATCTTACCACCAAGGTCACTAAAGCCTGGTACACAACATCGGGTGTTCACCCTTTTGCCGAACAGTGAACAATGTTTGCGGCAAATTCGAAAGCCGCGGAACTCCATGAAAGTATATGGGACACTAACATGAAAAACCAAAAGTGTGAATTTTAAAAGCTTAAAAGCAAGTTATTGCCGTAAAAAGTGTTTGGGGACCCGGGTTCTGCCTCGGCTGTAATGTATTGTCGGGTCCCGGCAATATAGATACAAATTGAAAAAATGGCGTGAGTTTCCCCCCAGTCCATTACTAGGCCCTTTGGGTCTGGTATGGATATTAAGGGGAACCCCGCACCTAAATTTTAAAAAAATTGCGTGTTGATCCCCCCAAAATCCATACCAGGCCCTTCAGGTTTGGTATGGATTTTAAGGGGAACCCCAAGCCAAAATGAAAAAAAAAATGGCGTAGGGGCCCCCTCCCCCCTTAGACCTGCAGGGCCTGGTATGGATTTGGGGGGAACCCCTACTCCATTTAACAAAAAAGATTGGCGCAGGGTTCCTTTAATATCCATACCAGACAGAAAGGGCCTAGTAATGGACTGGGGGGGGGAACCCATACCGTTTTTTTCAATGATTTTTATCTATATTGCCGGGACCCGACAATACATTACAGCCATGAGTAATTGTAAATTTTTTCCTTTAGAAATGTAGTTTTGCTGTGATATTGTTCTAAACATGGGAAAAATGTGCTACTTTACAGACATACTAAGGACATACCCAGGCACGATATTTAAATGAATATTTCATTTTTATTGTTTCATTTTAAGCATTATTAAAATCACTGCTCCCAAAAAAAACTCCAGTTTTAAACTTTTTTTTGCATTGATACGTGTCCCCTGGGGCAGGACCCGGGTCCCCAAACACTTTTTATGGCAATAGTTTGCATATAAGCCTTTAAAATTAGCACTTTTGATTTTTCATGTTCTTTAACGGTGTTCGTGTGTACAAGCTTTTTGCCTATTTACAAGTTCTGATGCGAACCAAACTGGTGGGTGTTCGGCCCATCCCTATGCACAACCATCAGGTTGAACGTTAGTACAGTGATCTCCCCGCTGAGCTGCTGTGGTCTGAGAGGGGGAGGGCCTCCTCCTCCAGAATACTCCAAACATTGGCTGAGAGCGCTGATCGGGAGTCGGTTGGCTGCTGGTTTTCCAAACGGCCAGCTTCTGTCGGACTGGCTGCCATACACACGGGCCGAATGTGAGACGGTTTTTATCAAACCGGCCGATGTCGCTCGGCATTCAGCCCATGTGGTGGATGTCATATGACATCCTGGAACTTGAGTGATGATATCTGGATGAAGGGGTGCAGCTACAGGCATCATTCAGATATCTTCTTTTTCAGCCAGGGATTCCCTGTCATATAAAACAATCATAGCGGCTGTTCAGCTGCTTGATTGTTTTTACAGGCATCGGTAGGGGATGTGCCCGCCCTCCCTCAGCCCTTCGGTGCTTCTACCGGCTCGCCTGTGTAAACGGCGAGTCGGAGAATGAATTAGCAGGCAATGGCCATTTACCATAGAGCTGAACGAGGACCAGTCATCTGTAAGACCTTTGGAGGCCAGGCACGAAGTTATGACGTTGTGTCTGGCCTCGGCATATGTCAACGCTGCTGTTTCTTCGGCTGGGAAGCCAATATAATTTTTTTTTTTTTATCTCAGGCCTTTCAGCCTAGAAGCGAGATCTGGGGACTTATAGACCCCAGATCTCGCTGTAAAGAGGACCTGTCATGCCCTATTCCTATTACAAGGGATGTTTACATTCCTTGTAATAGGAATAAAAGTGATAAAAAAATTTTTTTTAAAGGAAAAGTGTCAAAAAAAAAAAAACGTAAAATAAACAATAAAAAAAAGAAATTTAAAGCACCTCTGTCCCCGCGTGCTCGCACGCAGAAGAGTGCGCATACGTTCGTCCTTCCCACATATGTAAATTATGTTCAAACCACACATGTGAGGTATTGCTGTGAACGTTAGAGTGTGGGCAATAATTCTTGCCCAAGATCTCCTCTGTAACTCTGAACAGGTAATCTGTAAACAATTTTAAAGAATCCCTTACACAGATTTTTAAGTATCAAATGTTGGCGCCATTCCATTTTGAATTCATAAAACAGTTTTTTTTTCCAAAAAAACACAATTGAAAAATTTCTGCACAAATACCGTGTGACATATAAGTTGCAAAGACCACCATTTTATTCCCTAGGGTCTCTATTAAAAATATATATAATGTTTCTGGATTCTGAGTGATCTAGCAAGAAAATTATGATTTTTACATGCAGGAGAGGAGTGCCAGAATAGGCCCAGTATGGAAGTGGTTAAGACATATAAGGAACCATCAGGTGGTTTTATTCTCACCCAATAAAAAATATAGGTTTTGGGAGTAGTGACTGTCTAATAAATTAGGCTATATTTTGGATAATGACAACATAAACAATAGTAGGTGTATAGTTCTTGAATCCATACTGCATAAAATAACAAGCATGACAAACTGAATAAAATCTATTCTGAAATCAAATACACTCCCTACAAAAGATAGAACTGGAAGTAATATTATGTTGGTGTGATTTCAACGGCGTGTAGTCTTCTTTGATATCTAAATGATAGAAAATGTGTCATCTAGCCATTAGTAAAAGTTTTATCCTATAATTTTGTAATTAGATTTGGTTGATCTTTTTTAGTTTGGAGCAATGACATGGATGTAGGGGAGGTAACTTGTCTTGACAAGTAAATATTTGAATCATTCCTACTGTCAACTCACCATTTATTTTTTATTTTTTTATTTTGCATTCTCAGCCACACCAGTTAACATTTTAGAAGCTCTGGAGCTCAGCGAATCCATTGAAGGAGTAACGTTAGCAGCTGGACTATGTACGCACAGGCAAGGAATTGAAGAGACAGATATTGCTTTCCGATTGGAGAACAGGACTCATTTTAGTGCCCCAACTAAGCAGTTGTTTCCAGGTGAGTTTATCAACGTTATAATCATTCAAATTACACAGTAAGAGGGTCTGTAAGTGCTTGCAGAATGTAAGAAGAAAAAATCACTCCAACTTAACTGTCATCAGTAAGTTAAAAGAACCAGTCACTATCGGTCCCTGAAATATCATACACATCATAACCGTACACAGTCCATCTATGAGATATCGATATTTTCTTCATAGATTAACTACTGTCTAAATTCACAAAGCTAACACATTAAGGAAAGGGAATGAATTTGTTTAAAAACAAAGGGACGGTTATTTTTAGCCGAGTCCATTGAGATTTGAAAATTACAGTGATGTGGGTAAAATAATGATTGTTGGGCTGGTATTAAAGCGGGAGTAAACCCAGTTTCAAAAAACACTTACATTCCCGGCATGCCGGAAATGCTAACTTTCACATTGGTTGTGCTCTCAACCAAACTTTCAAACCATCCAATGTCTGGTTTCATAACTGATCACATGTGCGGCATTATGGCAGTTGAAGAATCATTAGAGGCCAAGATGGCAGCTTCCTTGTCTAAAAACGATAGAAGGGTTTACTTCCACTTTAAAGCTTCCTGAAATTTGTTTGATGACCATGTCACAATCCAAAGGTTGTCATCAAAAATTCTGAGTTGTGTTTGGAACAGGAATCTTCCAAAGGAACACCTGTTATGGTGTCTAAGAGGAAATTTCCTTCACTATGGAGAGATTTCTGCTTGCTTTCTGTTTCGTTTAAAGGACAGAAAATTGGCCAAAAAAAAAAAAATGGGCTTTACCCCTTCCCAGCACTATTCAAACCTTAAGTTTGGAGCCAAAAACAGCCCATTACCAGAATCCATGTTTTTTTTTATTTGCCTTTCATGGTCCCTTACGTTGGAGCTCTATACAGGTATGTATATTGGTTCTTCAAGAACTTCTTTAATCTTATGTGATTGCTGTTCAGGCAGACAACTAATTTATCCCTTTTCTTTATCTCTATTTTTATCCCTTTCTTCTTTCTTTACTTCCCTATGAACTAACAGCTAAGCATTATGATAATTTGGAAGTATTCTACCACCTCATTTGTGCTTGAACACTATATAAAGTTGCACTATGATTGATTCTTTGCTCTTGTAACTTTGGGCCTCATTTATCTAAATGTATAAAAGAACTGCTTGCATTAACAATCCAACTGCTTTCCATTGTAATTTTGTGCTGTGCCTGTTTAAAAAGCCAAGTATTTAACCTATGGGCCATGTGTGTCCTCATATTTGAGCACCATCTGGTCTTTCTTTAGGTTCTGAACCCTAAAGTGTTTTCCCACACCAAGGATGTGTATTGCTGGTGGTCCACATCCTACATTTTGGGAAGCACTTGTGGAGATTTACTAAAACTAGTGCAGATAGAATCTGGTGCAGGTGTGCACTGTAACCAATCAACTTCTAGGTTTTATTGTCAAAGCTTTAATGAACAAGCTAAAGTTAGCAGCTAATTACTGCTTACTATGCACAGCTGCACCAGTTTTAGTAAATCTCCCCCACTGTGTTAAGACACTAAATAACACTGAATATGTATTACAAATTCAGAGTTATTAGCGTAGAAAGCCAAACCCTATGGATTGTCCAATATTGGAGACAGCTATAACTTTACTGTCTTGATACCCACCTTACAGATGAATCATTCCCAGAGGACTTCTCCATTCTCATCACTCTGAAAGTAAGGAAGGGAGCACAGTTCTTCCTCCTCTCTGTTTACAATGAAAAGGGAGTGCAGCAGCTGGGTATTGAGATTGGCCGATCCCCTGTCTTTGTTTATGAAGATCAACATGGAAACCCTACCCCGGAGAACTACCCCTTCTTCAAGAAGATCAACTTGGCTGATGGCAAGTGAGTAGTCTTGTATAAAAAACAAGAGACCTATGTATCTCTTGGTGTATTAAGGATCTAATATCAGTGGGGTATCTATAAATATGCTATAATACCGCCTCTTCATTAACAGTTTATAGCACTACCTATGAATTACATATGTTACAGCTTACCAATTTTTAGATGCCATTGTAGGTGGGGTATAGTGTGTGTGGCAGCAATAATTCACACAGACAGGTACAGGGCAGAACTTATAATGAAATAATTCAGCAACAGTTACATTAAACTGGTGGGCAGGTTAATCGGCTGGACGTACTCATAGGTTCCAGTAACATGAAAGGAGCGGATTCTAAATGGACTAACAGTGTCTGTTAAGAGGAGCAGAATGCGGTCTGGTCATCTAGTTCCCAATTAGGAAGGTGTCCAGGAGAGTTGTGACCCTACGCTTTCAATCCTCATCAGGAACTTTTCCCTAGTACTATCCCTAATGGTGGGGTACCTGTCCCAACTCTACCAATTCACATAATGAGCTCCAAACCTGGGAACATGGGTCTTATATAGGCTCTGCCTGACCCAAGATGGATGTTAGATTAACATAGGGTGGCAGCATCCAATAGGATAGTTTCCCCAGTAACCTAGGAAACCATAGATTAACCCTGTTTCTCTTGTGCTCCTTTCCAACAAGTGCTGCTGCAGAAGAGTGCCACAGTCAGTAGAGAAAGTAGACTGCATCTGCCTACACGGTGGCTGCATTTGTTTTCTTTTTTCAGAGCATTATTGCAGCATGTTGGTGTGAGCTGAAATAATCACACTTGTGCGACTTGTCATGCAACTTTGGACATCAAAGTTGCATGACAAGCCATTCCCCATGTTTTCAAATGATAACCAGTCATATATGCATGACTTAAAGTTGCAGAAACTTCAAAGTAGTTCATGCACTACTTTGGTCTGACTTTCATGCAACATGAGGGCCATAGACTTCAATGTTAACCCTCAAGCCCCATACACAAGATCAGATTTTCTGCTGATTTTTGTCTTCAGATTTACCAAAACCATGTAGTGCAAGGGCCTGCTGAATTGCATACACATTGAAACTCTTAAGGTTTGATCTCATATTATATGGTTTTTGTAAATCTGCAGAAAATCTGATAGTGTGTATGGTGCTTCAGAAGTTGCATTAAAGTCGTACCGGAATGTTATACAGTGCAACTTGTGTTCACCAGTTGTCCATTATCACTGGTCAAAGCCAAAGTTGCACCCATCCAAAGTTGCATCAAAGTTTCACCAAAGTTCCACTTAATTGATAGGCTGTAGGAGGTTTTAAAGCATTGCCCATGGACAATTTTGGGTAGCATAGTTTTTCGCTATTCTATGGTCACACACATTTTTGAGGCTTGATTTATCTGATGTCAATTTACTCTACACAATCTCATCTTTTATTTTTTACAGGTATTAAATTGCGTTTGTGTATACTAAAATTAATTAATGTAATGTATTTTATACTGAAAATATAGATTTGATAGATGGGGGGGGGGGGGGTTTAAAATGTGCACTTTAACGTGTGTAAAATGTAAGAAAAAACGCTGCAGCAGTGAAGTGAAAGGGTTAAACCTCTCTGGTATCTCTTTAAGCTCTGCAGGTATAAATGGAGCTAATCTGTGCTAGACAGTTAAAAATGACAGAATTCCACTTTGGAAATTGAATCCAGTGTAAATATGAGTCTGCTACAGCAGAAACAACTTCAATAGAAGCAATTGTTTTACTAAGTGGATTTTTGGTAAGAATGCTAGGTAAATGTTCCGTACAGCGGTCGGACAAGTAGAAGCACGTCAGCCATCTGTCTAAATAGCGTCATGCATGGAGGATGATAATAGGATGTTATTAACGGTAACAGACTTTCCCAGGAAGTGCAGACCCTGGTACAAGTTCCTTAATCTTTACACTTCAAAGTGATTTCTACTTTCCCATTTATTTACTGGAGACAAGTGCAGGATTTCTTAGCAAAATGATGTATTTGGCAATCATGTGACCTTTTACATGCTAAAATGACAACTTAAAACACTGATATAACTGAAACGTAATTTATAATGCATGATTATTGCCTACTCATTAGAGCTCGTTCACACCAGTGTTTCCCAACACAGTCCCAATGCATAGACAGTTACTGTATATTTCATCATTTCAGCTCACACCAACATGCTGCAATAGTGTGCTTTGATAAAATTAGAATATGTTGCAATTTTACATAATGCGCAGCCACATGTAGAGTTAAATGGACTGTCAAGTTTATTAAAGTTCAGCAAGCCCTTGAATTAACTTTCATGTGTCAAGGAACCCCAACTAATAATTTCTACTTCTACAGCTTACAGCACATTTACATCAACAGTATGTTGAACTATAAGAATAAATAAAACAATAAGGAATGTGGTGTACTTTACATACTTGACACCCACTGTGGGTAATGGGTATTTTTTTGGTAATAGTAATTAAACAAAATTAACAAAAATAAAGACCAGAAAAGAAGTTTGAGAAGGTTCACCTTAAACTGGTGCTCATTTAAAAATGGGCCCTCTCATACTGGTGGGCACTGGAAAGATTGCTCAGTTCATTGGAAGTCAGAGGGAAGAAATCTAGAACCAAGCCACAAAACAGGGGCTCCTTGTGCTTTGGTTCTATGTTCTTTCCCATCGTCTCAGTGGACACTTTGAGGCTGCACTGTTTTGTGTCATTCCTTATGTTATTCCAGCTGTGGAAATTTCATCACAATGGGGAGGTACCAGTCCGGTGCCCAATGTGTCTGTATTTTTTCTTGTCCAGGTGGTAAGAAATCTTCCTACTTTGGTGGTCTGTGGGAAGAATGTTCTGTGCATTGGTGGTCAGTTGGAAGAATGTCCCATGTATTGGTGACTCTATACATTGGTGGTCAGTGGGAAGAATGCTGCCTGTAAAAGCCTACCTTGTATAGACATCCAAAAGACTGAGACTACTGCTGAGCACAATCATTTTGGATGTGATGTCAACAGACCCAGTAGACCCAGAGCTTTCACAAAAATTACATTCTAAAGGTTATGGAGGTAAGGGGAGGGACAGAGGAGCTGGATCAGTGCAAATAGTAATTAAAAACTCCCAGAAGAGGAGAGCACTATGACATGCATGGAGGGAAAAGGCTGTGCTAGGTAATTGAGTAGTCACATTTTCTAGCAGGTCCAGAGGTATATTGCAAGTGAATAAAAATCATTAAAGGATAAGTTCATCCTTCTGCACACGTTACACTCATATTTAGGGTGTAACATTTAACATGTTCAGCATTTGACCCTTCTCCCCCTAACCCAGTCCCTCCTTGTGACATCGAGCCAGACATCTTCTCCTCACACCCGCTTTCACAATTCAAGAGAGCGCAGCCGTGTGGGGCACCACCCACACAGCCGCATCATTGATTCACAGATCCCTGTGAATCAATGAACTACAAGTACCATCAACCTTTGTTGCTGACACCTTGTAGTTCTTAATGAACTAGCAGGGCGCTGATGAGTGCTCTAGGTAGTTCATTGAGGTTCCTGTCATCCAGTAACTGCCTGTCGGTATCGGAGGTAAGGGCAGACAGCTTCACAGACAGTCTTCAGGACCGTGGCATTACACCCACAATCTGCTGATGCTTTACAGGCTCCTGCAACAAACAAAAATGTGCATTTATTATTTTTTGGGAAAAATGAATTTATCCTTTAATGTAAAGGCAAAACACTGCAGGTAAGCATTGAAATACTTACATTTTTATGCTTTCACTTGCTGTGTTTTAAGTTTGTGACAGGATCTCCTTATATTGAACTTTTGCTGGCTGTGCTTGTGCATTGAATCTTTATAGACTTGCATTGAATTGCACTTCAAGACTGAAGACACAGCCAGCACTGAAGATCAATTTTGCTGAAGGGTTTAAACATCAGACTAGGCCTGGGCTTTTGAGGTAAGTAACCAGCTGGGTGAGAGGTTTTAGTATAGATTAGTTCAGGGGCTTTGGGAGGCATTGCCAAGTGTCCCGGATCATGCAGTACAGTCCAGGGATTTTGGACACTGTCCCACGGGCTATGCTGCAGAATCTATTCTAATTGCCAACAAAACAGAGTGGCAGTGGGATGCTAAATTTACTGTTTCAGCACTCAAATAATGTCAGTAATAGGAGGTAATGTGAGCTCTGCCCAGCAGTAAAAGTAGAATCCCAGCCTGACATCATTGTGGAGTGGCAGCAGTGCAGTAGCATGCGATCAGGTAAGAAGCACCAAACATCATTAAAGGGTGTATAATAGTACTACCACAGACCACTAGTGACAGGGGTATTTTAATTCTAATGCTGTCCACCAGTGAAGGCGGGTTTTAATATTACTGCCACTGACTACTAATGAAGGTTGGTTGGATGCTGGAGGTTATTACTAGGGCCACCAAAACCATTGCTGGGAGTCTTTACTGGGGCCAATGAGACCAATGCTTGAGATGGGCCTGGGTGTGGGAGTGAGCCCCATTGGAGACGTTGATGCAGTCTAGAAAACAGTTGGATCCCACCTGTTTTAAATCTGTAGTTAGTGGAATTTGTTTTTCTGTGGTAGCAGAGTTTATTGCCCCCCGTGCTTCTACTACAGGCCAATTGTATAAGTCTAACAAATCACAGATTGTGTCATCAGTTAAAGCCTAATAAAAGAGCTGAAGTATGCAGTTCTGCAAAAAAGTAAATAAAATAAAAGTATTTGTATTAGAGTTTTAGAGTAATTGTGTGCAGGAGCACTAATAAATATGTAATCATATTAAATAATCTCAATCCCTTGTGGTTAGTATTGCTGCCACCAAGGTTAAAAGTTAATTCCCTCCACTGTTTCTATTACCTGATAACTTCTATTTAGAGCCCGGGTGCCTTGTATTGTACTAGACTTGACTTAGAAAAACATTATGTTAATATCAGTGACAGCACTGTCATGGTTAACATTGCCACCTGTTTCAGAAAGAGGGCTGCAAGAGGGCCTTATCCAAATTTTGCTATTTAGGCCCCATGATTTGTAGTTACACCCCTGGCTAAGGCTTATTATTGGGGCCACTGTCACAAAGGATGTGGGGGTATTATTGGATCCACTGACACAGATCCTGGAGACTCTTATTGCATCTATTGACACCAATGTTATTGTTTCCACTAACACCAATGCTCGGAGTTATTGTTTTGACCACTGACACCAACGATAGAGCTTTCTTTTCTTGCACTTTCTCTTCAGTGTACTCCTATGTTGTCTAAAGCATAACACAGAAAAACCATAAACCAATATCCACTTTATTCCCTAGGCCCACAAGTTTTCAGAGAGCACCATATTTTTCTTCTCATTCCCCCAAATGTGTCCCTTCTAATTATTTTCAAATGCCAATAAATATAGGGAGGGTAGGTTACCATTATTTTTATTAAAAGAAAACTTGCACTTTAAGTGGTTTTCGCAGAGTGGGGAAGTGAGATCACCATTTGAATTTATGGTTCTGTAAGCTTTTAGTTGGAAATTAAGGTTTTATGTCTCACTATTTCAAAATTGTATTGAGTCCAATAGCTGAAATATATGCCATGGATACAGCTGCATTATTTCAGCAATCTGCGTCCTTTACACTAAATACAGTACATGAAATGTGTAAAATGTTGCATGGATGCATGTCTATCATAATTAAAATATTTGTATCTAAAAGGCTGTGAAATGGTCATCAGTGGTCCTTGATAGTTATATGTCACATCAGCAGCGATATCCTTCCTAGAAAACTCCAGGGGAGATGCTTTATGGCGCTGTGAAAAAAAAGGAAGACCTGTGGTTATGGAAACCTTAAAACATTACAATAAATTAAACTCTCCTTTCATTTGTGTTTTCTTACTGCTTACAAGAACCAGCTATTAAGTGTATGGCAATGGTGCTTGAATCAATTACGTTTTGTATGGAAAGTTAAGCACTCATAAAAATTTAATTGTGCAATCCTACTGGCTGGATTGATGCAAGTGAATATCTTACAATTAAAATAAAAGAGCATTTTACAGAAGAGATCGTACATTTTTAAATCACATTTACAATCTGCTTGTGTCTAATGAAACATTTTCCAGTATATAAAAATACAGTTTTTTAACACTCCATTCAGAGCTTTCAGATATATTGGATCTTATGCAAACCTTAATGGTATGTTAGTCTTTGGTACCCAAAACCTGGTGCAGGATGTCGGTGTGCAGAACATGTGAATTTCACACTATGCACACACAAATCCAAATATCATCTTTCGTTGACAGTTATCATGACCCTACACTTAGCCTGCCCTAAATTTTAACCACTAACCTCACCCTAAAAAGTATCGCTTTATCTCTTAACCAAACGTTTAATACAGTACTTGAAAATATTTTTGGGCTTTAATTCCTCCTGCTGTTTGTCCCAGAAAATCAACATTTTGAGTTGTCACCAGTACAGGAATAGAGGGAACCCTTACAATTGGAACATCTGTTCCTGTGACATCTAAGCCCTTGTACACGTGGTCGGATTTTCCGACAACTTTGTCTGACCGGGTGTATGCAACACCAGTTTTGGACAAAATCCGTCGGAAAAAATCCGACGGATTTTGTCCAAAACTGGTGTTGCATACACCCGGTCAGACAAAGTTGTCGGAAAATCCGATTGTTCGGAACGTGATGACGTTCGTTCGTTGCAACGGGACTACGTTGCGGCTAGTAGCCAATAGCTTTGGTCTCGTAATTTGCTCTGAGCATGCGTGGCACTTTGTCCAACCGGAATTCTCTACAAACAATCGGACAAAGCCCGATCGGATCATGTTGTCGGAAAATTTTATATCCAGCTCTCAAACTTTGTTGGTCGGACATATCCAACAACATGGTCCGATCTGACTTTTTCCGACCTTGTGTACAGGGGCTTAGAGGTGATTCACTATAGAGAGAATTCCCGTAACTTCCTGTAATGTGCATGCAGGGTAGGGGCATAATAACCAAATTCTGAAATATAACCCTTAACATTTAGCCTAAGTCTAACATTTAATGAACCCCTCCATATTTACTCAAGCCTTAAAGAGGAGTTCCACCCTATCTTACACCCATGACCCCACTTGTAGCTGATACCGGTGTCTGTAATCTTTGGTAATTGTTTTTTTTTTGTTTAGTTATCTCTTTTCTTTAAAATTCCCTCAACTTCACACCATTTATTGACTCCTGGGATATCAGTGTCATCAATCCCAGACATCAACACGCATCCTCCACTTTTGGCATTGCGTTATTTCAAAACTGAAAATCAATGATTACACTGATAACAATATCCACTTTCGATTGTACTAGCAAGTAAAATCACAGGGGTTCTTTTTAAAAAAAAATTGACAAGGAGACTGGAACTCCGCTTTAAAGTAGGGATTCACCGATGCCACTTTTTTGACACCGAGTACGAGTACCGACACTTGACATCATGTACTCGCTGATACCAATTACCAATCGACTACGAAGAGGGGTGGTTTGGGAGGTGACGGGGTTGTTGTTTGGGAGCCGGGTGATGGCAGGGTGGGAGGGGAGGTGTAAGTGAGGGCAAGGTAGTTGAGGGTAGGGTGAAATAGGGATTGTGGGGTGGGAGAGTATAGATGGAAAAGGCTGTGATTGCTGGGGGGGTGATAGGAGGGTTATTGGGAGACATGGGGCAGAGGTGACAGCTGGTAGAGGGAAGGAGGAGACAACAGGCAGAAGTGACTGCAGGTATGGTACAGGAGACAGTCAGAGACTGCAGGCATGGTACAGGAGACAGTCAGGGACTAAAAGCATGGTACAGGAGACAGCCAGAGACTGCAGGCATGGTACAGGAGAGAGTCAGAGACTGCAGGCATGGTACAGGAGACAGTCAGAGACTGCAGGCATGGTACAGGAGACAGTCAGGGACTAAAGGCATGGTATAGGAGACAGCCAGAGACTGCAGGAATGGTACAGGAGACAGTCAGGGACTGAGGGAATGGTACAGGAGACAGTCAGAGACTGCAGGCATGGTACAGGAGACAGTCAGAGACTGCAGGCATGGTACAGAAGACAGCCAGAGACTGCAGGCATGGTACAGGAGACAGTCAGGGACTAAAGGCATGGTATAGGAGACAGCCAAAGACTGCAGGCATGGTACAGGAGACAGTCAGGGACAGAAGGCATGGTACAAAAGACTGTCAGAGACTGCAGGCATGGTACAGGAGACAGTCAGGGACCGCAGGCATGGTACAGGAGACAGTCAGAGACTGCAGGCATGGTACAGGAGACAGTCAGGGACTAAAGGCATGGTACAGGAGACAGTCAGGGACTAAAGACACGGTATAGGAGACAGTCAGGGACTAAAGGCATGGTATAGGAGACAGCCAGAGACTGCAGGCATGGTACAGGAGACAGTCAGGGACTGAAGGCATGGTACAGGGAGAGAGCCCCGCTGCTCAGTACAACAGGATACCGCCAGTACAGTGTCTTCATACAGAGTCCCCCTGTTCTCTGCCTCAGCATCCAGCCAGGGAGAGCCCGGATCCAGTGCTCTGTGTGGTGGGAAGTCAGAGCTGGAGGAGGAAGGTGTGCAGCAAGGAAACAATGCTTGTAGACTATTAGGATGGGCAGGCCTGCACCTAGCGATGCCAATGGGAGGAGGAGGCGGGGAAGGCACTGTCCGGAGGAGAGGAGGAGGCGGGGAAGGCACTGTCAGGAGGGGAAGAGGAGGTGGTCCGCTCCCAAGCGACGTCACTTCCGGTATCAGTTTCCGATATCGGAGCATTTTCGTACCGGTATCAGAGCAAATGGCTAGTATCGGCGCCGGTACTGAAACCAGTATCGGTATCAGTGCATCCCTACTTTAAAGTGTATCTAAAACCATAACCTTTTTTTTTATTTGTTAAGAATGTGAGATTTACAGTCTATATTTTTCCTGGTGATCACTGTCACTGGGACTAAAAGTCAGGTAATATTCATCATTTTATAGTTGTCATTTGAATGGAAATAGAAGAAAAATCTTCCAGTGGGGACATGTACCATGCCGTGGCGGCCGGTACATAAGGAGCACAGGGGCTCTACCCCCCCCCAAAGTTAGTTTGCCAAATAAGAAAGCTAATCATAGAATGATGAGAATATTTTTTAAATAAATGATAATATGACTAGCATCTTAACATTGTAAATTGTTAGTCACATTATCATTTATTTAAAAATAAATCGTTTTATGTGTATGCACTGTGTGGGGCCCCAGACTAATGGGTATCTATTAGGTCCACCAATTTTTGACAAGCATGTGATTTGAGCCTGAGGCTCTAATTTGCTTGTCTTAGGTTGTTCTCTAGGTTAACATAGAAGCTGATGGGTATTAAGGGAGCCGTGACTTCCCAGCACTGGAGGGCTCCATTTGTAGGTAAGTTTCAAGGCATTCTCTGGTGAGTGCGGACCTGGAGGGGTTTGCCTTGTGCCCCCCCCAAAACATTTTGTAAACACAAGCCACCACTGGTACCACCGTGATGGGCAAGCCTCAATAACAAAAGGCATACAGATTTGTTTTGGTCATGTCTTTATTTATTATCCATAGAGGTATGTTTAGGTATATATAAAACATGTTTTAGGGCAATTACAGTGTACCTTCATCAGAGCTTCTTGTATGGAACTAGTGTTACTAAGGTATTTTTAGTAACACAGAGTTATATAGCTTAAAAAAAAATGATTTGGACCTTAGAAAATATAATTCTGTTAGCAAGTTCCATTAACTAGTGGTTCCCAATTTAATGGGTTGCCCAGCTCTCTCTGCTATCCTTTGCATGTATAACAGAACCCTGTTTTCTGATTTGTGGTAGAAATGGAAGCATACACTGTGGAAGACCTAGCATCCCACTGCTGCCACCAAATCAAGTCTGATCTGTACTAATCTGACTCAATCTTGTATATATTGTCTCATTTTGTTGTGGACTCTTTGCTGTGATCGTTTGGGGTGTGGCTATATTCCAATGTTCTATTGTGTCTGTCTGCCTTGGATATCACATGATGTGTATCTCTATGGAGGGAGGAGGGATGTTGTTGTTTGTCACTCTATACTGGTGTTGTCTGGTGACTGGGTGGGCTAAAGGGTCTTGGATTGTGTAGTACCGGACAGAGGAAGCATGGACATCTTGAGTACAGGGGTCCATCAAAGCACAGGCAGCACAGTGGTGTAGTGGTTAGCACTCTCAGCTAGTAGCAAGTGGGGTCACTGGTTCGAATCCCAACCTGCCTGAAGTTTGCATGTTCTCCCTGTGCCTGCGTGGGTTTCCTCCCACACTCCAAAGACATGCAGGTAAGTTAATTGGCTTCTGTCCAGAAATTGGTCCTAGTATATGAATGGGGACCTTGGATTGTTGGCTCCTCAAGGGCAGGGACCAATGTTAGTGTGCAATGTACAGGGATAGGGACAATTGTAGAAACTTACTCAGGATGGACTGGTGTCTTTATTCAACCTTAGTAACTATCACATACATTTAACACTGATGTATTGAATATTATTATTAAATTATAGTGAAAATTAAAAATAATGAAGGAGGCAAAAAGGAGCAAGCAGGGGCGAAAGGAAGGGAAAGAGCTTCTTGTCTATTAAATCTGAGTTGTTAAAGCGCAACTCCATACAAAGTGTTTTCTTTGGCTTTGCATGGAGTGAGTTAAAACAGTTTTTAAATGATTCCTGCGTTCCATTAAAGGGGTTTCTCTTCGGTTCCTGTTCCATCTATCTGACACCAGACAGAAAGTAAGGGGAAATCTCCCAAATTGTAACAGAGGCAGAGATAAAATGATGGTTGAAGATCTAAGCCTCCAAAAACTGGAAAAAATGTTTTAACTGGAGTTGGGTGCCTATAAATATTGAAATTATTGTATAATCATAATATTAGGTAAGTATAACCATTTGGAAATAATATAAATTCCCATCTATTCCATAGAGGATGAATTTATTAGGAGGGATTTTCTGATAAGAAAACCAAGTATTCCACTTTCTCAGAAAAGAGGCATGTGTGTTACTCAGCATAAAAATCAGTTTTACATTAAAGTGCACATAAGCCAAAAACAAGAACAACTGAAAGGAGTTTTAACCATTTCCTACTGTGTCCAAAATGAATAAAACATTATGGCTTTGGATAAAGTTGAAGGGCTCATTCCCACCACAATGCTGTGTGTTGCAATGCATGCTTTTTGCTGCGTTTTGTTAAAGTGGTTGTTAAAGCAGAGGTCCACCCTAAAGTGGAGCTTCCGCTCATTGGAACCCCCCCCCTCCGGCGCCACAATTGGCACCTTTCAGGGGGGAGGGGGGTGCAGATACCCGGCATAGATATCTGCAGAAGGTACGCCCCTTTCCGCAGAATCTACGCCCCTTTCCGAAAATCCCCCGCTGTCTGCTGGGAAACACACAGATCCCAGAGACAGAGGGGACCATCCTTACTGCGCAGCGCGACTCGCGCATGCGCAGTAGGGAACCGGGAAATGAAGCCGCAATGCTCCACTTCCTGATTCCCATACCCAAGATGGCGCCGGCAGCACCCGAGAGACGATCGAGAGATCGGCTTCGGGTGCCGACATCGTGGGCGCGCTGGGCGGGTAAGTGTCATTATTTTAAAAGTCAGCAGCTGCAGTATTTGTAGCTGCTGGCTTTTAAAAAAAAAACGGCGGACTCCCGCTTTAACACACTTTTGTTACATGCTGCCATCCTCTCTGCAGCATTATACTAATTATCCCTGTGCCTGTGTTCTGTAAAAAAACTGCAGGATTGTACCCGTACAAGCTCCGTTCCCGGTGCTCAGCTGATTTCTCTCCTTCCTCGTCTCTCCGACTCACAGCTGCAGTGGGCAGGGCCAAGCCCTCCTGCTCACGTCAGCTGGGGAGGAGGGGGGTGGCACAGGGATTTAATTGTCATTTAATAAATTGATGCCTTCACATATCACTATGGACAATCCATTGGGAGAACTCAGAAAAAAATTGGTGGCATTAACACTAGGATTTTTTTGCATCCGAATTTTATTAGTGATTGTAAGTCTAGTGTATGAAAGCTTTTGAATGAAAATCTGTAAGCGGTGCCAATAACAGTCATTATATTCTGCATATATACAAATCTCTGCAATTGGACATAGATGGAAAAACTACTAATGCCGCGTACACACGACCGGACTTTCCATCAGAATAAACTCTGACGCTTTTTCCGACTGAGTTCCGCTGAAATGGACTTGCCTACACACGATCACACCAAAGTCCATTAGTTTATAACGCAATGACATATGACAGGACTAGAAAAGGAAGTTCAAAAGCCAGTAGCCAATAGCTGCCCTTGTGTCGTTTTGGTCCGTCGGAATAGCATACAGACGAATGGTTTTCCCAATAGGAATTTATTCCGCCGGAAAGATTTAAAACATCTTCTATTTCTAGGTCCATCAGAATTTTCAGGAAAAAAGGTCCGCTGAAGCCCACACACAATCAGAATATACAATGAAATGATTCCGTCTGACCTTTTCTGACGAAAAGTCCGACCGTTAGCATATGTGCTATAACCAGCTTTAACTGCTCCCTACTGCATGCAAATAAAAATAAGGGTTTGGTTTAGATTTGCTTTATTGCATATAATGTACATTCTCAATACATTATAAAATAGATTATAGCATTCTATAACCAAGCTTTCACCAGGGTTATCCTGCTCATGTTGAGGTTCGCACATACATTACAAAACACTTGCCAATTCTGATGTCAGATCAGGGAACTTTTATATGTTTGTAGGGCCATCCACAATCCCAACTAAATCCCCCTAGCTGAGTCTACATGTAGGAAGGTTAATCGACTCGGATGGCTTTTCCTTGTCAATCACTAATATCTCCTCTGAGACAGGGCAGGGCCACCACTGTGCTCCCCTACCTTTCTTCCATAGATACAAACATACATCTTTACCTGGTGCAAACCTAAAAGTCTGTGCAAAGGTCTTTATTTAGAAAGATCAGGCTAACCATGTAAAACAACCCTGCCACCATTTACTGTTTGTGCTGTTTTGTCATCTGTAGTTTGCATGGTCTTATATGGAATAAATGTGTTTTGCAATGCATACAAACCATGGGTCTGTGTCTTATGGTCTCTGACAGGTGGCATCGTATTGCACTGAGTGTTGAAGGAAAAAATGTGACCATTTACGTGGACTGTGAGAAGAAGCAGACCCAATTCCTGGACCGTGATGACAACGCCATTATCAGCACAGAAGGGGTTACGTTGTTTGGGACACGACTACTTGATGAGGAGGTCTTTGAGGTAGGACTAGAGACATATGCTTATGTTTTCTGCTCTTCTTTCCACTGTTGATAATTAGGCCTCATCTTTCAAAAAGGAATCGAACACCAGTAGTATATGTCCAGCCTAAACATTTTCTTTCAGTTTTGGATAGAGTGGGGAAGGGTTACAACCTCTGTGGGGTGCTACATCTCCACTCTATCCAAAACATTTAAAAAAAGCTCTGGTTAGACTTATACCTTTAAATGAATGAAAAAGGATTGTTGACTTTTGTAGGTTTTGGATAAATGTCATGAGCTCTAGGTCCCATTTTGGTTTTGTGAAGCATCTAGGATGTGTTTTAGGCCAACAAACATTTCATTATGACTTCTGCTGTTTTTTGAAGAGCTTCACTTTATGGGTCAGTATATTTAATACAGAAAAAGTAATTTCTCTAATATTTTAAGAGCTCTATTTTCTGTTATAGTTGTTTATTATTATTATTATCATTGTCCTTGAAAGGAACAGTATACAACACTGGCAGCTTGTAACTGAGTGTGTTGGGGTGGGAGAAACTTTTAATGGGTGTACCACCTAACTTGTAGGTACTGTTTGTGTCCATTTTAAAGTTTAGGATGATCTTGCCTACCAACTCCTATTACATTCTCCATCATATAAAATACATTAAAAGGAAACAGAAGGGCAGGACTCCCTCATAAAAGCCATGTGTCTAGAAACACAAGAGCAGAAATCTCACCACCAGAAACCCTGAGAGATATAGGAGACCTGTAAAGCAGCCTTACTCAATCTTTTTAACATGGAGTAACCCTTGAAATAATTTTCTGGTCACGGTACATCAAAATTAAGAAGAATGGTCCTTACATTTGTTGTCAGAGGGAAGAATGCCTCCTTAAAGATAACTAAAAAGATCATTAATGTCAGTGGTTACTCATCTGAAAGATAGAAATTGTTTATCGCTCAAGAAACCCTGAGCAATGTCCAAAGAAACCCATTTTCCACAGAACCCTGGTAGAGAAAAGCTGCTGTAGAGGGTTTAACTCTCTAAAGTCTACTAAGTACTGGAATATACGTTTTTTGTGGACTGGTCCTTTAAAGCAGTGGTTCTGAACCTCGGCCCTCAAGTACCCCCAACAGGCCATGTTTTGGGAATTTCTCTTAGATAAAATAGTTGTCCAAATTACCAAGCCATTGACTCTGATTTAAAGCACCTGTGCAAGATAAAGGAAAATGTGCAAACATGGCCTGTTGGGGGTACTTTGGGTCTGAAGTTGAGAACCACTGCTTTAAAGCATTAAGACAATATAAACTGGAAAAAAGCTTATTCATGTTAAGTACATGGCTAGGCAGTAATTATTGGTAACTGACAATGTGAATGATCCTGGTGCCCACCATTTGCAATCGGACTAAATTATTATCCACAAGTGAAAGTTAAATGGGAAAATGGTCTTTCTCCATCTTTTTTATTCTAAGTTCTTAGAACAATGTGGTCAGAAGCACACAATATAGCCATTGGTGTACTTTTGTGCCTGCACTTTTAATCCTTTCCTTCCCGAAATAGATTGTTAAACCTCAAGGGAAAGAGGTAAAATTGTAATTTAGTTATATTTACTGATTTCAACTCCAGATGATTTTTTGTTTTAAATAGAGTGGGGAAGTTCTTTCAGAATATTATTTCTGTCCCCACCTTGACCCTGGTTGGGAAGATTCTTCTTAACTTCCTGTCTCTGTGACAGAAATGAAAAAATGGGAGGTGTGGTTGACAACAGTACAGAAAGACACAGGCAGCAATAAAAACATAAGCCTTCTTCACTTCACAAAAATTGTGTTTTGTGTTCTTGTCTGTGTCCCCATTGGGATAATTACCATCTTTGATCCTGTTGGGAGATTCCCAGTTACTTCCTGTCCTAATAGGTAGTTAAGTGGGGAGCTCCCTAATATGAATAGAGATGATAATAAAAACCTGACAAAATCTCTTCCCCACTCTATCCAGAACAAAATGTTGAGCGTAGTTGGGCTTTAAGAAAATGTGGAATTTGGAAATGTTTCCAAAAACAGTACAGTTCATTTATAAGTTCAATATAACCCACAAGCTGAAGAGTGTTTATGCATTTCTGTGTCTTAGGGCTGGATGAGCCTCTGTGAGAAATCCATTTGTCACCACAAATCAAAACGAGAACATTTAATCCGGAGCGGTCAGCAGTTTTTGTTGACATATTTGCCGGGGAAAGATGTTCATCAGTATTGTGCCTTGTGGAATCCCCAGTGAGATGGAGCAATGCAGAACACTGTTCCTCCTTTCCCATGCACTGTATGTTTTGTTGTGGTGCAGACAATGTTCCAGGGGGTGCCTCACTGGGGAAAGGCGTGGGATGGGAATTACCATGGACATCTGCCTGAACTTAACTTTTACTTTTTTTGTAGCTCAATAAAGAGGTGAGGAATGTAAAAAATTGAGGAGTGAGATGTAGAACAGGAGAAGCCACACACAAATAAAAGGGTCAGGTAGCAATATAGAAGAGTTTGCAGTTAACTCATTCACTGCTGGTGGGGTTTTTTTTTTTTTTTGCACAACCCACTGTTGATTTATTTATTTCCTGTTTTTATCAATATGCTTAGCAGCACTAACAATGGACAAAACCATACCCATCATTAGATACCCTTGAAGGGGTGTACTAGAGTTATTTCCACAGCCATACATATACTGCAAGGCCAGTTGGGTTAGCAATGAATTAACTTTTGAGCCTCTCCTTGGATTATTGATAGAAACTGCAGTTCCTGGAAGTGACCTACACAGATATGAGGGGAACGCACCACATACAGATCTTTTGTCTTGGTTGAGAATACAAGTCAGTAGTACCCTAACCCAACAGGAGTGCTGACTTTGACATTGCATTTCCCATCAACAATACAAAGTATGACTTCTTAATAAGCCTGCTTCAAATTCCACATGTAGTTCTTATTTATACCCAAATATTTATAACCAAATGGAGAACCTACTTATTCAGAAATATTTTTGGGGGAAATTGACTGTGATTTAGCTAAAAAGAGGCTTTTTCTGGAAAAAGAAGTCTAGTCTGGGATTGCAATATTACAACTGGCTGCAGTCAGGGCAAGGATCTTTTTTATACCAGGAATTGTGCACAGGAATAGTGGTAGTCTGAAAAACACACCTCTGCCATCAGAATGTGTGGATTGCACTCTTGGCCTCACCCTTTCCCAGAGATTTTCCAGGTTTTGTGACCACTATTTAAGTGCCAGCAGACTGAGAGTGATCTTTACTGGGATGCTGTAACAATCTTGACCTTAAAGTCAAGCAACTTTAGTCAGAAAATTAACTGCACATGCTCAGTTGCTCTCTATTTTTAGGCACTGTGCTGAAAATGTAAAAGCCGATTTGCTGACAGTCTAAGGATTTACTCCTGTTCAAGGGCTCTGGGCTTTAGCAAAATGGCAGCCTTCAGCAAGAAGAAACAGGAGCAATGCTGGAGGCAATTTAGAGTACACACACTGATTTTGGTAGCATAATTATTAATGCAGAATGTATGTTCCTTTCTAAAGAACATTATTTTTATCAAGTTGTTATGGGTAAGGTTCCACTTTAAGAAATGTCTGTGACACTTAACACCACTCCAGTCAGGAAAGTAATAAGAATATTATCAGATATAATACCAGAATAATAGCAGAATAATAAAGAATAATAGCATTCTTCAAAGTGGCAAGGATTTTTAAAATGTCTTTTTTTAGAGCATTTAGAAAATAATGATTAATGCTTTTTAAATGATGTTATAATAAAAAGAAAGAAAATGGTGAAAAAAATATTTTCAGAAAAGATATTACAAGATATACAATAGCAACGCTAAAAATAAACAGAACTAAATGTAAAACATACTTACTAAGTTCACCTGGCCTTTGGTACCTATGCAGAGTCCAATCTGAGTACATTCAATTTGATAGAATCACAGGCTCTCTCATAAAAGATTCTTCCTGTATCCATAGTCATTTTGATAATAAACGAGAGCTGGGAATGCAGCCATTAAGGATGAGCCGAAGACCCCCCTGTTCGATTCACACCAGAACCTGTGAACAGACCTAAACTTAGTGTGAACTTTAGAACTCTATTAAAGTCTATGGGACTCGAACGTTCAAAATCTAAAGGGCTCATTTTAAAATCTAATATGCAAGTTACTGTCCTAAAAAGTGTTTGGAGACCTGGGTCCTGCCCCAGGGGACATGGATCAATGCAAAAAAAAGTTTTAAAACTGCTGTTTTTTCAGGAGCAATAATTTTAATAATGATTAAAGTGAAACAATAAAAGTGTAATATTCCTTTAAATTTTGTACCTGGGGGGTGTCTATAATATGCCTGTGAAGTGTCATTCTGTATTACGGGAGCCGACAATTCATTCATTGATAAAAAAAAAATTTTTAAAAGCGTGAGGTACCCCTAAATTCAATTACCAGGCCCTTCAGGTCTGGTATGGATATTAAGGGGAACCCCGCATCAAATTTAAAAAAAAAATTGACGTGGGGGTCCCCCTAAAAATCCATACCAGACCCTTTATCCGTGCATGCAACCTGGCAGGCCGCAGGAAAAGAGGGGGGGCGAGAGAGCCGCCCCCCTCCTGAACCGTACCAGGCCACATGCCCTCAACATTGGGAGGATGCTTTGGGGGTCTGTGACCCCTCAAAGCACCATGTCCCCATGTTGATGGGGACAAGGGCCTTATCCCCACAACCCTGGCTGGTGGTTGTGGGGGTCTGCGGGCGGGGGGCTTATCAGAATCTGGAATCCCCCTTTAACAAGGGGGCCCCCAGATGCCGGCCCCCCCTGTTTGAAATGGTAAGGGGGTACAAAAGTACCCCTACCATTTCACAAAGAAAGTGTAAAAAATTGTTAAATAAGACAAACACACTTTTGAAAAATTCCTTTATTAAAAAGAAAAAAAAGAAAAAAAAGATTCCAGCGGTGGTAATCCACTCTTGCTATCCAGCGATGGATGATCATCTCTCCAGGGTCCAGCGATGGCTGATCTGATCCAGCAAAGGGTGATTTTCAGTCCAGCGCAGTCCATCCATGCATCCATCTTCTGTCTCCACTGAGGAGACACTGCGGGGAGCCCAGCACCTGACGTTTCTTATATTAGGAGGGCGGGGCCACCCGAGACCTGACCCCGCCCCCTCTGATGCTAGCGAGGGAAGCCAGGGGTTCCCCAATGACATAAGGGTGACCCCGCCCCCTCTGATGTAACAGAAACCTGAAACACTACGAAGAGCCACAAAAATGAAGTTCAATGCTTCCGAGCATGCATCAAATTGTTTTCGAGCATGCGTGATTTTTTGCTCGTCCGAATTGCATACAGACTAATGCAATTTTGGATAGGAACTTTTTCCGACCGAAAAATAGAGAACCTGCTCTCAATCTTTTGCTGGCTGGAATTCTGCCAGAAAAAATGAGATGGAGCATACACATGATCAGAATTTCTGACCAAAAGCTCACATCTGACTTTTCCTGGCAGAATTTCTAATCGTGTGTATTGGGCATTACTGCTTCTAAATGGTTTTATGATGGCCAATTAGGATCAGAATTCAGCCTGTTGAGAAATCTGCTAGAGGTTTTATGACATGACAATTATACAACCGTTATTAGCAGGCTTGACTGAAGAGACATCCTGCTAATAGGCTTAATGACCTGGGCCTGTATTCTGTCAAAGGTGCTGTGACTGGAATGTTGTAATATAAATTGTGACAGCCTGATCTGTGTCCGAAGTTGACCATTCAATCTGATGATCTGATTTTGTTGATAAATTGGTGAATTTTGGAGAAATGAGGGGGCAGTGTGTTCCGTATGATTCCTTATTTTCTTTACTGAGTTTGGGGTTTATTGGACCTCATCATCATCACCACAGGCATCTTTATAGCAAGAAGAACATGAGCAGGTAACCTGTCAGCTACATTCAGTGATTTTGTGTTTTATGAGTGGAGTTACACTTACAGACGTAAAGATGTGGAACCTCGTTGCCTGCCTTTCCAATGAACATTAGAAAAGTGTTTAGCCTCTCTATCGGGCCTACAGAGCTCCTACATACTTACTTACAGTATTATACAAGGTTGACAAGAAGGTACATATCCATCAAATTTTACTTTTCACTAGTCCAGCAGTTTTCTTCAAGGAAAAGCAAAACTAACCCATCAAAATATTACCATGAGCCCACATGGGTACTACGATTCTGGGTTCAAAATATCTTCCTTTAAAGCAGAGCTTCAAAAATTTTAATTTTGGTTTTAGGTGAGTTTTCCTTAGTTTAGTAAAGCCTCAGTAAACTTTCTATTACATTTTTTATTTTTTTTATGAATTTTTTATCATTTTTAAACATATACATGTCAATTCAAAAGAATTTAAAATCCAAAAGAAAGGAATCTCACAATTCATGAGTTCCTTTAAGTAGGGATCTGTCATAGAACATGTTAACCAGCATACATAATTTCCATGAAAACAGAAAATAAAGGTTTATGAAAAAGTATCAGATCTTCACAGTCTGCCTAGGTTTGCTCAGTTCATGGTAAACAATAAATCTATATGTTCATCTCTGACATATTGGCCATGTATATTAACAGCTTAGAAATTGGTCACGTTTATGAAAATAGATGTCTGGCTCCTGTTTTACTCATACAATGTATACATAGTCAAGTTGAAAAAAGCCACAAGGCCATCTAATTCAAGCAACAGAAGAAAAAAATTAATGAATAAATAAATGAATAACTTTAAACCCTTTGTATACCGAACTGTATACCCACAGCTGATCAAAAGAAAGATAAAAATAAATCCTTAAAGTTTGGTCCAATTTGCTCTAACATGAAAAAAAAAGTTAGGATCCCCTAAGACAATTGGATTTTTCCTAGATCAACAATTTATGTTTATATGTGATTATTTACCTTTGATTGGTGCAGCAATCACTTTCTCTTTATAACATAAAATAATAGTTTTTACTTTCTAAACTAGTAGAGCAAATGCAGTTGGCACCAGACCAAGTTCTTTACAATACAAAATGAATAAAATCTAAGCTATGATATTGAATTGATTATGTTCCCACTTTAAGCTGCAGTTTTAATAAGCAAAAAAATCCTCCAAATTATGTAGTTGTAGATAACTCCCTTTATAGGACTGCATTAGTGTAATTTATTGCTTTGTAAATATTCTTCTGTTGATTTTAGAAAACATATTTCTTTATCTATTGGCTTCTTTCTGTGCTTCTTTTTGGAGAATTATCTAAGGAAGGGGAAATAATTCCATGGTTAGCAGGCCAAATGCATGAAATTTGGATGTGTCTAGGCCGAGAGCTCAGAATGAACAGATTAATGACCAAGAAATGTGTACAAATAACACTTGTAGTAGTGGACAAATCTACTATGCTAGAGATAGTAATATTGCAATGAGATAAAAGTAGTATTGTTTGTATTAAGTCCATTAACTAATGTTAAATGGCCAAAGATTGAACTAAAGTGACACAGTAACAGGTTCATTAGTCTTCATGGAACATATGGTACATGTACAATTTCAGTCTGCTGCTGACACACCTGGGATTTCAGTACAGGCCTTGCTTTGCTGAGTAAAGGCAAAATGTATGCAGGAGTTTTGCACACTCTTCATTCCCATATGAGAACTTAAGGGTCTGGTATGGATTTTGGGGGGACCACACGCCTTTTTTTTTTTTTTTTTTTGGCATGGGGTTCCCCTTAAAATCCATACCAGACCCAAAAAGCCTGGTATGGATTGGGGGAGACCCCACTCCTTTTCTTTCACATTTTTGTATTGCCGGCAATGTTTTTTTTTTACATTAATTTGTCAGCAGGGAAGCCCGCTCACAGCTGATGACTCATCAATTGTTAAAGCGGTTGTAAACCGCTGGACTTTTTTTGTACCCTGCAAGGTAATGTCATAATGTGCTAGTATGCATTGCATTCTAGCACATTATGTTGAACTTACCTTAAAACTAAGGTTTTAAAGAGGAAGTAAACCCTGATGAGTTTACTTCCTCTTTTTTTCCCTGCAAAGGTAAAGCATAATGGACTACTATGCATCGCATAGTAGCCCATTATGTGTCACTTACCTGACACAGGAGCCAGCGAAGTCGCGCTGTCCCCTGTAGTCCGCCGCATCCATCTTGCTGGTGGCGTCTCGCAGCTCCGCCGCTGTCATTCGGCGAAGCCGCGATGACGTCACTCCCGCGCATGCGCACGGGAGTCGACAAATGCGGCAGCTCCATTTTTGGAACTGCCGCGTTCAGTGCGCCTGCGCGCCGCTGTCTACGGCGCATGCGCCGTAGACAGCGGTGCCCCGTTTTCAGGCAAATATCTCCTAAACCATATAGGTTTAGGAGATATTGCTTGGACCTACAGGTAAGCCTTAATCTAGGCTTACCTGTAGGTCAAAGTGGTTTGTAAGGGTTTACAACCACTTTAAACGTGAAGTACTAATGCAACACTAAACGTGTACATGACAAACGTGATAAAGTGCTTAAAATGCAAGAGATATATATAAAGCATCTGACTTCTACAGTGTTGCCAGCGCCAAAAATATATGTGATATGTAGTGAAGCAGAGCTAAATAACTCAGTACTAAAATGTATAATGCTAATAATAAAGTGCTAATAATAAAGTGCTAATACTATTCATGAATACCTCTAAACCAATCATAAGATATAAAGTGCTAATAATAAAGTGCTCAAAAGTGAATCAAAAAATCAATAGGAATAAGTAATCCAAAATGTATCCGAAATAACTATAGGTACTAAGCAATAGTCTCTATAGGAGTAAGTGCAGCACAGAAAGAAAAAAAAATCCAAATGCAGGTAGTAAAAAGCTTGTGAATATCCTTTTCCAATCCACACTCTGTGTGTGCTAGCCTCTTATCTGAAGAGAAGACCTCAAATGGGTCTAGTCGTGCATCAAAAGGATGTATACCATCACTGTGTCCTTTTCCTCCTCCTTGGGTATATCCACACTACACTGAGTTCCACGACCAGCTCCTTTAAAACATTGTCTCCTCTGCCGCCAGATCAAGCAATGTCTTCTCTCTACGTCCTTCCAAATGGAATCTCTTGTCCATTTGTGGATGCATGTGCATGTTTAGGCGATATTTACACTACTTATAGGTAAGCCTTATTATAGGCTTACCTATAGGTAAAAGTCAGAGATGGGAGTTTACGCCCACATGAAGGATGTAGCAGCCAGCTTCCCGGCCCACTCCTTAACAACCAGCTATTTACCGGTTGTTACGGACACCATACCCCGCTCCTTAACACTGCAGCTACTAAACGTAGTTCACACACTAGGCTAAACGCTGCTAAACACCAGAAAAAAACGCCTTCTTCTGTCTGGTGTTTTTACAGCCGTTTTTAGCTTTCTAGTGTGCATGAGGGCTACTAGAGATACTTTTCTCTGCCAGCGCCCTTGGTTCTTGTTGTGTGTTCACAGTTAATAACTTTTAAAGTAATTAATTGAATAAGCTATACACTATGTATCCGATTCCACATTATTCACTCTTTGGTCTATATCATTTACTATAAAATTCAGATCTTCCTGTGTCTGATTCCTCTCAAGCTCTGTTGATGTTGGCAGGAACGCTTTCTGGCCGGGATCCTAAATCTCCCTTGTGGTCAGGGGTCAGAGCTCCAGCTGGCCATGGGGCTCCCCCTCCACACAATTCACTCTGCAAGCACAACAGGAATGTCTATTCAGTGGAGCGGTCTCTAGCACTGCGGGCAAACAAGATGGAACCTTCGCTTTTGTTCTTCATCTACTGACATTTAAATTGCCCAGTAAAGCTAACTATATTGTGCTATACTAAGCTGCCAGCTCCATGTTCACAGGACAGGTATTGTTTCTGCACAACTTAACTAAGGAACGATTTATTTCAGTTGGGGGCTAAAATGACATCTGTAAACAAACTGCCTGCTTCATGTTGCCGGGTGAGCAGTTTGAAGCTGAACAATATGGAGGGCACATATGGAAATTGTAAAGGGTTTGGGGAACGTAACTATTGCATCGAAAAGGAATATATATATTTTTTTACTTTAATTTTTAACTCAGGACTAAAATTAAAACTTATAATAAGCCATTTTAGGGTAAATTTGAATCACTGCATACAAATATGTCTTATTTATGATTTACAATTAGCAAGTGAAACGCTAGACTTTTTTCACATCTTATGTGGCAAACCTTAAAAGAGAAGTACAGCCAAAACTCGGTTGGCACTATTTCTAGATTGTAAGCTCTAACGAGCAGGGCCCTCTGATCCCTCCTGTATTGATTTGTATTCTAAGTGTACGGTCTGCCCTCATGTTGTAAAGTGCTGCGCAAACTGTTGGCGCTATATTAATCCTTTATAATAATAATTTCTCCTGTGGATCACAGAAGCGCAGTCTGTTCTGCACTCTTGTGACCCATTTTCAGCAGGCAGTGGGCTGAAGTCCACTGTCGGCTGACCTCTCAGAGCCAGTTCAGGCTCAGGAAAGATTGCAACCATATGGTCAGTATCTGTCCATATGCCTGGACCGAGGAGCCACTGAGAGCCTTGATGGGCCACTCCCACCCCCTCCACAGCCCAGCACTCCAGTGAAGGGGGGGGGGGGGGGCAGAGCACCAGATCTCTGCTCAGGTTGCTCTGAGAACCAAGCGATCGGTGGTGTTTGATCGCTCACTTCTCAGTCTTAGAGCTGGCAGGGGACTGATTCTAAAATAAAAATCATTCCCGTTGTTCTCTTTTAAAGCTGAACTCCAGGCAGATATAACGGACACAAAAAATACATAAATTAAAGCTCTATATTCCTTTGCCGTAAAAAATAAAAATAAAAAAAGTTAACTTTTTTTTTCCTTTTATTGGTTGAACTAGATGGACATATGTCTTTTTTTAATCAGACTAACTATGTAATTGATAGAGGGAGAAGCCGCATAAGAAGACAGTCAGTTTTGCTGTATTGCAAGCAGCCCAGATAGCAATTCAGCTGCAAATTATTTGCTAAGTTATTGCTAGACTTGTCAGGCTTCACAACTTTGTTGCACAATTGCATTAAGTCTGCTTTGCATGACTCCAGATAAAACATTCTGAAAGTCTGCTGCAAGTTCTTGTTTAGTTATGTTGTGCAATAGTCATCCCACCACAGGGGGCACTGTGGCTGAATTTTCATGCTGTAGTCTTGCAGAACTCTTGCTGTAGACTCACCACTGTAACTTTGCTCTTGCTAGAGACTTGTCGTGCAAGTTTGCTACAAATTGGAAACGTGTCAACTAGAATTTGTGCTTCAAGTACTCTACAAGTGTACACCTTACCAGTGAAAATGTGCAGCACAATTCAACACTGACAAGTTATCCTTGCTATCTGGGAGCATGCTGATAGGAGGAAAAAGACAGGAAGAGTGTAAAAAGAGACCAAAGCAACTGATGCTTCTGCTTTTATTGTCTAGACTGGGAAAAGGGAGTGTGTGTGTGTGTGTGTGTGTGTGTGTGTGTGGGGGGGGGGGGGTATATACACTCTCTATATATACAGTGTATACTATATATATCTGTGTGTTTAGCTGTTTGCTTGGAAGTCAGCTTTAACTGCTTTGCTAAAAAGAAAAAAGCCTTTTGCATACTGATCCTAATAAATGAATTAACTTGCAGTGATGGCCTGAAAGAAAACAGCTACTACTGTGGTCTTTCTTTAGTACACCCACAATTCTTTGGAAAAGTTGTGTCATAGATGCACTTAAATGTTCAAATAAAATATTTTTACATTTTTAATAAAAATATTTCATCTAACAATATATAAATATATATTATACTATTTAATAAATACATAATAAATATACAAATATACACTATATTGTCAAACATACTGGGACACCTGCCTTTACACACACATGAACTTTAATGGTATGCCAGTCTTAGTCCGTAGGGCTCAATATTGAGTTGGCCCAACCTTTGCAGCTATAACAGTTTCAACTCTTCTGGGAAGGCTGTCCACAAGGTTTAGGAGTGTGTCTATGGGAATGTTTGTCCATTCTGCAAGAAGCGCATTTGTGAGGTTAGGCACTGATGTGGACAAGGAGGCCTGGCTCGCAGTGTCTGCTCTAATTTATCTCAAAGTTGTTCTATTGGGTTGAGGTCAGGACCCTGTGCAGGCTAGTCAAGTTCTACCAACCCAAATTCGCTCATCCATGTCTTTACGGACATGGCTTTATGCTCTGATGCACAGTCATGTTAGAACAGGATGGAGCCATCCCCAAACTGTTCCCACAAAGTTGGGAGCATGAAATCGTCCAAAATGCCTTGGCATGCTGGCGCCTTAAGAATTCCCTTTGCTGGAACTAAGGGGTCAAGCCCAACCCTTGAAACACAACCCTACACCATAACCCCCCCCCCCCCTCCACCAAATGATTTGGACCAGTACACAAAGCAAGGTCCATAAAGAGTCCTGACCTCAACCCTATAAAACACCTTTGGGCTGAATTAGAGTATAGACTGTGAGCCAGGCCTTCTCGTCCACATTAGTGCCTGCCCTTACAAATGCGCTTCTGAAAGAACAGTCAAACATTTCCTACAAACTCCAAAACCTTGTGGACAGCCTTTCCAGAAGAGTTGAAGCTGTTATAGCTACATAGGGTGGGCCAACTCAATATTGAACCCTACGGACTAAGATTGGGATGCCAATAAAATTCATGTGCTTGTAAATGCAGGTGTCCCAATACTTTTGACAATATAGTGTATATTTGTATACAATAATATATATTTTTAACAAATATCTATTTTTAAAATGTTTTCTTTTTAGTCCTCACCTTCCCCACAGTTCGTTTTAGCAGCTGGGAACAAATAATAGAAAGCTCTGTGTATGCTACCAGTAATGCCTTGACTAAGGACACTCTGCCAGTCATCATGTGACAGTTTTGGATCAATTGCCAAACATGAGTGTGACGTGTGAGAAAAAGAGGAACTGGCAAAGCACAGGTCAACCACTATTTAGCACACCTAAAAGGAATATTTTAGTTATAAAGTTGTTCATCTGTCAAATTATATGTCTTGGATATTTCAACAGCAGGATCCCAAGCTTCTCCTGTTACATTCACCATAATAAAATATAAATAACCCACAAGGATGAGTAGTAGACTTGTGCACAATGGAAAATTTTGTTTAGTTTTGGTTCGTTGTCATTCGTAAAATACATAATTTCGTTCTGTTATATTCGTTATGTTACGTTAATAAATTTTTTGGATAATTCGTTATTATTCGTATAGTGTCGATATTCGTTATACTGAATCTCGAATCCTGTTGAATTCATTCGTTATATGTGCTATAATTTCATTCGTATTCGTTGAAATTCGATATTTATGTATGTATATATATTAATGATAATAATTCATAGTTTGTAAAGTCGTTTGTTTATTGAATCTTTTAACACACACAATGACAATATCTCTTCTCCTCCTCTCAAATACAATACAACACCCTTCTCACTCAGTTCTCAGAAATGTACTTTGCCAGTAATCCAACCTCCAGCACAAAATTAATCAGCTGATTGGACTATAAGCCCTTGTACACACGGTCGGAGATTCCGACAACCAAATCCGTCGGATTTTGTCCGACGGATCTTGTCCGAAACTGTTGTATACACACGGTCGGACAAAGTTGTCGGAAAATCCGATCTTTCAGAACGTGATGACGTAATTTCGTTATGATGGGACTACATTCAGGCTAGTAGCCAATAGCTTTGATGTAGGAATTTGATCTGAGCATGCGTGGCACTTTGTCCGATCAGAATTCTCTATACATGATCGGAGTATGTCCGATCGGAGCAGTTTGTCGGAAAATATTTCCAGCAAGTTGGAAAGTTTGGTCCGACGGATATTCCGACGGAAACAGTCCGATGAATACCACACACAGTCGGAGTATCCGACAAACCGCTCCGATCGGACACATTCCGACGGAATCTCCGACCGTGTGTACAAGGGCTAAGATTTACTTTGAGCTGACCTTTTGTTTCATTAGATCTTTAAAGAATTACCGAATCGTGTCAAATTCATTCGTTATGTCCGCTATAATTTATTTAGTATTCGTTGTAATTCGTTATTTTTTTTATTCGGATGCATCCAAATGTCCGAAAGACGCAAAATTCGGCCGCATTTCGATTCATTATGAAACGAATTGCATAAGCCTAATGAGTAGAACCTTCTCATAATGGGTACAACAGAGTCAGCAAAAAAAAATCACTTTCCATGGATTGACCTTTTAATGCCATTCTAGCCATATACAATGACATGTAATAGCACAGACAATGCAGTAGCAGAGATGGGAAATGTCTCTTTTTATTCAAGAAGCTGACTTTTTGTTTCTAGTTGAGAATCGCTAAACTCTGATGTGCTGAGGAAGAATGGCTATGTACAGGAATAAAATATTTCATATTGTCTATTTTTTGTGAGAAACCCTAAAACATTCCGTTCAGCCACAAATACTCCCAGACATGCCATCCATTCAGTCACCAGCTTCTAGGCCAAGTGTTTGGCTTATGGGAAGAGATAGCTAAGTGTGCAGATACAATTCGGTATCTTGCACCGTTGCTGGACCACCTACTGAGTATACATGTACTGAGCAATTATTTTGCATTCTTTCATGTTAATTAATAGTGAATGTGGATTTCTGGACATAAGTTATTTATAACTCCTTCAAACTGACATGGTAATTCTTCCCTTAATCATTTGTGTTTCCAAGCCATCTTAAAAATGTACAGTATATGATTAATAGTTTTCCTTGGCTTGGGTTGTACACTGAGCTTCACCTGTTATCTCCCGCACATAGATGGTGAAAGTTGCTGACGTTTGGGTGTTTTCTGATGATTTGTTGAGCTGAAATGTTCCGTCAGACATATCAGTCCTGTTATGTTATGTACAACGTTTAGAAACACTTTGCCGTTCCAATGCAAAAAAAATCTCAGTGTGCAGCTGCAGGAAACATGTGACCTCCATGGGTGAACTGTTAATGTTATCCAGGAAATATGGCCTTGCCAAGGTCAGAGTATCCACTAAATGTACCTCTGAAGGAAAACCTGTCACTATAGAGATATGGGAGCTGTCATTGTTGACCTCTCCTTCTGAAAATGCTGTTGTGCCAAACATCTGGCTTCTGTGTTTTTAGAATTTTAACTTAACTTGCTGCATACTTTTTTGAGGTCAAGTGACTCAAAGTATTAAAACTAGAAGTGGCCAACAAGCATTGTCCAAAGAAGGCTTGCAATGGCACGTGTGGTTAAAGAAGGGGCCTGAGGGAATCAGGACTCTGTTAAGGTCTGTAGAAGGTGTGTGGGTGAAAAAAATCACCCCTACTTTGTTTATTGCCCTTTCCAATCAACTGTGAAAACCAAAGGTGGGTTTAAGAACAAATGCATTGATCCACCAAAACAGATCATCTAAAGATGGCTGCTATGCTGAAGGAGTAAGGAACACGTGTGCAGGACAACCATTCAAGCAGCTTTGTCTGGCTGGAAAGTGTATGACATGACTGTCAGCAGTTTTAGCCCTTGTACACATGGTCGGATATTCTGACCAACAAAAGTCGTCAAATTTTGTCCATCGGATTTTGTCCGAAACTTGTGTTCCATACACACGGTCGGACAAAGTTGTCGAAAAATCCGATCGTACGTAACGTGATGACGTTATTTTGTTTCGACGGGACTACGTTCAGGCTAGTAGCCAATAGCTTTGGTCTAGGAATTTGATCTGAGCATGCGTGGAACTTTGTCCGATCGGAATTCTCTACACACAATCGGACAAAGTCCGATCGGATCATGTTGTGGGAAAGTTTTAAGCCCAGCTCTAAAACTTTGTCCATCGGATATTCTGACGGAAACAGTCTGATCGAACATTTTCCGTTGGAATGTCCGACCCTGTGTACAAGGGCTTAGACTAGCAACTAATAATAGCTGTTATTAGTGGGGCAGTATGGGTCATTAGCCACTAATTTGTATTGTGGCTTATATTAAGGGTGATATGGTAAAGAGAACTATTATTAGGTGGACAATATAGGCCACTGCCTGCCAATGCAAAATGGCAGGTGCTGGGAAGGTTTCCAATGAGCTGGAAGGTCCATCAAAATTTTGCTATGGGGCTGTGAGATTTTTTGGTTACATGGATGACGGCAGCCTGAGGAGCACCTCTTATAATGGTTTTCTTTTAATCTGAACCTTCCAAAACACCAAGTGCATGGAGATATGGTGATAACGTCATCATATTTGCCATCAGCTGTTTCAAACATGCTTCACCTCTCCCCAAAAATGCAGACTATGTTTACTAATATGCAAGTTTTGAGTTTTTGTGAAATGTCAATAGGTAAGCCCTCATGTCTATCTCTAACCAATCCCCTGACCACTGACATATGTTGAGAGCAGTGACACGTGACTTGCGGTTAACAGCTTGGAGGAATAACTGGGTAACTAGGGACGGACTGGAGCAGAATATTTGTATCTAATTATGCAATGGAGATTTGTTTGAAAGCTGAATAGTTTAATATTGGCAACAATTTCCATAAACATTGGCAGACAAAAGAGTTGCTTTAACCTGAATTTTAAAAAATCCAGCCAGATTTAGCAGGATTCCTACAGGCTTCTGGGCAGAATTTCTTGTTGCATAGTTCTGTGCTGAGCTTTCATTCTCATGCATGTGGACAATATCTGCTGTACACTTGAAACCTTAATGGACTGTACCACTGGATCCATCCCATTGTAATTGGTGGCTCAAGGCCAGTGGTTGAGCTTAATGTTCTGTAGAACATTGAGGCACCATTGAAAGGAAAACAAATCTATGTGATAGTAGAACATGTATGGTTGTTAAAAAGGGAGTTGGCTACGTGATAATCCACTTCAGCAGGTTTGTAGGTGTGTTCCTGGTCACCAGAGAGACCTATGAGCATGGCAGATAACAGTAACTTTTTTTATTTGAAACAATACATTTTAATTTGTTTATAAAGCATAAATATACAACATTTCAATCCAATTAGATATATAGCTGCAATGGAGTTGGTCACAGTAGTAAAATAGTACATATAGGGGTTGATTTACTAAAGGCATATACACTGTGCACTTTGCAGGAGCCGTTGCTCCAGAGCTAAGTAAATGAGCAGAAGCTCTGCTGACTTCCATCGTCAAATCATGTGCAAGCAAAAATGCAGTTTTTTTTAAATTTTCCTTCCATGTGATTGGGTATTCTTTGCAGTGAAGCTTTACCTCAATTACTAAGCTGTGGAGCAACCGCACTTACAGAGTGCAACTGCACATTGCAAAGTGAACAGCCTCTTTGCCTTTAGTAAATCAACCCCATAGTCAGAGCTCATAAAACAAAAGGTGAATAAACAGATATTGAAAAAACTCTTGATAACCAGATCCTGCTTACCCATAATGGGTTCAAGCTGTAGGCAGGGGTTGATCATGAAGCTAATTAAAACCACAAGGAACAAAAAGAGTATGGAAAGGTAATGGACTACACCAATAATTCAGACTTGATAGAGTTGTTAAAGGTTATATTCTTTTTAGTATTTAGAGGCTCTAGGGAGAGATAAATGTACCTTGAGCTCTGGTAGATGCTCTTCTAAGGATTCAAGGTAGCAAAAGGCAGGTTGAGAAGTGTAGACAAAACTAAGCAACTCAAAACTGAATAGTGCCAGTACTGCTGTTTATGGAACCTATAAATCCCCGTACAAACAATCGGAAATCCCCCCAACAAAAGTCTGATGAGAGCTCGGAAATTCTGACCGTGTGTATGCTCCATCAGACTTTTGCTGGCAGAATTTCCGCCAGCAAAAGATTGAGAGCAGGTTCTCTATTTTTCAGACGGAAAAAGTTCCAATTGGAAATTCCGATCGTCTGTAACAATTCCAACACGCAAAATTCCTACGCATGCTCGGAAACAATTTGATGCATGCTCTGAAGAAATTAACTTACATTTCTCAGCTTGTCGTAGTGTTGTACGTCACCGTGTTATTGAAAGGTCGAAAGTTCAGAGAACTTTTGTGTGACCATGTGTATGCTATCCAAGCTGGAGTGGAATTCTGTTGGAAAAATCTTGGAAAATCTCGTGGTGTGTACGAGGCATAAGTCAGTAGGAAGGAAGAGACTTGCAATGATGTGGAGTGAATTAGCAATACCTGGTATCTTGGGCTACAGAGTTTGCTTTTAAATTGTGATAATGCATTTGAAATCTTTGTTACTAGTCGCTGGCAGATTGTCAGTGTGCTGTAAAAAGCCTGTGGCCACAAGTGGACAGGGCAAGGAGTATGATACTCAAACTGAGGCGGCAGCACATACAGAGTTAAGGCAAGGTTCCAACAGTTGTTGTATTTACAAGATTGCAGGTTTAGGGACAAGAGGAAAGCTGGTAATATACAGTCACTAGCACTATGTTGGTTGGGTTTACATGGGGACATGGAGAGGTGGGCTCTTATGCCCCTAGAGGCTGCTTGAGGTATATGCCTAAACATGTGGAATGGACTTAAGGAGTTAATCCTCTGTGTTGTATAAAAATGCTCTTTGTATGGACAGATCCTCCTCCTCCTGCAGGGTCTCTCTTGGCAAGGCCAGATAAGACACATGCAGAGTAGTAAAGTTGCACATGCTCAGTTTGGTCTCCATTGCTGGAGATAATATTTTCTGTTTGGGTTGAGCTTTTCAGGTCACATAGTATTGACATCACACATTTGGGCATGTATACAGATCCTAAGTGACAGTCCAGTCCCTCCCTCCTCCTCCATGCCCAGTAATTAAAAAAGTACACAGTGGGTGGGATGTCAGATCTTGATTGATGGATGATCCGCCTCCCATAACAGTATGAGGACACAGGCTGTAGTGGAAATCTCCTCCTAACTGAACACTCAGCACTCGGGCAGACTCTGCAGTTTATCACGTGACCATGGTATACAGATCAGCCAAAAAGGTATATACAGTGGTGTGAAAAAGTGTTTGCCCCCTTCCTCATTTCCTGTTCCTTTGCATGTTTGTCACACTTAAGTGTTTCGGAACATCAAACCAATTTAAACAATAGTCAAGGACAACACAAGTAAACACAAAATGTAATTTGTAAATGAAGGTGTTTATTATTAAAGGTGAAAAAAAAATCCAAACCATCATGGCCCTGTGTGAAAAAGTGATTGCCCCCTAAACCTAATAACTGGTTGGGCCACCCTTAGCAGCAACAACTGCAACCAAGCGTTTGCGATAACGTGCAATGAGGCTTTTACAGCGTCCTGGAGGAATTTTGGCCCACTCATCTTTGCAGAATTGTCCTAATTCAGTTACATTAGAGGGTTTTCGAGCATGAACGGCCTTTTTAAGGTCATACCACAACATCTCAATAGGATTCAGGTCAGGACTTTGGCTAGGCCACTCCAAAGTCTTCATTTTGTTTTTCTTCAGCCATTCGGTGGTGGACTTTCTGGTGTGTTTAGGATCATTGTCCTGCTGCAGAACCCAAGTTTGTTTCAGCTTGAGTACACGAACAGATGGTTGGACATTCTCCTTCAGGATCTCTTGGTAGACAGCAGAATTCATAGTTCCTTTTATCACGGCAAGTCTTCCAGGTCCTGAAGCAGCAAAACAGCCCCAGACCATCACACTACCACCACCATATTTTACTGTTGGTATAATGTTCTTTTTATGAAATGCAGTGTTCCTTCTACGCCAGATATACTTGGACACACACCTTCCAAAGAGTTCCACTTTTGTCTCATCGGTCCACAGAATGTTGTCCCAAAAGTCTTGGGGATCATCAAGATGTGTTGTGGAGAAATTGAGACGAGCTTTGATGTTTTTTTTGCTCAGCAGTGGTTTTCTCCTTGGAACTCTGCCATGCAGGCCATTTTTGCCCAGTCTTTTCCTGATGGTGGAGGCATGAACGCTGACCTTAACTGAGGCCTGCAGTTCCTTGGACGTTGTTGTGGGGTCTTTTGTGACCTCTTGGATGAGTCGTCGCTGCGCTCTTGGGGTAATTTTGGGCGGCCGGCCACTCCTGGGAAGGCTTACCACTGTTCCATGTCTTCGCCATTTGTGGATAATGGCTCTCACTGTGGTTCGCTGGATTCCCAAAGCTTTGGAAATGGCTTTATAACCCTTTCCAGACTGATAGATCTCAATTACTTTCTTTCTCAATTGTTCCTGAATTTCTTCTTTGGGTCTCGGCATGATGTGTAGCTTTTAAGGATCTTCTGGTGGACCTTACTGTGTCAAGCAGCTCCTATTTAAGTGATGCCTTGGTTGTGAACAGGTGTGGCAATAATCAGGCCTGGGTGTGGCTAGAGAAATTGAACTCAGGTGTGGACAACCACAGTTATAGTATGTTTTAACAAGGGGGGCAATCACTTTTTCACACAGGGCCATGATGGTTTGGATTTTTTTTCACCTTTAATAATAAACACCTTCATTTACAAATTGCATTTTGTGTTTACTTGTGTTGTCCTTGACTATTGTTTAAATTGGTTTGATGTTCCGAAACACTTAAGTGTGACAAACATGCAAAGGAACAGGAAATGAGGAAGGGGGCAAACACTTTTTCACACCACTGTAGTGGCAGTACTTTAATGTAAAAAGAGGATTTATAAGCTGTGGGCACTGCAGGAGAGGGGGGGGGGGTGCAGATGAACTATTTTCATATTACTAGGTTTAGTAACACTTTAAGGCCACTCTCTAATACAAGCTACACTTCTCCTTGCTGACATTTGGTTAACTTTTGTATTCTGTTACTCAGCTCTCTCCTCTCTCATTGAACATTCCAGATAACAGTTCATTTATACACTTCTCCTTCCATGCAGTATTTCTGAGCTGGTGCCATGTAGCGTGCACCAGCCTCCACCAGCCTAGCAACTATCACTGCATCCCAGTGATATTGATACACATATTTAACTTCTAACCTTGCGTGTGTGCTTTTACTATTATTCTCTACACTTTGCACTGATTTATGTATCACAGGAAGCTCCATACATGCATTATGTGTGCATTTGATCTCAGAGGCCTCATTCCATCTTCTGTGACTCCCAGGTTGGGTCCATAGGATGCCCCATACCGCAATAGGACCAACAAAATGGGGTGCTGATCACGAGAAGGGTACCTACTCACACTGGCTTATTCATTACTGGGGTCCTCTGTCACCTAGGTCAAGTCACCTCAACTTCCCGACTGGATGGCTGCTAAACTGAATTAGACTGTTTTCCTGCATCCACCACTGTAGCGATATCACCTACCTTGCTACCTGTAGAGCACTGGAACCATTTCTGTGTAAATGTCTCTTTCCCTTGATTGTGCCCAAACTGTTTTACACCATGCACGCACCCCTTATATGTTTAGCAAAAAAACTTCAAACCAGGAAGTTGTCAATAGCAATAAACGTCTCTTTACTGCAGAGCTTCATTCCATACAGCTCACGGTACATTACATATTTTCTAGACATGGTTCACACTCTTAACAGATTTCTCTAACTTCAGTTGCCTCCTGGTAGCCCCTTTCCATACATCAATAATGCAGAAAGTCTGTATGTCCATACCCTGGGAGCCCCAACTAGGTTCCCATTAAGGGAGGCATGATTAGGCAAAGTTCAATCACATAGCTACATTATCTCCTTTCTGGTTCAAATACATGGAATGAACGCCAGGCCCTGAAGCTGCTCTTCTCTTGTATTTATATGCCACTGATATTGGACAGCCGCATGGGAGTCTTGGCAGAATAATTAACATTGCCAGAGGCATGTTATTGCCAGAGGCACCAGCTACAGATACATAAAAAATGCACATTTTAACTTAACCACAGCACAACACAGACAAAAAATTATTTAGGCACCTGCCTACAACTAGTGTTGCTACTGTTAGCAACAGATGTGAAGTTACAGGTATAGAAACACTTGCAGTAACAGGTGCAGTATCACTTCAGCAACAGGCTCAGTAACATGTGCAGTAACAAGCTCAGCAACACGTGCAGTAATGAACTAAGTAACACTTACAGTAACAGGCTCGGTAAAGTTTGAAGTAACCTGTATGGCTCCCGCTCCACACAGGAACAGCTCAGTTACCAGCTGAGTGCTGCTTAAGTCCTTGATGTATAGGAGTGGGAAGGCAATGTGAATAGGCCAGCTAGTACTGGGAGGTTGCAGCCCTTCAACACAGATATACAGTAGTACCTCTTCAGCACAGGCAAGGCCTACATTAACAGGGTGGCATCTGCTAAAACTGAGGTATCCCCTACCCTTTTTACACTGTAACCTCTCCCAAGGCTAAATCACTGTCCTTGATAAGCGGGGGTTCCTCTTCCTACTCTTTCCACTTGCCAATTGCAGCAGAGCACTGCTATTTATTAGCACTGCCTTAACCAATATGGCTACAAAGGGTAACTGAGGGTGGCAGCATCCAACTGGCTACAGGGGAACATCATTCCACCTAGGACCCCATTCCATCCCCGAGACGGCAATGTATCAAGTGCAGGGCGAAGTAATCACATATGGGTGTATTCTACTGTTTTAAATCTTCTCCTGTAGCTCCTTTACAGACATAGATATGCAAAGCCTTATGCATCAATGTGTTCATTGATCAAGATCTCAGCGGCACATGCATTTTCGCCCATATTTAGAGTAGAATAAACTAAGAACAAGGGCTGTGCAAATGTTCTGGCAATCATTATCCCTCCTGTGGTTATCTTTGTTAGTAAGGTAGAATGTTGGAGATACTTGGCCTTACACCAGTCTAGTACCTTATATAAAGTACACATCTGGAAATTCTATAATCAAAAGAACTTTATAGATACATCAAGCACTTGATATATAAATGCTACAATAATGCTTCTTGAAAAATGTTTGTGCAGTCCATAGGTGTTTTTTCTAGTGTCTGCTTTAGAGTAAAACCCACTTTTGAGGAATTTAAAATGGCTGACAAGTTCACTTTAAGTACAATCCTGGGGCTTATGTAACTGGACATTTACAATTGTAATAACTGTACATAATAGTAAACAGAATATAGATCAAGATCTCCATTTCCAGCAATAATCCAACTTCGTATATTTTTTTTCTCTGAAGTAGACACTAATCCAAGAGGTACATAGCTGGAAGTTTGTTGGATAAGTTTGAATTAATGTTTGCTCTGTAAAAACAAAATGTTCTTCTAAAGTCATTATATATACTAATTGATGGAACAAACAATTAGATGATTTGCAAATTCCTAAATAAAAAGAGACATTTTAAATGTTTGTTAACATTTATGTTAAAATTTATTTTAAAATAATAATTTTATGTTAAAATTTTTAAGAACATTTGATTTTATAATGATATGTTTTGTAATAATCTATGTTTGAGATGCCTGAAAAGTCCTGCTCATATGTTGCAGCTTACCAGTCCACATGGTGGTGGTTGCATTTGTTGCATCCACGGCAGTGGGAGCCATTGGCACCCAATGCTGTCAATCACAGTCAGTGAGGAGGGAGCTGGGGTGAGGCCAGTGGCTCGGAGCAGGAGCCAGCATGCACAAGTGCCCCCAGAGCAAGTGGTTTGCTATGGGGGCACTTGGCAGGGCAAGGAGCCAGAAACGCCGCCGGGGGACCTGAGAAGAGGAGGATCGGGGGTTCTGTGTGCAAAACCATTACACAGAGCAAGTAAATATAACAGGTTTGATGTTTTATTTTTATTTATTTTTTAAACTAGCCTTTACAATCACTTTAAGGAAGCTCATAGTGAACAAAGATGGTGGCTATCATTGCTGACCACTTCTTCTGGAAGGACTAACTCCCAAACTGTCATGATGATCTGCTGGCTTCAATATATTGCTTAACTAGAACAAGTTTGCTTATCAGGGGTTCTGGCTTTCCAGATCGGCATGTTTGTTAGAGGTCAATACTTCAATGCATTGAAGCCAAAGAAAACCCAGTAACTAGTATTTTCAGAAGGTCATCAATGGAAGTTTCCATTTTACTCTCCATACTGGTTTCCTTTAAGCCCTTGTACACACGGTAGGACATTCCCACAGATAATGTCCGATCGGACCATGTTATTGGATAATCCGACCTTGTGTGGGCTCAATCGGACTGTTTCCGTCGGAATATCCGACCGACAAAGTTTTAGAGCTGGGCTATAAAATTTTCAGACAACATGGTCCGATGGGACTTTGTCCTATCGTTTGTAGAGAATTCCGATCGGACAAAGTACCACGCATGCTCAGATCAAATTCCTAGACCAAAGCTATTGGCTACTAGCCTGAACGTAGTCCCGTTGTAATGAAATAACGTCACCATGTTCTGAACAATTAGATTTTCCGACAACTTTGTCCGACAGTGTGTATGCAACACAAGTTTCGGACAAAATCCGTCGGACAAAATCCTACGGATTTTGTTGTCGGAGTGTCCGACCGTGTGTACAAGGGCTAAGAAAAATGCAGACAGTTTCATAGATATTTTAAAATCTATTACTGGAGCCAAAGAACACATCTGTGAGCTAATTTCATTAGACCCATTAAAGTGAAGGATTTTATTTAGATCCGTATGAGAAACTCTCTTATTCAACAACACAAAGTAAAACATAATCACAGACTGTGAAGATGCATTGGGCATATTATATCCTATTCATGTCTTCTGATGCTATATTGTATGCTTAAACATACATTGTTATATCAGTTTGATAAAATGCCTGTGGGTCCTGACAGAAATCCAGAGCTGTCCCGTGCACACTTTATCTTACTGTATCTTAAGGAGTCAGGCCGCGTACACACGCGCGGACTGTTTGCCCAACCTTGTTCGTCAAACAGTTTGGGCAAACAGTCCGCTCAAAATTTGCATGAGCGGACTTGCCCACACACGAGCGGACTGTTTGACGAACAAGGTTGGGCAAACAGTTCGCTCAACTTTTGAAATGAACGGACTCGCCCACGTAAGGAGGAGGCAAATCCGCCCATTTCGAGCGCGTGTACAGGTAGGCGGGGCCCGCGAAGGAGACGTCGCGGGCTCCGCCGCCTGGAATGGGCTTAAAGGGGAACCCCAACGCCGAAAAAAATCGGCGTGGGGGTTCCCCCCAAGTCCACACCAGACCCTTGTCCGAGCACGCTACCCGGCCGGCCAGGAAAGGGGGGCGAGCGAGCGCGCCCCCCCCTCCTGAGCCGTACCAGGCCGCGTGCCCTCAACATGGGGGGGTGCCTTGGGGAAGGGGGGGCCGCGCGGCCCCCCCACCCCAAAGCACCTTGTCCCCATGTTGATGAGGACAAGGGCCTCTTCCCGACAACCCTGGCCGTTGGTTGTCGGGGTCTGCGGGCGGGGGGCTTATCGGAATCCGGGAGCCCCCTTTAAGAAGGGGGCCCCCGGATACCGGCCCCCCACCCTATGTGAATGAGTATGGGGTACAATGTACCCCTACCCATTCACCTGTGGAATAAAGTACAAAAAAAACACAACACATGGAAAAAGTATTTTATTGCACAGCTCCGGGGGTCTTCCGTCTTCGGGGGTCTTCTCGCCGGACTCCTCCGCTATGTGTGTGTAGCTCTTTTACTAGCGGAGGAGTCCGGCTTTCTTCCTCCCCACCGCCGGCCTCTTCTCCCGACTTCGGGGGTCTTGTCCCCCTCTTCGGTTCTTCTGCCGGGCCACCGCGCCTGGTCCGGTGGCCCGGTCTTCTGTCGCCGTCTTCCGTTCTTCTGTCGCCGCCTTCGGTTCTTCTGCCGGGCCACCGCGCCTTCTTGTAGCTCTTTTACAGGCGGTGGCCCGGTCTTCTGTCGCCGCTGTCGTCGCCGCCGCCGCCGCCTTCCGTTCTTGTTCTTCTTGTTCTTCTTCTTGTTCTTCTCCTGGAGATGTTGACTCGACGATCTCTCCGGCCGGAATGCCAGAGCCGCGCTGTGCGGTCACTTATATAGTGACAATGGGGCGGTGTCACATGGTATATGTCACATGGGTTGGTCACATGGTGACCCCGCCCCCTTACGATGTCATAGTCCCCATGTGACATCAACCCATGTGACCAACCCATGTGACATATACCATGTGACACCGCCCCATTGTCACTATATAAGTGGCAGCGGAGCGTGTCCCTGGCATTCCGGCCGGAGAGATCGTCGAGTCAACATCTCCAGGAGAAGAAGAAGAAGAACAAGAACGGAAGGCGGCGGCGGCGGCGACGGCGACAGAAGACCGGGCCACCGCCTGTAAAAGAGCTACAAGAAGGCGCGGTGGCCCGGCAGAAGAACCGAAGGCGGCGACAGAAGAACGGAAGACGGCGACAGAAGACCGGGCCACCGGACCAGGCGCGGTGGCCCGGCAGAAGAACCGAAGAGGGGGACAAGACCCCCGAAGTCGGGAGAAGAGGCCGGCGGCGGGGAGGAAGAAAGCCGGACTCCTCCGCTAGTAAAAGAGCTACACACACATAGCGGAGGAGTCCGGCGAGAAGACCCCCGAAGACGGAAGACCCCCGGAGCTGTGCAATAAAATACTTTTTCCATGTGTTGTGTTTTTTTTGTACTTTATTCCACAGGTGAATGGTTAGGGGTACATTGTACCCCATACTCATTTACATAGGGTGGGGGGCCGGTATCCTCCTTCTTAAAGGGGGCTCCCGGATTCCGATAAGCCCCCCGCCCGCAGACCCCGACAACCAACGGCCAGGGTTGTCGGGAAGAGGCCCTTGTCCTCATCAACATGGGGACAAGGTGCTTTGGGGTGGGGGGGCCGCGCGGCCCCCCCTTCCCCAAGGCACCCCCCCATGTTGAGGGCACGCGGCCTGGTACGGCTCAGGAGGGGGGGCGCGCTCGCTCGCCCCCCTTTCCTGGCCGGCCGGGTAGCGTGCTCGGACAAGGGTCTGGTGTGGACTTGGGGGGAACCCCCACGCCGATTTTTTTCGGCGTTGGGGTTCCCCTTTAAGCCCATTCCAGGCGGCGGAGCCCGCGACGTCTCCCTCGCGGGCCCCGCCTACCTGTACACGCGCTCGAAATGGGCGGACTTTCCGAGCGGGAACAGTCCGCTCATTTCGAAAGTACAGCGGACAGGCCCACACACGGGCGGACTGTTCGCTCAAACACAGTTTCAGCGGACAGTTTTTCGGAATTTCCGAAAGACTTTGTCCGTCCAACTGTCCGCTGAAACTGTCCGCTGAAAGCCCACACACGAGCGGACTGTCCGCCCAAACACTGTTCAGCGGACAAGGTTGGGCGAACAGTCCGCCCGTGTGTACGCGGCCTCAGTTTAGCCCTCCTAGTTCTTCTCTTTGACTAAAGAACAATTAGTCCCTAAGTTGTGGAGATGAGGAGAATGGTTGAGTAGTTTAGCAAAAGACAACTGGACAGTACTGGCACCACTTAGTCCACAAAAATGCTGTGTGTTGCCAGTCCACAACAGGACTTAGGAGCTGGGTCCATTTCTGATCTACACAGATCAGACAGAACTACAAACATTTGTCAGGGTCTTTAAAGGGATGCAACTGAAGGAAACATGCATGTATTGCAAAGATGCATCTCAACACCTATGCATTGTGCTGTGATAACACCTATGTACTTGTGGTTTACCACATTTGTTGCGGTGGTTTGCTGTAAAGTTCTTTTCTAACCAGTGGTGGCCCATAATGCAGGGCGCACGGGCGCCACCCCCTTATCCATGCATCCGATTCCCTAATCTACATGCGGGGTGTCGGACTCATGGATTCCAATGTTTTTTTTTTTAAACAAATAGGCTTCAAAAAAGGGTGGGCTTGGGGCGCAGATCACTGCGCCCTGAACCCACCCAGTTGTTTGACAATAGCGAATGAATATTCACTATTGTCACACTGATTCTCCCCCCAGCCAATCAGGTTGTGACCCGTTTCTCGATTGGCCGAAAGGAGAAGTGAGCTAATTTGGCCTAGGAGGAGGAGGAAGGAGATGGGTGGGGACGGTATGGTGGTGGGCTCCTGCTGCTCTGTCCTTGAAGGATGTGTACAGCATTGCCAAAAGCCTGGGCTTTGAGCTGCAGAGCTTTACCGAACAGTACGGCCCAGAGTCCGTGTCCGGGTGCTGGAGCTGATGGAGGGTTTCGCGACCACCGGGAGAACTTGGAGCTGTAGGGAGGAGGAGCTGCTGATCAGAGCTGTGCAGATTATGGGCACAGAGGAGCGACAGTCCCTGGTGTGTATACTGAGCCTGACCTGTATGATTCCAGGGGGACTACAAGTCCCAGAGGCCACATCGTACATCCGCAGGCACTGCATGACCTTTCTAGATATGGTGCTGCAGTAGGCAGGTGTGCAGTACAATGTGCGATGTGACCGACCAACCGACTCATGGGGGTGGGAAACGGGTACCAGCTGCCACTACTTTTAACTCTAACACATTGATCTGAATGGGCCCCTAAAGCCCAATTCTTGTTTAGGCAGTAGAAATAAATATGAATTCCCAGCAGCTTTATAAAATAAAAAAGCAGTTCTGGCTGATATACTCACTGGATTTCTGGTGCTGTCCCCCACACACTCACTGATCCAGAGCTGCTTATTTTCTGGTCCAAATGACACCCAGCATCATTGAACCCACTTCCTGTGAGTCCAGGATGTCCTGGTTCCACCCCCTACCCAGGACTTACAGTAGAATGTTGAATAGAGCTGTGTCACTTCATTATGTGGTGCGATTCTGTGCAGTATTTAGGATCTCCAATTCAGGAAGACTCTTAGGCCGCGTACACACGCGGGGACTGTTCGCCCAACTTTGTCCGCTGAACAGTGTTTCGGCAAACAGTCCGCTCGTGTGTGGGCTTTCAGCGGACAGTTTCAGCGAACAGTCCGCTGAACAAGGTTTTTCGGAATTTCCGAAAAACTGTCCGCTGAAACCTTGTTTCAGCGAACAGTTCCCTCGTGTGTAGGCTTGTTCGACAAACTAAGTTCCGCGCATGCTCAGAAAGGCTTTACACGCCGAAAGTTATAATGCAGTGTATAGGACGTCGTATTTTTCGTCCCATCGTACGTGCCGTTCACGTCATCGCGCACGGTTTCAGCAAACTGTTCGTACGTCGTGTGTGGCCATGTCCGTCCATGCTAATTTTGAGCGGACTGTTTGCCGAAACTGTTTGACGGACAAAGTTGGGCGAACAGTCCCCGCGTGTGTACGCGGCCTTAGTGCTGTTTGGGGATGCTAGTCTTTATAAAGCCTTAACAAAGATTCCCTAATGCATTCTATTGTGATTCTATCAACATCGACTGCTCAAACCCTGAAGAAGGGGGAGGCTTTTCCCCCCAAAATGCACTGGATGAATTTTATGCTTTTAACTATAAAAAATTTCAAAAAGACCTTTAATTGAAATCCTTTGTATCCTTTGTACCAGGTACTCCTCCATACACATCATATACTTTCCTGCCTGGTGAGCCCTCTCTTCGTTGTAGAGAGGTAACAGCCCCGGACCAGAAGAAGGTCCACAAACACTTTATTTTCATTAGGGACCTGCTTCTTTGAAGGAACACTCAACTTACAATATAGTATATCAATCTGAACTTATTTTCACTTCTATTGGTCCAGCTGCTTGCTATGAGGGCACTCATGCAGGCTTGATCCCAATCTGTGCTGTGTGTGTCCATATATACACACAGCGTCGCTCAGTCCCACCCCCCACTCTCTCCTCACAGGCTGCGGTTGACAGCAGCCAATGGCCATTGAAGAGAGACAGAGCAGAGAAAGCCGCTGCTCTCGGGCACAGCGTTAGATCGAGATTGGGCTAAGGTAGTTGTTTAGAGGGGCTGGGGAGAGCTGGATAAGGAAGGTGTTTTGCCTTAATGCAAAGAATGTATTTTACAACCAATTTAATCCTGTAATTATATTATATGAGTTTTAGCACAAAGTTTCCCTCCTGCTTTTGGTCTACATTGCTGTTCCTCAAAAGGGCAGTGGCCAAGGGTAAGATCCCCTGAAATAAATGCCATATGCTGGGAGACATTAGTACAGGGACAGGAGCTACGTAAAACTTGGTTGTTGACCAAACCACAGGGTGATGAGTCAGAGAAAGATTATAATATGGGCAATTAAGTCTGGGTGGAAATGAAATGAGAATGGAATGAGAATCAGATGACAAAGCAAGGAGAGGCAATTTAAAAGGACCTTTCAGTAACTTCACAGGTCTGCGTGAATACATTTCTAACATGTCACAATATACAGTAACAGAATCATTTTTCAGAGAAGCTGCACCTTTAATCATTAAAAAGCTGTCTTGAGCTCAGGTAAAGTGACTTTGCATAAGGCCAGGAGGAATCCAAACTTTAAACAAAGTGCCAATTTACTGTTACTGTCCTTCAGACTGTAAAAAATGACATAACACCTATGGTCAGTAGGAGGAGGAATAGTGCCCCATTGTTGGTGTCATTGGGAGGAATAGTGCCCAGTGGTGGTATCAGTGAACAAAAAAAGTGCCCCATTGTTGGTGTTAGTGGAAGGTATAGTGTTCATTATCTATATCAGTGGGAGGAATAGTGTTCATTCTTTATATCAATTGGAGGAATAGTGCATCATCATTAGTATAAGTGAGAGAAATCATGCCCTGTACATGGTATCAGTGGGAGTAAAATAATTGCATAACACCTGTGCTCAGTAAGAGGAGGAATAGTGCCCCATCGTTGGTATCATTGGAAAGAATAGTGCCCCATCATTGGTGTAAGGCCGCGTACACACGCGCGGACTGTTCGCCCAACTTTGTCCGTCCAACAGTTTCGGCAAACAGTCCGCTCAAACTTAGCATGGACGGACATGGCCACACACGACGGACGAACAGTTTGCTGAAACCGTGCGCGATGACGTGAACGGCACGTACGACGGGACGAAAAATACGACGTCCTATACACTGCAATGCAACCTTCCGACGTGGAAATCCTTTCTGAGCATGCGCGAGACTTAGTTGGCCGAACAAGCCTACACACGAGCGAACAGTCCGCTGAAACCTTGTTTCAGCGGACAGTTTTTCGGAATTTCCGTAAGACCTTGTTCGGCCAACTGTCCGCTGAAACTGTCCGCTGAAGCCCCACACACGAGCGGACTGTCCGCCCAAACACTGTTCAGCGGACAAGGTTGGGCGAACAGTCCGCGCGTGTGTACGCGGCCTTAGTTGGACAAATTGTGCCCTGCCCTTGGTGCCAGTGGAAGGAATAGTGCCCCAATGTAGGTGTCAGTGGGAGGAATTTTATCTCATCATTGGTGTCTATGGGAAGAATAGTACCCCATCATTGGTCTCAGTGGGAGGAATTGTGGCCCATTGTTGGTGTCAGTGGGGGGAATTTTATCTCATCATTGGTGTCTATGGGAAGAATAGTACCCCATCATTGGTCTCAGTGGGAGGAATTATGGCCCATTGTTGGTGTCAGTGAGAGGACTAGTGTCCAGTGTTAGCGTCAGTGGGAAGACTAGGCCCCATCAATGGTGTTAGTGGAAAGAATAGTGCCTCATCACTGGTGCGAGCTGGAGAAATAGTACTGTATTGTTGGTATCAGTGGAAGGAATAGTGCCCAGTCATTGGTATAAGTGGGAGAATTTGTGTCCCATCCATGCTATCACTGGGAGGTATTGTGTTTTATTATCTATATTAGGAGGTACAAGGACTGGTGCCTCATCATTGGTGTCAGTAGGAGGAATAGTGCCTTGTATCAGTGGGGAGAATAATGCCCAAAGGGCCCAATAAGTACAAGTAGATGGCTGCAATTTGGAGACAGCTGGCTTAGACTGAGAGGAAATGATATTATCAGTGTGTTCCAAGCAGGAGTAAACATTTCTTCAGTTATATCTCCTCCGATTAAAAGATTGCAACATTGTAGCAGTTAAAAAGCTGCAAAAGGTGCTGATCTATGTCAGACGTTAGTAAACACAGCTCAGAACTGCACAGGCACCAGCATTTATGTGATTGTATCATCTCTGAGCTAGCATCTCAGTCCAAGAAGTAGATTCCTGGATTTTGTCAAAAGAGAGATAGTGTTGTCCTTTAGAGAAAAGTATATGATGGCATTGTCAGGGGAAGCCATTGTCTTGAAAGATGTCTAAACTCAAGAACAAAAATGTAAGATTGCTGCATTCATTTATTACATTTTTCAGCCTATGAACATTTATAACAGGTATAGAAAATACACGTTGGTCTTGCAAGAAATGCAGCATCCTTGTAACTTCCTGCACCCTACCTCATGTATTCGAGATGAAAAGAGGGAGCTGTGCTTGTAGTTCACATATAGAGAGCAGCCTTGGTGACAATTTTGGCTCCTCCAGTGATACAGTGGTATGAGTGAACGTAGCCACCCAGGTACAGAAATGAAGTTAATATAATGGAAGCTTTGCCTATAAAAAAGATAAGCAGAAAATGATTAGTCACCAGTATTGCCTGTGCTCTCCCTGATGCTGGTCTGTCCTCAATACGTACTTACACTGGGGGTTATTTACAAAAGGCAAATCCACTTAGCACTGCAAGTGCACTTGGAAGTGCAGTCGCTCTAAATCTAAGGGGTAGATCTGAAATGAGTGGAAGCTCTGCTGATTTTATCATCCAATCATGTGCAAGCTAAAATGCTGTTTTTTATTGTCCTTGCATGTCCCCCCTCGGATCTACAGCGACTTTACTTTCAAGTACACTTGCAGTGCAAAGTGGAGTTTCCTTTAGTAAATAACCCCTACTGTGTCACTGTATAGAGGTGGGAATCTTGGTAGAGGCAGACCTTTGCTTGTTTATTTAATGACAGAGCCTCCAGCAAGAAGAGCACTAATATGCTTATATTTGCTGATCCATGGGGATTACATGGGTCAATTTTTCCCATGGAGGAAAATTCAGAACGGATGTCACAAATGTGACATCTTTATAGTTTTAATCTGACTCAGCAAAAGGGTCCCCTGCTGAGACCGAATAGAGGCTGCCCATGTGAAATGGGCCCAAGAAGGAATATTAATAGTTTATTGTATTTCATAGGGAAAATGGAAAAATAGGCCATGATGGCCTGGCAAAAGTGTCACACTTAAGCTTATGATCTGGCAAATCCTGATCTGATTTGGCCAATGCCCGGTTAAAAAGGTGGATTTTCTTGTATAATGGTCTTTTAGGGAATTATTTATTACAGCTGACAATTCACGAAGCTCTTTACATATATATTGTACATTCGCATCAGTCCCTGCCCTCAAAGAGCAGGGTATTATTTTATTTAGTAGAAAAAGGAGAAAACGCACTGGCATTTATTATCCACTGGCAAAAACAGTCAGACATATTGTGCAATACAAGCTCAAATACAAAATATGTAATAATAATAGTAATTGTGCATTAGGTGCTCAGAGTATATTTAAAAAAAGACCAAACAAATTGCGTTCAATCGTGACAATGGTTCTGGACACAATAGTGATCCAATTCCACCACGTTATCCACCACCAATACAAAATGGACTCTTACCAGAGTTGGAGGATTATATTATGGAACCAAAAGCACCTAGTATTGTGTATCCACATATATCAAGCATCTAGAAATTACATGTCATCCAGGAACAGACACATCATAAAAAATCTGGGTGCATCTCAATGGATATGGTGGAATGGGTTTTCATCATGGATATACAGTATCTCACAAAAGTGAGTACACCCCTCACACTTTTGTAAATATTTTATTATATCTTTTCATGTGACAACACTGAAGAAATTACACTTTGCTACAATATAAAGTAGTGAGTGTACAGCTTGCAAGCTTGTGTACATTTGCTGTTCCCTCAAAATAACTCAATACACAGCCATTAATGTCTAAACCGCTGGCAACAAAAGTGAGTACACCCCTAAGTGAAAATGTCCAAGTTGGGCCCAAAGTGTCAATATTTTTTGTGGCCACCATTATTTTCCAGCACTGCCTTAACCCTCTTGGGCATGGAGTTCATCAGAGCTTCACAGGTTGCCACTGGAGTCCTCTTCCACTCCTCCATGATGACATCACGATGCTGGTGGATGTTAGAGACCTTACGCTCCTCCACCTTGCCTTTGAGGATGCCCCACAGATGCTCAATATGGTTTAGGTCTGGAGACATGCTTGGCCAGTCCATCACCTCTACCCTCAGCTTCTTTAGCATGGCTGTGGTCGTCTTGGACGTGTGTTTGGGGTCGCTATCATGTTGGAATACTGCCCTGCGGACCAGTCTCTGAAGTGAGCGGATTATGCTCTGCTTCAGTATGTCACAGTACATGTTGGCATTCATGGTTCCCTCAATGAACTGTAGCTCCCCAGTGCTGGCAGCACTCATGCAGCCCCAGACCATGACTACCCCACCTCCATGCTTGACTGTAGGCAAGACACACTTATCTTTGTACACCTCACCTGGTGGCCGCCACACACACTTGACACCATCTGAACCAAATAAGTTTATCTTGGTCTCATCAGACCACAGGACATGGTTCCGGTAATCCATGTCCTTAGTCTGCTTGTCTTCAGCAAACTGTTTGCAGGCTTTTTTCTGTGTCATCTTTAGAAGAGGCTTCCTTCTGGCATGACAGCCATGCAGACCAATTTGATGCAGCATGCTGCGTATTGTCTGAGCACTGACAGGCTGACCCCCCCCCCCCCCACCCCCACCCCTTCAACCTCTGCAGCAATTCTGGCAGCACTCATACGTTGATTTCCCAAAGACAACCTCTGGATATGACACTGAGTACTGCTGTATGGTCTTGGCCACCGTGCTGCAGCTCAGTTTCAGGGTCTTGGCAATCTTCTTATAACCTAGGTCATCTTTATGTAGAGCAACAATTCTTTTTTTCAGATCCTCAGAGAGTTCTTTGCCATGAGGTGCCATGTTGAACTTCCAGTGACCAGTATGAAAGAGTGAGAGCGATAACACCAAATTTAACACACCTGCTCCCCATTCACACCCGAGACCTTGTAACACATTCAGGACACTATCTGCATGTGGTGTGCATGTTTTCCCTTTGCAGGCACTCTGGTTTACTCTCAAGCTAGGTTAATTGCCTCCTGTCTAAATTGACCCTAGTATGTGTGTGGATTTTAGGTAAGTACCTTGGATTGTAAGCTCCTTAAGCCAATGGACTGATGTGAACATGCAATAAAGGGCTGCATAAATTATTTGCTGTATAAATACCTATAAATAATTACAAATAAATACTTTTTTTTGTACATAAAAATAGATACAATATTTGCTATATCATATGCAAATGTACTGTATATGGACAGTCCGTTTTTGACCAGTACATGTATCCGAACGGATAGCAATACATCTCTATAGGTGGACAAATGTAAGTGGACTTGCGTTTGCCTACATGTGCCCACCTCTGGGTCCATTCAGGTCCATTGGGTACGGGCTTGGGTCCGCTTTTACTGACCAGACCGGAATTGGGTGGACATAAGTGGACACTAATATGATTATATCTGCTGACCCATGGGGATTACATGGGTACATTTTTCCCATGGAAGAATATTCAGAACGGATGTCCCAAATGTGACATCTGTATAATTTTAATCTGACTCGGCAAAGGATCAATTTTGGGTCCCCTGCTGACCCCGAATAGACGCTGCCCATGTGAAATGGGCCTAAGAAGGATTATTAATAGTTTATTGTTTTTTAATAGGGGATATGGAAAAAACAGGCTATGGTGACCGGGCAAAAGTTTCACACTTGGGCTTATGATTTGGCAAATCCTGATATGACTTGGCCAATGCCCGTTTAAAAAGGTGGAGTTTTGAACTTACTGACAGTATGAGAGCGTGAGAGCGATAACACCAAATTTAACACACCTGCTCCCCATTCATACCTGAGACCTTGTAACACTAACAAGTCACATGACACCGGGGAGGGAAAATGACTAATTGGGTACAATTTGGACATTTTCACTTAGGGGTGTACTCACTTTTGTTATTTTGAGGGGACAGCAGATTTACATTGTTATACAAGCTGTACACTCACTACTTTACATTGTAGTGAAGTGGCATTTCTTCAGTGTTGTCACATGAAAGATGAAAGGATATAATAAAAATATTTACAAAAATGTGAGGGGTGTACTCACTTTTATGAGATACTGTCAAACAGAAAAGATGTCCAAAAAAAAAAAAAAAACACAAAAGGAGCTTTTATTTGTGCAAAGAGATTAAGAAAAGGTAAACAGACCATGCATGGAGAAATACAGATTGTGTATAAAGCAAGACAAGCGTGACAGCGACACGCTCTGCCCTACATGTTTCATCATATCTGATGTCATTGGGGGCATGTATGTGTCATTAGTAGCCATGCTATATTTATATGTATCCAGCAGGGAGGGACTTGCACTTAATCGGTCATCATCTAGTTAGTAGTCCAAAAGATGGCTGCCAAGCCTCGATGCGACTATGGGTCAGCTGATAGAGTCAGGGGTGTGACCGTCCCACTCTCAGTTACGAATGGGTGGTTCGTGAACAAGCCTCGATTTAGTAAAAAATGACCGCCAATGGGCTCCAAGCCTTGTTTTAAAAACCTATGGAACAGAATCCATTGTAAATATTACATATTTTATTTAGGGAATTCTTTATTTATTTCGGGTACTTATATAATTGGGGATTATTTACTTCAGGTACTTATATAGAGCCAACAATTTATGCAGCACTTTTGATATATATTGTGCATTCGCATCAGTCCATGCCCTCAAAGAGCTTATAATCTAAGTCCCCTAACTCACATTCATACATACACATACTAGGGCCAATTTAGACAGGAGCCAGTTAATCTACCAGCATGTCTATGGAGTGTCGGAGGAAACCGGAGCACTGGAGGAAACCCACACAGGCACAGGAAGAGCATGATGCAGGTAGTGCCATGGTGGGGATTTGAGCCGACAACCCTGGTGTTGCCAGGCAGAGGGGCTCACCAGTTAGACACTATGCTGCACTGATACCTAATAAAGTACCTAATAAAGAGAACCTGCCATCGCAATTCTTGCCTTGCTGGGAAACTTAGGAATGGCATACAAAACCTAGCCTATGAAAAATATAAATCTACTGTAGTCACTGACCACTCCATCTTCTCTCCCTCCCCTCCCTCCCTGACCCACTTTCCTAAATACTTGGGTTCACCAGGGAGAAACAAAACTTTTTCTGGCGTCTGAGTCTTTGTACGCCTCTGTCGGACTGTAGCCAGCTTGCAGGGCGTGGAGAGGGGATGAGAGGTCTGAATCGGCTATACTGCAATTAAGACGACCTTTCCTTGGATTTCCTCTGCATGGCCATAACTGATTCTTATTTGATTGATGTAATGAATGAGTATTTTTCACATTACATTGTTGGATTATGTTCATAAGTGCATGACAGTAAAATAAGTACGTTGACTGTTTCCCAGAATCCTGCTCTGGGTCTCTCTGTACTGACATGTTCTGTGTCAGTGCAGCCTGGCGCTAATGTCGTGTGATGTCATTTTTATGTTGCTTAAAAGTCTACTAAACCCACGACAGGATACAATTCAGAGCCATATGTGCAGTGAAAGGGCCGTTCTATACTTTATTGAAGATGCATGCAGACAATTTTTTAAGTGCTAAATCTGAAGTCATCTGTTCTGTAGTAAACAATTGCAGCCAATAGTAACTAACGGCTCAATGTCAAACCAGTACAACATGGATTCTGGTTGGTTGCTGTGGATTACTGCAATTAAACAGGAAATTCACAATATCCCCAATGGTAAATTTAATAAATTTAAATCATTGTTCTTATCAATACCACATTAAATCAGCCCATTTCTTTAAGGTGTAGTTCGCCGGTGAGAGAGGGAGGGAGAGTGCAGGTGCATGTGCAGGTTTGTGAGAAAGGTAGAGTGTTCCTCCTGTGATCCTATGGATGCCTGTGATCCTCCTGTGATGCCTGCGATCCTATGGATGCCTGTGATCCTATGGATGCCAGTGATCCTCCTGTGATGCCTGCGATCCTATGGATGCCTGTGATCCTATGGATGCCAGTGATCCTCCTGTGATGCCTGCGATCCTATGGATGCCTGTGATCCTCCTGTGATGCCTGCGATCCTATGGATGCCTGTGATCCTATGAATGCCTGTGATCCTCCTGTGATCCTATGAATGCCTGTGATCTTATGGATGCCTGTGATCCTCCTGTGATCCTATGGATGCCTGTGATCCTATGAATGCCTGTGATCTTATGGGTGCCTGTAATCCTCCTGTGATCCTATGGATGCCTGTGATCTTATGGATTCCTGTGATCCTCCTGTGATCCTATGGATGCCTGTGATCCTCCTGTGATCCTCCCGTGATCCTATGGATGCCTGTGATCCTATGTATGCCTGTGATCCTATGGATGCCTGTGATCCTCCTGTGAACCCATGAATGTCTGTGATCCTCCTGTGATCCCATGAATGTCTGTGATCCTCCTGTGATCCCATGAATGTCTGTGATCCTATGGATGCCTATGATCAAATGGATGCCTTTGATCCTCCTGTGATCCTATGGATGCCTGTGATTCTCCTGTGATCCTATGGATGCCTGTGATTTTATGGGTGCCTGTGATCCTCCTGTGATCCTATGGATGCCTGTGATATTATGGATTCCTGTGATCCTCCTGTGATCCTATGGATGTCTGTGATCCTCCTGTGATCCTCCCGTGATCCTATGGATGCCTGTGATCCTATGGATGCCTGTGATCCTCCTGTGAACCCATGAATGTCTGTGATCCTATGGATGCCTGTGATCCTATGGATGCCTGTGATCCTCCTGTGATCATATGAATCCCTGTGATCCTCCTGTGAACCCATGAATGTCTGTGATCCTATGGATGCCTGTGATCCTATGGATGCCTGTGATCCTCCTGTGAACCCATGAATGTCTGTGATCCTATGGATGCCTGTGATCAAAGGAATGCCTTTGATCCTCCTGTTATCCTATGGATGCCTGTGATCCTCCTGTGATCCTATAGATGCATGTGATCCTCCTGTGATCCTGTGGATGCCCGTGATCCTCCTGTGATCATATGAATGCCTGTGATCTTCCTGTGAACCCATGAATGTCTGTGATCTTATGGATGCCTGTGATCCTATGGAGGCCTGTGATCCTATGGATGCCTGTGATCCTCCTGTGATCCTATGAATGCCTGTGATCTTATGGATGCCTGTGATCCTCCTGTGATCCTATGGATGCCTGTGATCCTCCTGTGATCCTATGAATGCCTGTGATCTTATGGGTGCCTGTAATCCTCCTGTGATCCTATGGATGCCTGTGATCTTATGGATTCCTGTGATCCTCCTGTGATCCTCCCATGATCCTATGGATGCCTGTGATCCTATGTATGCCTGTGATCCTCCTGTGAACCCATGAATGTCTGTGATCCTCCTGTGATCCCATGAATGTCTGTGATCCTCCTGTGATCCCAAGAATGTCTGTGATCCTATGGATGCCTATGATCAAATGGATGCCTTTGATCCTCCTGTGATCCTATGGATGCCTGTGATTCTCCTGTGATCCTATGGATGCCTGTGATTTTATGGGTGCCTGTGATCCTCCTGTGATCCTATGGATGCCTGTGATATTATGGATTCCTGTGATCCTCCTGTGATCCTATGGATGACTGTGATCCTCCTGTGATCCTCCCGTGATCCTATGGATGCCTGTGATCCTATGGATGCCTGTGATCCTTCTGTGAACCCATGAATGTCTGTGATCCTATGGATGCCTGTGATCCTATGGATGCCTGTGATCCTCCTGTGATCATATGAATGCCTGTGATCCTCCTGTGAACCCATGAATGTCTGTGATCCTATGGATGCCTGTGATCCTATGGATGCCTGTGATCCTCCTGTGAACCCATGAATGTCTGTGATCCTATGGATGCCTGTGATCAAAGGAATGCCTTTGATCCTCCTGTTATCCTATGGATGCCTGTGATCCTCCTGTGATCCTATAGATGCATGTGATCCTCCTGTGATCCTGTGGATGCCCGTGATCCTCCTGTGATCCTATGGATGCCTGTGATCTTATGAATGCCTGTGATCTTATGGATTCCTGTGATCCTCTTGTGATCCTTTGGATGCCTGTGATCCTCCTGTGATCCTATGAATGCCTGTGATCTTATGGATTCCTGTGATCCTCCCGTGATCCTATGGATGCCTGTGATCCTGTGGATGCCTGTGATCCTGATGTGATCCTATGGATGCCTGTGATCCTCCTGTGATCCTATGAATGCCTGTGATCTTATGGATTCCAGTGATCCTTCTGTGATCTTATGGATGCCTGTGATCTTCCTGTGATCCTATGAATGCCTGTGATCTTTTGGATGCCTTTGATCCTCCTGTGATCCTATGGATGCCTGTGATCCTCCTGTGATCCTCCCATGATCCTATGGATGCCTGTGATCCTATGGATGCCTGTGATCCTCCTGTGAACCCATGAATTTCTGTGATCCTATGGATGCCTGTGATCCTCCTGTGATCCTATGGATGCTCTCATCAGTCCACACCATTCCAGCTTCTATACCAAGAGTGAGCGGATTGGTCAGGATAGTAGCATTTTGGGCAGGTTTTGGGGCAGCCACACTTGGCCTACAGGCATTGCATGTAAACTAATTTCCATTTTTCTAAGCTGCACAACGCTTTTATAGGGCTTGATTACATATGAAGTTAGGTGCAGTAAACCCCACGATGGAGCCCCGTTCTTACTGCCTCCTGACCACTACACCCTTTAGCTGCAGGTGCAAAGCCCTGGGGTATAGACATGCCAATGCTGCAATACTATGGGTCCTGGCCACTGTAAGACTTATCCCCCTCCCCCCCGCTTTCGGTGTTCTAACCGCCCCCCTCAATCACTAAACCAACCACTGAGGCCTATCCAGGAGCAGGAAAAGCAGCATAGGGTTGGGACTGCAGGATTGGAGTCCAACCGAGTTGAGAAGGTTCAGCCGGATGGGGAACCAGTTGTAGTCGGAGGTTGACACATCCTGTGGCAAAAAATATATCCACTTTTATGTCACTTTGGTTGGTTGTTGCACTGGCCAAACACGATCCTTTCATGTGAATGAGGCCGCTCTGCAAGTCTTCTGAAACCATGTGCAATGTACACATTGTAGTTTGCTTGTGAGGGAATCAAGGAGTTAAAGCAGGCTTTCAGGAGGTGGTATAACACCTCCTCACCGCCTGTCAAATGCTCTGAAAGCGAATTGCTCTTCAGAGACCAAAGTTCGTGTGAATGAGCCCTTAAACAACCAGTGCCCCTTAGCTGTTGGGGCCCTTTGACTATACAGTACATATGTTTAGATGCGTGAACTAATCCTTTAAATCGGACATTCCTATGCAATAAAGCGCCTCTATTTATTTTAGTATCACTCGTGTTTCTGTTGCTTTTTTCATTTAGGTTCAGAGATAATAATTGTTTTTCCCAGTTAGCCCATGAAATATAGGATAAAGACTAAATCACAGTTTTTGGCTGATTTCGGATTTCTTGCAGCATGCTCAGGGTCAGAGTATTAATCGCTCACAGACTCTAAATCACACATAGCTAAGATCCTAGCTGTACTCCCAACAATATCATTTTTCATATTTTTCAGTGCTGCCCACTGGGGAAATTTCTCTGGAGTTTGCAGTAATCCGTTTTTCCAAATGCGAACATATTTTTATATGCTTGTATTATGTTTGTACTTTCTTCTCAATCACATGCACAGCAAAGATAATTTATAAGGGGCTGAAACAGTAAATCCTTCTTCATTTGAATGCATAGTTCACATTTTTAGTCCTGCAGCTGGCTATACACACATAGGATTTGTTGTAAAGAAATGTTGTCAGTTGCTTTTTTTTTTTTGGTTTTTGTTTTTTTTGTAAATGTTGCACAGCGGCTTAGTGGTTAGCACTTCTGGCAGCACTAGCAATTGTTCATTAGTTTGACTATTTGGTCATTAGTTCAAATTCCAACCGCAACACTATCTGCATGGATTTTGCATGTTTTACCTATTCCTGCATGGGTTTCCTACCATACTTCAAGACATGCTCATAGGTTATTTGGCTCTATTATGTACTTTATATGTAAAGTGCTAAGTAAATTATCAATGCTATATAATTTCCTGTAATATATATATATATATATATATATATATATATATATATATATATACATATATACTGTAGCAATTGCCCCGACCCCTAAAGGCCTAATGGTGACCTCCAGAGTCAGGGAAAGCTGACATCCTTCCTTGTAGAGGGGGTTACTAGGCGTGGTGGGTGTGATGCAAGAAGAGATGATGGGCGCCAGTCATTTTATAAAGTGATTTATTGTCTCTTAACAGAACTGTGGGAGAGAAAGTTAAAGCCAGGACACCCTTGAGAAGATGCAATGATCCGAGACTTCTATAGGTAGACAACTATAGTAGAGTGGATAACATTTCTGTATAGGTAGGACCACTGTCTGCTATGGCACTGATCTTGCAAGAGTCACTAAAGGTAGTTGTACATAACTCTTGGTAACACAGAACAGGCATTTACCTATCTCACAGTGTCCCACTGCAGATCTTCACTCACTGAGCTCTCAGTCTCTCACTAGACTTCCTGACACCAGTCGTCACTGGATTCCCTGAGCTCTTCCACAGCAATCCTGCTGTATACTCGCCAAAGATTTCCACTTCTTCACCATCCCCGGCTGGTGAGAAGACTGCTCTGGTGCTTGCTCAAGCTTACTCACAGTAGTCTCCGGTAGTAAGATGGAAGGTCCCTTAGTGGCAACAGCTTAACTTATACCTGCGACCACAACTGGTTCCCTGTCCGGCTGAACCTTCTCAACTTGGTTGGACTCCAATCCTGCAGTCGCAACCCTACGCTGCTTCTCCTGCTCTTGGATAGGCCTCAGGCAGCCTAGCAGCCAGGTGCCCCCGGGAGAGGTCTCAGGCTTCCAGCCTAGCAACCTAAGACTACATAACACACGTCCACCCAGACAGCCGTCCATGTGGCACAGAACCTCGATCACCTAACTCCACCCAAATAAATAGACTCTCCCAACAGACCAAGAGACTAAAGAAACCCCTGTCAATTGGCTGAGACACCCCATCCATTCATGATCTGACCATGCTAAGCCCCTGTCATTCTAATGTCACCAGCCACCTTGCCACCTAGTGACAGAAGAGAAAAGGTGCAACAAATCCAGGTCATTTTGTAAATATTTTATTATATCTTTTCATTTGACAACACTGAAGAAATTACACTTTGCTACAATGTAAAGTAGTGAGTGTACAGCTTGTATAACATTGTAAATTTGCTGTGCCCTCAAAATAACTCAACACACAGCCATTAATGTCTAAACCGCTGTCAAAAAAAGTGAGTAACCCCTAAGTGAAAATGTCCAAATTGGGTCCAATTAGCCATTTTCCCTCCCCGGTGTCATGTGACTCATTAGTGTTACAAGGTCTCAGGTGTGAATGGGGAGCAGGCATTTTAAATGTGGTGTTATCGCTCTCACTCTCTCATACTGGTCACTGCAAGTTCAACATGGCATCTCATGGCAAAGAACTCTCTGAGGATCTGTAAAAAGAGAATTGTTGCTCTACATAAAGATGGCCTAGGCTATAATAAGATTGCCACACACGTCCAAACTTTTTTGGCGGACTAGGTCCGGTCCGGCGGACAACCCACCGGACTATGGTGGGAGTCTGGCGGACTTTTGAAATGAATGGATTTTGAATGCGGCTCTAGGTAGACGGAACTAGCGAAGTTAGTGAATGTCGCCACCTCCAATGGTGAGATTGACACCTTGCGAGTCCCGTCACCTGGTATAAATTTAAAGGGGAACCCCTACACCGAAAAAACAGCGTGGGGGTCCCCCCAAAGTCCATAGCGGATCCTTATCCGAGCACGCAGCCCGGCCGGTCAGGAAAGGGGATGGCTCCCCCACCCAAAAGCACCTTGTCCCCATGTTGATGAGGACAGGGGCCTCTTCCCGACAACCCTGGCCATTGGTTGTCGGGGTCTGCGGGCGGGGGGCTTATCAGAATCCGGGAGCTCCCTTTAATAAGGGGGCCCCCAGATTCCGGCCCCCCACCTTATGTGAATGAGTATGGGGTACCCTGGGGAAAAAAGTGTACATAAAAAAAACACAACACAGGTTTTTAAAATACTTTATTAGACAGCTCCAGGGGTCTTCTCTTCTTCCGTCTTCAGGGGGTCTTCTCCCTTTACAACTCCTTTAGACCCCTTTCACACTGCCGTGCCCATTCTAGTGGCATTATTTGGCTGCTAGCGGGAAAGTTTTAACCCCCGCTAGCGGCCGAGAAAGGGTTAAAAATCATCTGCGAAAGGGTTAAAACCACTGCCCTATTGATTTCAACGGGCATGAGCGGTTTAGGAGTGGTGTATACACCGCTCCAAAGATGCTGCTAGCAGGACTTTTTTTAGCCTCCTGCCAGCGCACCGCTCCAGTGTGAAAGCCCTCAGGGAGACAGCAGAGGCTGTTTCAGGGCACTTTGCAGGTGCTATTTTTCGCGATGTAGTGCCTGCAAAGCGCCCCAGTGTGAAAGGGGTCTAAAGGTCCAATTGAACTGTCAGTTTAAATAAGCTAAATAAAGTCTAGGTACATCAAAACAACAGGTCTTCAAAGCCCTATAATTTCTTTCTTTAGAAAGTAGCCGCAGCCTAAGTTAAAAAGCCTGTCCCCTGCCAGCAGCTGCAGAATAAGAAGCAGTGGAACAGTGCTTCCCTCCCTGTATAGAAGCAGTGGCTTCTCTGCAGAAGTCTGACACATACCCTAATGAGTCAAACCTATAGATCTGCAATCATGCACCCCACTGATTGGACGACTCTGACTCTGTCGGTGGGTGTACTGAACCTCTGCAGAGAAATCACTGCTTCCACACAGAAAGCAAGGACCCTGCAGCATGCTGGCAGTGGACAGGCTTTTCTACAAAGAAAAACGAAAGAAAACAAATTGTAGAACCTGTGGGAATGACTGCTATGAGTAATATGGACATTCTTCCTTCCTCCAGTCTTTATACATCAAACCTCAACCATTTCATGGCTCTCCTACATTTGGCTCAGAGAACTACAAGGGAACAAACTGGACACTCTTACTGTAGGGTTAATGACTGTGTCTTGGTTGTTCCTGTGGCTCGAATTCAGCTTTGGATTCATTTCTGATTTTCCAGACCCCCCCTTTTTATTTTATTTCATTTAATGCCCACGGCAAATCAGAAGTGTTTGTCAGCTGCAGCTGTGTTGTATGGGAACAGTACATAAAGCAGATTGAGACCCAGAGCAGATGATATGATACGCTGCGGAGAGACACGATGTGATGAACGCCTGTGAAATCAGCCCATAAACCCTGCTGCTTCTCATTAACCAAGATATATACACGGCACCTTCAGTGTCTCATACATGGTTGTTTATGTACATGGAGGAGGCAATTATGGAACTGGAATTCAACCATGCCAAAAGTCATGATGGGCTCCATATAGTTGAATTGCAAATTGATATATGTAACTCATGTCAAACACTCAAGTGAAGGATGTTTGGGGTTCACTCACGGTTCATAGACATGTTAGTTCATCATCTGTCCCAGTCTTCCAAGCGTATCTCTCCCAGTTACAAAGGTGGTTGGCGAAATCCGAAAATGACTCCTCCTGCAATTCACTTTTATATGAACTGGGGCAATCAGAGGCAGAAATTGTACACTTAACATCACAGACAATTTTGCTGAAATGTATTGTCTTCTGCTCCCCCCTAGTACATCTAATGCAATGGAGAGACGTACTATGAGTTCTGTCCTTTGATCCCTCCCCTTCTCTGTCCACTTCCTTCTCTCCATTTTCCCCCTCTTCTCTCTCCTCCTTTTACAGTCTCTTATCCTCTCCTCTACTCCCCTTTCCACCTCCCCGCAACCCTGTACCTTCGCTTTCCCTCTCCTCCCCTCTCCACACCTAATGTCTCTTTACCATCTCCCCTCTTCTCTCCTCTCCCCTCCTCTGTGCACCCTCTTCCACTCTCCTCTCCTGCTTTCTCCACATCTCATCTCCCCTCTTCTATACACTATATTGTCCTCTCCACACCTCTTTACCTCTCCCTTTCCCTGTACGCTCTCTTCTCCTCTCTACCTCTCCTCTACCCTCTTCTGTAATCCCCCCCCCTTTCCCTTTCTCTGTGCACTCTTCTCTCCTGCGTTAATCCGCCATCCTCTGTTCTTCTCTTCCTCTCTCCATCTGTCTTTATCCCTGCACACTTTTTTCTTCTCTCCGTCCCTCTCCACCTTACTTCTACCCTCCTCTGTGCACTTCCTTCTCTCTTCCTCTCTCCACCTCTTCTCTCGTCCATGGTACACTGTCTTGTCCTCTCCTTCCCTGTATAATCTCCTCTCTCTTCCTCCCCTCTCCACCTATCTTTACCTCTGCTATACACTGTCTTGTCCTCTGTTTCCCTGTATACTGTCCTTATCCTTCATCCCTCCTCCACGCCTCAGCTCTATTCCCCTGTCCACCTCTTGTCTCCTCTCCCCTCCTCTGTATACGTTCTTCTCTCCTCTCGTCCCCTCTCCACCTCTCCTATGCTGTACACTATCTTGTCCTCTCCTTCCCTGTGTACTCTCCTACCCCTTCCATCCCTCACCACACCTTCCCCTGTCTACTCCTCTTCTCTCCTCTGTACACTCTCTTCTTCCCTCATCCTCTATCATTTCTCCTGTCCCCTGCTCACTCTTTTTTCCTCAACTCTTCACACATCTTCACGCCTATTATCTCCTCCCCATGCAATCTCTTCTTTTCTCTCCTCTCTGTTCAACCTCTCCTATCCCTTCCCCTGTGCACCTCTCTTTTCTCCTACCTTGCACATTCTCATCTCCTCTCCTCTCCTCTTCTCTCTCCTCTCTCCTCTTCTCTTCTCTTCTCTTCTATCCTCTACTCTACCCTACTCCACTCTTCTCCCTCTGAATTATTAAATTAGATTACAAGAAATGAGCTACAGTATAAAAACAATAGGAAAGTAAAAAATGTTACACACACCATCCTTTAAATTGACCTCAATTTCTATAATCCTAGACCTAGACCAACCATGCTCTTCTTCCTCTCCTCTCCTCTTCTAATTATTACATTAGATCTCCACTCCTCTGTTCTCTTTTTCTTCCCTACTCTTATCTTCTCCCCTCCTAATTATTCAATTTGATTATAAGAAAAGAGCTATAGGAAAGTAAGGCCCGGAACGAATAAAATGGAAAGGATAGTGAAGGACTGGCATGACAGGGTGATAAGAGTTAGCAACTATGGGGCTAAGGAGGTCTAAGTGAAGAAAAGGGGAGAGCTTGTATTGGTACAGATCTACAGGATGGGGAGGGGCAGGATAGTTGACTTAAGGGAGATGTGGGGTCTCCCAGACATCAGTGGAGGGGCAGGTGACAAGGCAGGCAGTTTCCCACCTACCCTCCCTGTGTTGTTTGTCTGTTTTTCTTTCGTTGCAGGTGCAGGATGTGCAGGGAAAGTCATGGCAGCTAATCGGGTGGCGGTGGTTGGTCTTTTGACGGTGTAAGAAAAGACTTTAGAGATGGAAGTGTGGGGGGGTTCATCGGTGTTATGTGCCCTTCTGGGGTATTCCAGTTGCATAGATTAACTGGGATATGGTACTGGTTGCACTGCAGGTAGTGGCGGTTGTCTCAGAGCTGGTGTTCATGGCTGGAGGCCTATTATGGTATTATGGCCCGCGGTGCAGAAGTGGAATAGTATTGGATTTCTGGGTGATGTCAAAAGACCAACAGGCTGAAAATTGTTATGATGTTTCAGATGTTGATGTGAAAATAATGTTAATTTTAATAACAATAATGTTTTTGTTAATAAAGAAGGCTGCTACGGCCATTTGTATCCATTTTCAGGCGCTGTCTCATTAATTGGAAATAATATTAAAGGGTAGGTTGAGTACTATGGTCGGGCAGACATAAGAAGGTTGGGAACATCTGATCTACACTGGTCAACAAAAAATGTTACACACATCAGCCTTTAAATTGACCTCAATGTCTATAATCACAGACCAACCAGGCTCTCCTTCTTCTTTGTAGGGTGATATCCAACAGCTGCTGATCGTTGCTGACCCTGGAGCTGCCAACGAATACTGTACCACATATATGCCCAGCTGTGACTCTGCCCTCCTGTATGGTTTGCAGGCACAAGATCCAGTATTCCCTGAACAGGTAAGATATACCCTCACCAGGTCATAATGTTCATGGTATTCCTACTGTGTATTTATGTACAGAGGACCACTGCATTCTGATAATTTTATGTAGTTATTACTTGATATTGAGTAATGATATTGAATATATTTGTCCAAGCTATAAGGCAAAAATGACAATGACAAAGCTTAGGACAATCTAGAACTAGCATCAAGAAATGTTCTTATTGGCACACCTTTCATACTGTATATATGCCTCCATCTCCATCTACAGCAGTTATATTTTTACAAAAAAGTCCTAATACAATGGCACTTGGACAAGGCGGTGCAGATGTTTGGTGCTAGCACAAGCACCTACATCTGCCTTGGTATCAGGCAATCTTTTTTACAGCTGCACTCTGACCAGTAGAGGGAGAGGTAGCACTAGGGGGCAATCAAACACTGCCTTATACACATGTACTGACAGGGACATGCTGACAGGAGGAAAAAGCAGAGTGATTTTGTAAACTGTATTGTTGTTCCTTTATTGTGTGGGCTTCAGGTGAGTAGGTACCTTTACATGCACATGAACTTTAATGGCATCCCAGTCTTAGTACGTAGGGTTCAATATTGAGTTGGCCCACCCTTTGCAGCTATAACAGCTTCAACTCTTCTGGGAAGGCTGTCCACAAGGTTTAGGAGTGTGTCTGTGGGAACAGTTTGGGGATAGCCCCTTCCTGCTCCAACATGACTGCACACCAGTGCACAAATCAAGGTCCATAAAGACATGGATGAGTGAGTTTGGGGTGGAGGAACTTGACTGGCCTGCAGAGAGTCCGGACACAGTGCTGATTGTATAATATAAATGTAATTTCAGCAGAAGGAGATGCGTGGGCGGGCACTGTCATGAGCTGACAGGCAGGGAGGGGGGAGAGGACGGAGGAGAGCAGAGAGCAGGGCTGAGAATGACGGAGGCACGTAAACTGACCACGGTGTCAGGGCTCAGCAGCCATGATATACCGTGGTCAGTTTACAAAAGGGAAGGGAGAAACTGACAGGATCAGCCAGGTATTATAGGTGTTACAGGGAGTCAAATGACACAGCACAATCACTGTGCTGTATAACATGCTTTAAAGTGCCAGGATCTTTTTTTGGGGGGGGTTACCAAACGCTTTAAGAGTTTTCTTCACTAGAACTAAGGGGCCAAGCCCAACCCCTGAAAAACCCCACACGATAATCCCCCCTCCACCAAATGATTAGGACCAGTGCACAAACCAAGGTCCATAAAGACATAGATGTGCAGGTTTGGGGTGAAGGAACTTGACTGTCCTGACCTCAACCTGATACAACACCTTTGGGATGAATTGGAGCAGAGACTGCGAGTCAGACCTTCTCATCTAACATCAGTGTCTGACCTCACAAATGCGCTTCGTGAAGAATGGTCAAACATTCCCATAGGCAAACTCCTAAACCTCGTGGACAGCCTTCCCAGATGAGTTGAAGCTGTTATAGCTGAAAAGGGTGAGCCAACTCAATATTGAATCCTACAGACTAAGACTGGGATACCATTAACGTTTGTGTGCGTGTAAAAGTAAATGTCCCAATACATTTGGCAATATAGTGTATCTTGTCCATAAGGGCTCTTTCAGACTTATGGTGCCCTATGAAGAGCGATCCACATTTGGATTGCTTTCCAGAGAGCATTTGGCAGGCAGTCATTGACAGAGGGCCTTGTGCAAGATTGCAGCACAGCCCCATTACACTCAATGGGCAACTATGATAGGCTGCACATCAAGTAAAAAATGCCATGGCCGTGGCTGTACAACCCTGTATGGCAATATTGGGACAGTTTGGGTGTGTGCCATTTTTAGCCTGGCCACCCATCTGAAAAAGCACATTTACATAAAATGGTGTCACACTCCTGGCTGCAGGGCCGGCGCTACCACTAGGAGGACTAGGCAGCCGCCTAGGGAGCAGCTACAACTGCTGGTTTCCCTAATCTCCGCTGCGAGCTTGTCAGAGCTTTTCCGTAGTCTGGGGTGCGGAGGTAGGTGTTGGTCTCCTGTCCTCCTCCTCCTGTTCAAGACATTGTGCCAGCCGGCTCTCCCCCAGCACCAGCTCCTCTGGGGAGTTCTCAGGGTCCAGCAGATACATGTCCAGGCGCGGGGGTGTAGCACAGAGGGAAGGAGGAGTGCCATGCCAGGGAGCTTCACCCCCTCTCTGCGCCTCTCAGCACTGCTGGCTGTACTCCGAGAACCGAGCCAGGGACAGCTCCGATGCGAACGGCATGAGGAATCGGGAGAGCAGTGAGTGTAACCTGCAGGAGACTGTCACTGAAGAGAGGCAGACACATAGAGAATGGGAGGCGGTGGAGACACTGAGGAGGCAAGGCCGTCTTAAAGCATGGGCAGGGGCCTGAGGTGCATGGGGAGCCCCCGCAGTTTCCGGCAGACATGTGAACATAGGAGAGCTGCCTGCCAGTAATAATGACAGCATTGCCGGGTGCCAGCAAATAGAAGCTGCACTTCAGAGCTTTGAATGGGACATGCTTAGAGTGCCACCTGATGAAACTCAGGGGCGAACCCTGTGTGAGAAGGGCCCACTCCCCACACTGCCTGAAAAGTACATACGGTCTGGGCTGAGCAGATAAAAGACAGATCTGAATATGTAGAGTGCGTATTATCTCTCCCCCCTCCACTGAGAAGCATGAGACTAGTCAGATCAATTGGAATCCTAGATGGCTTTGATCTTCAGATGGTCACGGTAAGCCTGACTCTTTACTCCTGGATACTATGCCCTTTCTAGGTCACAGAGCTCTGTAACCCCCCTGTACTCTGCCCCTCTCCCCCCCCATACTCTGCCCCTCCCCCCTGTACTATGCCCCTCTCCCCCTGTACTCTGCTCCACCTGTACTATGCACCTCTCCCCCCGTCCTCTGCCCCTCTCCTGCCTGTACTCTGCCCCCCATACTCTGCCCTCCTGTACTCTGACCGTCTCCCCCTCTGTACTCTGCCCTCCTGTACTCTGCCCCTCTCCCCCCGTACTCTTCCCCCTGTACTCTGCCCCTCTCCCCCCTTGTACTCTGCCCTCCTGTACTCTGCCCCCCTCATACTTTGCCATCCTGTACTTTGCCCCTCTCCCCCTGTACTCTGCCCTCCGGTACTGTGCCCCTCTCCCACCTGTACTCTGCCCCCCATACTCTGCCCTCCTGTACTCTGCCCCTCTCCCCCCTGTACTCTGCCCCTTCCCCCCTTGTACTTTTCCCTCCTGTACTCTGCCCCTCTCCCCCTTTACTCTGACCTCCTGTACTCTGTCCTCCTGTAATCTGCCCCTCTCCCCCCATACTCTGCCCTCCTGTACTCTGACCCTCTCCCCCTCTGTACTCTGCCCTCCTGTACTCTGCCCCTCTCCCCCTTGTACTCTGCCCTCCTGTGCTGTGCCCTCCATCATACTTTGCCCTCCTGTACTTTGCCCCTCTCCCCCCTGTATTCTGCCCTCCTGTACTCTGCCCCTCTCCCTGTGTACTCTGCCCTTCCTGTACTATGCCCCTCTCCCCCCTGTACTCTGCCCCTCCTGTACAATGCCCCTTTCCCCCCTGTACTCTGCCTTCCTGCACTCTGGCCCTCTCCCTCTTTACTCTGCCCTCCTGTATTCTGCCCCCCTGTACTCTGCCCCTCTCCCCCCTGTACTCTGCCCTCCTATACTGTGCCCCTCTCCCCACCCGTACTCTTCCCTCCTGTACTCTGCTCCTCTCTCCCCTTGTACTCTGACCCTCCTGTACTATGCCCCTCTCCCCTGTACTCTGCCCCTCCTGTACTATGCCCCTCTCCCCCTGTACTCTGCCCCTTCTGTACTATGCCCCTATCCCCCCTGTACTCTGCCCCTCCTGTACTATGCCCCTTTCCCCCCTGTACTCTGCCTTCCTGTACTCTGCCCCTCTCCCCTCTTTACGCTGCCCTCCTATATTCTGCCCCCCTGTACTCTGCTCCTCTCCCCCCTGTACTCTGCCCTCCTATACTGTGCCCCTCTCCCCACCCATATTCTGCCCTCCTGTACTCTGCCCCTCTCTCCCCTTGTACTCTGACCCTCCTGTACTATGCCCCTCTCCCCCCCGTACTCTGCCCCTCCTGTACTATGCCCCTCCCCCCCTGTACTCTGCCCCTCCTGTACTATGCCCCTCTTCCCCGTACTATGCCCCTCTACCCCCCTTTACTCTGCCGTTCCTGTACTTTGCCCCTCTCCCCCTGTACTTTGCACTCCTGTACTCTGCCCTATTGTACTCTGCCCCTCTCCCCCACTGTACGCTGACCTCCTGTACTGTGCCCCTCTCCTCCCTGTACTCTGCCCTCCTGTACTGTGCCCCTCCCCCCCTGTACTCTGCCCCTCATGTACTATGCCCCTGTCTCCCCCTGTACTCTGCCCTCCTGTACTATGCCCCTCTCCCCCCTGTACTCTGGTGCAGGGACATTTATTCCTTCAGTGACACCACATATGCAGGTGCATTTCTAGCTAAGACCCTGTTCACCCATACTGTAGTGACCTGTCTTTTAAAAATGTTGAATTTTTTTTTGGGGGGGGCGACAAGTAGCTGGTTTTGCCTAGGGCGCAAATGAGTCTAGTCTGGCTGTGCTGTCTGACATAGGTGTAAAAATCAAAAGTGGCTCGACAGAATTACAGATCATTCGGCTGATTACATTGTTCAGTTACAGTATGTATATTAAGCTGTTTGCTTGGAGGAAAGCTTAAATGAGTAACTGTTTAGCTTGAAAGGCCCTTTAAAAAGTGGCATGTGTACTTGGTAAATGAAAACATCCACTGACATGGAAACAAATAGCCGACAAGACTGGATTGCTGGTGATATTACATGAAAAAAGCAAGCGTGCGCTCAGCAGCCAACATACGCCCGGCTAAACAGAAAGGATGCATTGGTTCCCACCAAGCAGAGCAGGCGTGAAATGGAAAAGGTTCTTGGCAGGGGCAGACACCATGCTCTGTGCCAGGATTTTCATTCAGCAGATGGGATGTCCAGGACACCACAGCTGGAAGAGTAACAGCTGGGCCAAAGGGCTGGGTCTCGCTGAGTATCATTCACACGAGTGTGACTCACGGCACTGGCATGTACGGCTGTGGAGGCAGCAAGGAAAACCAGGCCTGGCAGATGTGTCATCAGCACCCCTGGGGAACAGGCCCCATCATCTCATAGCTCAGCAGTATTCAGGCTCCTCATCCTATCCATCACAGTGAGGAATTCATAAAAAGGCTGGATCATTGCTGCAAACACTAACAGGATTTAGCAGATGGAAAAACAGATTAATGCTGGATTACTCAGTATCATTTATGGAGTTCAATTCCCTAAAAAGTAAACCTTTCATAAATATCCCACTGTTGAAGGGTATCTCTGCTTAGAGCGTTCAAAGTTGGTTAGTTCCTTGGCTAGTCAGTTTGGCCTGTTCACATGACCCTTGCTCCAACACCCAAAATGGTGATGGGGGCGTATTAAGATGTATAATGATGGCAGGGAGGAAAAACCCTACAGATTAGGAAAGAAGAGAAGAAATAACACATCGGTGCAAAAGTTAAGTGAGGAAATATAAATCAGTTCTGGAGGTGGAAGGATCAGATGACTCTACTTCACAATGTAGTACCCGGATATGCTTCATGCTTTGCTGACCTCTTCAGATTAGGAAAACCTTTGACTGTGAATAGTAAAACAACAACAATAAAGGAGCCCCATTCTCCTGCAATACCTTTATTACTGTTTAAATAAAATAATATACTCAAAAAATCCATAGAACAATATAGCTCCCAACTGTCCCTGATTTCGAGGGACTGTCCCTGATTTGAAGCAATGTCCCTCTGTCCCTCATTCCTCCTCATTTGTCCCTCATTTTGGTCTGATCTATAGAGTTGTTAATAAAATGCACTTTTTATCTTTCAAAAAGTCATTCCCAGTGCTAAACCTTTCATCCAAATTATAAATTACTGCATTTGTAAATTTTAAAAGCCAGTATAAAGGAAAAGTAGTGGTAAAAATATTCCCTTGTGGACTTAATTAACCTTTTTTTTTTTTTGGTTAATTCGCCTTTAAGGGGGTGTGGCGGGGACGTGTCCTATGCCTACATAGATTTGCTAGTAGGTGTCTCTCATTCCCATCTCAAAATGTTGGGAGGTATGCAATAAACGTGTGCAAAGGACAGATGCCACTCCTTGTATTCACCATCAGATTTAAGAACAAATGCATTTCGAGGGCTATGCCATCTTCCACAGAGGCCAGGTTCTGGTACAGGTTCTGTACTTTATAAAAGCTTATTGTTATAAAACCTACAGATTACAGCCCTAAAATTGGCCATAGATGGATAATGATAATTAATCAGAAACACAAGACAAGAGTAAAGGCGACTAATTTGCAGATAAGCACAACAAACATTACAAGTGCAAACGACAGATAAAAGTAAATATGATGCAAGAGCAAATGTGCGTGCCATCACATGGGACACTTTATTATAGTTTAGATATAATACTGATTCTACTACCTTAATAGTTCAGGCATGGCTTTATGTATGCACTTTGTTTGCTGCAATTGGCTGTCATAATGCAAATTAAACTAAAGATCTATGGAGCAAAAAACATAAATCTCAGTACTCAATGAATCAGTACACCAATTTTATTGAAAGTACAAATTTTATTACACAGATCAAATTTAAAAACAAACACAATGGATTAAAATCAACAAGACAGGCCCTCAGATGGTGGAAAGTGCCCCTCTTAATGGATACATACAAGCCTAAATCCCAGAAACCGGGTACAGTACAGCTGAATAAGGGAAACAGCCACTACAAACACAATGTAATCCTCGACATGTTTAGAAAAAGCCACCTCTTCAGGAGGCATGAGAGGGTCGTGAATTCACTCTGAATGAACAGAAATACAGTAGATCAAATAAAACGAATACAAATACAAAATACTTCTATTTACTCCAGGCTGAGCCATAAGGCTTACCCAGTATAAGATGACAGATACCCACATGGAAGCCAAGCCATGGACCCCTCCCTGGGGGGGGCAGATATGGGAACGGGCCAGTCACAAGAGGCCAGGCACAAAAATAAGCCTGTGCAAAGACATATATTAGGTAAATATAACTAAAGGTATCAAATTTCTATAGAGAGGGCTACATTGATGTTGAAACACATTACTGACCAATTGTGTAAAGTCTCAATGTCAGTCTGGTCAGGGACATCCCCATAGATATAGGTACTGTATATCTCCAATTGCTATGTGAAGGCAGCTAGGCATAAAATTGTGCTTCCACGGGTCACAGGAACAGGTACTTGGCAATCTTTTGTTGGAGACTATTTACACACTGTGGTATGGATGGCTTGAATTTTGGCCAATTCCTGCCAGTCTGCAATTTTTTATTTTATTTTTTTAACAGAAAAGTCTACAATTTTAGTTGGCCGACAGCTTTACTGCACCCTGGTTTTAATAATTCAGGGGACTGACCTGGAAGAAGAGAACAGATCAGAAGTACATTCTTGTCTGCGTACTTGTTTTTGATTTATGACCCAAAGTATTGAAATTAGAGAGGTTAGCAATAGTGACCTACTGTAGATGTGCATTTACTGCTGAAATTAATAAATAGAATTTGATCATTCTACATAATGGCTATCTAATGTCAACTGCCAAAAAGGCACATCCCCTCCAATTATGAGGCCCATAGCAATCATATTGCTTTACCATATAAGACAACCCTACGTGGGAGTTATTTCTTCTTGCTGTCATAAGCAATGATGAACAATATGTTTGCTCTGTATACAGAACTGGGGAATGAAGGGATGTATCACAACTACTGTCATACAACGTGTAACTTTCTCAGACTGTGCTTACCCTAGCAGAATGTCTAGCTAAGCCAGAAGGTCAGTCACATTCTGACAGTGTCCGTCTCTCCTCTACACCTGCTGGGTACAGGCCCCACAGGAAAAGGTTTCTCTAGTTCTCAGCTTACCACGCCGTTAGACATGCACTGGGGAATCCTCCCTGCCAAGATTTATGTATGAAACATCCCAGATCAGAACTATGACAGCCATGCTTCCTCTGTTCTGCTCCTGCAGGATCATAGACACTTCTACTCATCTTTCTTGCTTCATTTACTGTCATGCCTTCTCTGGTCTAAGTGTAATATATTTTAATGCTGACTACTATATCTGTCTCAGTTGTTTAGGTACAGGACAGGTAAAGTGCGACTTCAGATAAAACATTTTTTATTAGGTTTGGATAGATTGGAAAGGGTTAGAAGGTCTGTCAGTTTGTATAGCTGTCCCCACTGAGAAGATTAGTCTACAATTCCTATGGCTATTATCAACTGTACAGATGTCATCACTGGAAAAATATGAACTCTACTTATGTTTTGTGGTAACTGTAACATTTTTGCACTACTTGTCCCCAGCAGCCAAACAAGAAGTAAGTGAAAACCTTCTCAAAATTATATTAGTTTCAAATTCCAGCTGTTATCACCTGTACATGTAAAATTTTGGATTCTCCCACACTATGGTGACAGTGGTCCCCAGGACAAGAATGAGATTCGATTTCCTGAACGGGGACACAGAAAACAATGTAATTAACATTTCCATACTGGAAACAGAGAAAACAATTGTATTGTAATGTGAAATTATACTTAAAATGAATGTGAATTCAAAGGCCAGAAAGACCAGTCTAGGAACAAACAGTTACTTATAGGAAGCCAGAGAATGGCTGCTTCCATTAAAATGCTCAAAAAAAAGGCACAACAGCAATTTTTTAACTTTCAATAAATTCGTTAAAGTTTCAAAATACAATTCAAAGTAAATAATTGATCCGCTGTTGAAACAAGAATATTAGCAAAAGTAACTCAGCACACAAGCATCATTTTATGTTTACAGGATCCAACTTACTTTCCATAACATAGTGTAATAGTCACTATATAGCAGCTATCAACAGCGAAAAACTGCCACAATATCCAGGAAATACACTGTCAAATATGCAGAGGGAGAGAAGAAGAAAGAAAAACAAAGAAGTTGGAGAAGAGGAAAAAAAGAAATCCCAGAGGATTTTAAAAGCATTCAGATGTGTCGTCCAAGATGGACATAGGTCTATGTGCATGTAATGAGTCCATAGGCTCCAAACTTTTTCAAAGCACCTGCCAGTATTACTCACAATGCCAGCATGTTTTTGGATCCTGGATACCTTCTGCCATATCTGAGACAGGGGGACCAAAGCCTTTTTCCACAACCTATCTATTGTCAATTTAGCCACCAAGAAAATGAAAAATAACAATCTTTGGACAGCACGGGAGATAAATGGCTCATTCAGAAAAGCAATATGAGGAGATTTTGGTATCGAAACTACAGTAATCTTACCTGTTCCAAAATCCTCTAATTCTAGGTCATTCCTACCATATATGATTCATACAACATTGGAGGTGACATCTCCAAAAACATAGTGGTGAGGAGTTCTGAAAGAGTTTTGAGAGACGATTAGGAACTAGATACCATTTAGTGAAGACTTTAATATTAGCTTCAATCAGTGAGATTTTCATAATGCCCCTATAGGATAATTGGAAAAAATTGTGCCAAAACTCCAGCACCTTCTTAAATGCCAGATCAATATTCCACTCTCTCATATAGGATAATTTGGTTGGGATGTTAAGCAAGAGCCCATAGATGGTAGAAATTCTTCCTCTATGGCCGAAGTCCTGTGTACACTATTTATCGTAAAGAGTAAGATTCGGGCCTTCAGTGGAATCTGGCCACAAGGAATGTTAAAAATTGAAGATTTGATAGAACCAAAAAGATTAAGAAAAAGGCAATTTCAGGTTATCTCAACAATGTTGTAAAGTAAACAGTCCCCTGGGAGTAAAGTAATGACCAATTCGGTAATTCAGTACATTCACTTGTTCAGCCACCATCGAAAAGCTTTTGAATCCAAACCGAGGGGGGGGCTGGGTTGTTGAAATGGTGTGGTAATGGATGAATCTGAGAAATTCGATTTTCATTTTTCTGCACTCTATCCCAAACAGCAAAGAGATGTACAGTGTTGGGACCAGCATAACCGGTCTATGCTTATCCGGTTTCCACTTTAAAATGGTTGTGAAGGCTAATTGCTTTTTTACCTTAATGCATTCTCTGCATTAGTGTAAAAATCCTTCCAAGATTAGCTCCCCCCAGTCCCCTTAAATACTTACCTGAGCCCGATTTCGATCTAGCACTGTGCCTAAGAGCAGCATTTCTGCACTCTCGCTATCTCTTATTCTCCTCACTGGACATTTAGGCAGCAGTGGGAACCATTGGCTCCTGTTGCTATCAATCAAATGCTGTGAGGGGGAATCAGGGGTGGGGGCCAAGCCATGCTCTGTGTGTCTATAGACGCTTTAAGTAGTACAAAGTATATGGGCATCCTGCCTGTCATTCCATAGCAACCACAATCGCGTCTTTCCTTGCGTAAATAAATCAAGGACAGCTGGGTTAACTGGGCAGCCTGATAATATAGCACAGGATTTGGAAGTCCAAGGCCTCCTCTAGTTCTGGAAGAGAACAACAGTTGTTTTGAGAACCCTGTCCAGCAGCAATTTTATAGGGCCATTGACTACTTACCATTTACTTCCTGAAACTTCCCAAACCTTCCTATTACTCAGGATAATGGTGAGTAAACCAGGTTGGTCAACTTATATTCACACCTTTCAAGTGGATGGTCTGTAGATGGTCGTAAAGGCCTTTCCTTCTGCAGCATTAATCAAGCATTATTGGGACCAAAAACGTTTCTAATTATTATTGCAATAACCATACTTCCTCTACTTTGTCGATTTTGGCCCTGATACCCTAGGACAGGGGTGCTCAACCTTTTAAAGCGAGTGGGCCATTAACATGATTTGGTAACCGCTCAAGGACCACAATGAAATGAAATGGTTCAGAATTTTTATTTTGAATAGCATAAAGAACACTTTCCTCCTGCAGCTCCTGCAGGTGTTTGGGAGAGGAGGAGAAGCTGTCTTTCAGTGGTTGGAGATGAAAATGGAGAGGACTGATTCCTGTATATGCCCACGCAGCCCCTCCTGCCTAGGTGTAAAAGAGCGTGTGATGATGAGGCCGCATTGGCCCCTTGGAACATGTGGTGGGGTCACCATTGCAACCCATCACACTACACCAACAGTGGAGAGGGTGTGGTAAAAACACGCCTCAACAAAGTGGTTTTATCTCTCCCCGATCCAAGAGTGTAAACGAGCCCTTACTGTCCCGAGCCCCTTATAAAGCTGCTCTCACACTGAGGTGTTACGGTTTACAAATGCCTGCGAGTTGTCTGTGCTTTGCCATAGACTCCTATTATATCTTTCAGAGAGCACAGCAAGCCCGCAAGATAAAATACAAGTGTGCTTCCCTGGTTTGGGGTCGAGGGCCACATCGTATTGCCGGCGGTTTTAAACCTTTTGCGGCCGCTAGCGGGGGGTAAAAGCGCCCCGCTAGCGACCGAAATGCGCCGCAAATCTGCTGCAAATCCGGCGGTAAAACGCCACTAAAAATAGCGGCGTTTTACCGCCGACGCAATGGGCGGTGTGGTGTGAAAGGGGTCTAAGGGTAGAGTGATTTCCCCAGCAAATCTTTAACCGATACCTTATTTCTACATATAAACGTTCTCTATTATGTTTCAGGAATCTCTTCTAGCGTTTGTCTACTATTTTCTCTATGTATCTGCTTCTTTTTTTTATACATTACTTTTTATGGTTGGGTCTACTTTTACTGTTCTTGGTGTATGTTAATTGTAATGCTCTTGGTTTATGCTCATTTTCCATTTATTGGTGTCTCCTTTTCACATTCCTCTCGCTGAAGCCTCTCTTGGCCCAACAGCCCACTCCGGAACCTGCCCCTCGCAAAAAGGGCAAGGGGAAAGGTAAAAAGAAGGATAGAAAGGGCAAAAAGAAGAAGAAAAAGTCTGTAGTTGAGCAGACAGAGCCGGTGCCCACTACTGTCATAAGCACAACACAAGGATTTACTACCTCAACTGCTACAGAGCCAGTCACTCTCTTCATGGTAACCATCTGTATGACCGCATCATGCCAATATGCTTGTCAGTCTGCAGTGTGCCGCTGGAGACTGTCAGGGATCCTTCATTGTGGCTGATATTAATCATTAACATCATGAAGCTAGCAGAACATTTTCCATGATCTCATCCAGAACTAACATCATCTATAGAAATATTCTGGCATTCTGGAATGCTGTGTTTATATCATTAGCAATTGCTTTAAATAATGTTTTTGTATCCAGGCCAAAGATTTCAGAATTTAGATTTTCAAGTAATCCTGATAGTGAAGAATTGGGACATGCATAACTTAAATACTTAAATGATCTTTCTGGGTTGGGTTTTTGTTTTAAACTAAAACCCTAGGACCCACTGGAGTCAGGTAATGAGGTTAGAAGTATGCAGGTCCAACGGTTTAGGTGTGGCACAGCCTAACTAGGGTTTGTCAGGAATCCAAGCTTAGCCTTGAGAAAAGTGGACGTTTAAACCAAATCAGCATGTCAGGGTATAAACATACATATGAACAGTTAGGTGACTGAAGGAAATCAGTCAGAACAGCAGGTAAAGTCAAAGTTGAGGTTAAGCAAGCGAGAAGCCAATTGAGGAGGAGCAAGCTGTACACCACAGCTCAATGCAACAGGTCAATAGGATAAGCAAAATCACAGGATTTGTAATACTAAAACTGAAAAAAGTGGAAGTCAGGAGTCAGACCTCCAGATTGAGACATAGCTCCTTTTTTATACGGTATATTCAAACAGAAGGTTGGGTACTTTCTATTTGCATGGACCTTCATGCACATACAGCTACACAAAGTGCACGTCTACATGTGTGCACCAGGAAAGCTGGCAAGCCAACATAGCTGTGTAATTAGGTACCTAGGTAAAAGTTTTTACTGACACAGCTGCATTCTGTTAACAAAGCTATATCTTTTTTTCATTCACGGTAACAAGAAATATTTGAACATTTCCAACTGTGTGCACTGGATTTATAGAGAGTCTGCACAAACAGAATAAAACAGTTTCTTACAGTGGAAAAGTCCCCTATAGTTTCAGTATCTAATTAACTTGACAGGTACAGCATGTAAAACTGACTTTAAACTCCATGGGCCAGTAATAGGGCTGCCCGTTTTTTCCATAGAACAGTCTTAACTGTATGCACAATGTTTGTGGACTTTAATGAAGGGCGTTTTTTTTTCGTCAAAACGTTGTACTCATCGGGAAGGCTTTGGTCTTTGGGAAGATATAAAAAAGGGGGAGTATCCAGGATCAACCACGTAATAATGAAGTTTGAATAACTCAACTCAATGTAGGTAGTAGGAGTGAAAATGTAGTAGCAAGGCAGATGTAATAGGCCAATGAACATGAAGACATTCCTCAGCAATAGACAGGCTTGAGAAAAAGCACTTCAGCACTTGACACACAAGCCAAGTGAATAGAGACTGCTGCTCCTGAGTAATGCCTGCTACAACAGCCAAATGTCAATCCATGTTTGGCCATCTTAAGTCATGCTAATTATTTTCTTGGAATGCAAAAAAAAAAGAACAGCAATAGGCTGATATACATTCTTAGAGAAAATATTTCTCCAGCCTCCTTCCGATGTGGCTCACTTTACCAAAATCCCAGGCTTTTGGTTAAGTGAGCCACATAATATCTACAGAGAGATGTAAATATCACATAATATCTACAGAGAGATGAAGGGTCAGCTTATCTGAACCCTGATTCTTTCTTTCAGAAGTGAGCTTATGACCACATTTTTAGCATATTGGGTTTTGTGCACAACACAGGAGGTAATCAAGAGAAGTATTTTCTGCAAGAAAGGTTAGTAGTGATATTTGTTTTTACCAAATACGCTGCTAACTTGGCAGCATTTTAACATTTGAACATAGATCCACCTATGAGAAGATAGAATTACAGCCTAAAGCCGGATATATACTAATAGATTTCCGAACGTTCGTACGAACATTCATACAAAAAAAAATTTCTGTACATTTGATGATATAAGGGATGTCATTCAAAAGTACTCCAAAAAATGTTTGCTTTTTGTCTTTGATTTTGGAGTGCCTGGACTTTCCCAAACAAAGGCAATATTCGAAATGATTTTGCTCAAGAAAAAATTAGCATTCCAGCTCCTTCAAAATTTCCCATCACTGCAGTTGAAATTGAATGTCAATTTGACTCCACTAACAATTAGAAAAATCAACTGAACATTGTTTTAAATGGAAATGCTGGAGCAAAATTCTGCTAGTGTATGGCCAGCTTAAGCTCCATTCTGAAATAATACACTCTGTAATTGTACATAAAGGTTAAAGGGTATCCTGGTCACATTACAGAAGTAAAAAATTGAGAATGAACTAACTAGTTAGTGTAAAATGTATATTTAAGACCAGCTCTTTGTTAGTAGACCACCTGCAAAGAGTTAATTGGGGGTTGCCAGACAAAGCTGACTATTTCATGATTTATGATGGCAATCTCTGCCAGGTTTCATCCATAACATTTGCTTTTTCACAACATGTGACATCTGTTTTCCACCCTCTCATCCTGGCACTAACTTCTCCCAAAAAGCTTGTCATTAGCTAAAACCCATCTCATTTCATCCCTGCGCTCATGACACCCATTGATGTATCTGTGCCCCGCGTCTTGGGTTGGGCCGTTTCTGCAAGGAGCCTGTTGTGGCAAGACTCTGGTCACCTCTGCAACAACTGGCAGCTGACCATTTTCCACTGTAGTAAACATTTTCCTAAATGAGGAAAAATTAGAACAGATGTTACCATAGCAAATACAGTAATTCTTCCTATTGCAAAGCAGTATAGTGACACCCTTACTGACATATTCATAAAGAATGCCATGGAATATACACTTCCCACCAGAAGATGACCTGTTTAAACAAAAACTGGAGTCAAGGGAATGCAGTGGTGAGCCCAGTAGCAGTCAGTTAGCATTGATACTTCAGTCTGGCAAAGTGACAGCAGGACTGTGATTGGCTGCAGTGGCTATTAGCGCTAGTTTATACGTTTATGTCACGTCCTTTTCATTTAGGCTAACTCCACGCTTATGGGCTTATAGTAATGTAAGCATTATCCCAATGCATATTAATGTTCTGTTTGTGTGCATTTTTGTGCATTGCCATCTACTATGCACATTTACAGTATAAACAAATGCACCTGCATTACAGCCTATAATGCCAGTGCGCCACAAAGCACAGACGTGAATACTCTGTATGTTGTGGTGTGCCGTGTGGCCCAAAAGAAGTGTGGGTGATTTCTTTTATGCATTAAGGTTTATCAAGGACCAATTCAAAGTGAGCCAGTGGTGGACTGAGATTAAAAACCTAAAAGAGGACACAGTAGGTAGTCTCAGGTAGTCCCAGCTGTAATGGTAAAGTCAGTTGAAGGTAATCCAGACATGGTAAAAGTGACAGAATGGATTTAAAACATAAAAAAAAAATTAGATTGCTCTAGATTGTATGATGGAACTCAGCAGAGCTTTACCACATTCACTAAGCTCTGAAAGCAACTGTACTTGCAAAGTGCACAGTCTATTTGCCTTTGGTAAATCCACCCCAAGGGAAAGAGTATGGTTGCAACTTTTCTGAAGACTGTAGTATGTCAGAGTAAAGTCAACATCAATGCAAAGTCTTTATTAAAGAGGAAGTAAACCCTGATGGGTTTACTTCCTCTTTGATTCCCTGCAAAGGTAAAGCATAATGGACAGTGTCACTTACCTGACACAGGAGCCAGCGATGTCACCGCTGTCCCCCGTAGTTCCGAGCGTCCATCTTCTTGGTGGGTCTCCGTGGGTCTCGCTGCTCCGGCGCTGTGATTCGCCGGAGCAGTGATGACATCACTCCCGCGCATGCGCACGGGAGCCGACACTCGCAGCATATCGCTGCGATCTGCGGCTTACCCAGTGCGCCTGTGCGCTGCTGTCTTCAGGTAAATATCTCCTAAACCGTATAGGTTTAGGAGATATTTCTTGGACCTACAGGTAAGCATTAATCTAGGCTTACCTGTAGGTCAAATTGGTTTGTAAGGGTTTACAACCACTTTAAAGAAGTTACAAAATGCAGGGTCAACAAGAAACATCCAGATGTAGCACAGACAGACTTCTCATATGCTGTCCCATCATTTGTTGCTGAGGTCACCTTGATAAGCCAGCTGAGCTCCTGCCTGAAACTGTTCAGCCCTAATTCTTTCATACTCAATAAAAATAACTTATTCTTCTGATTAAATCACCAAAGACAGAAACAAAACCAAAGCCTACAGAAGACCCCCTTTTCTCAGAATATGAATTTCCAGACTATTTATACACACCGTCACCTGAAGAAGACATCACCGTGTCCACTGTAACCGTCAGCATCAATGCGACTGACTATGAGGTAATGTACAGACTTATCCATATTTGTTGTGATTTATGTAACATCAATTTGATGATTCTATTATTGCTGTCCCCCATAGGGCATGACTGAAGAGTACGCGACCGGAGAAGAGGAAGATAACCGAAAACCAGATGACTATGAGATGAGAGAGTATGACGATGAGGACTTTGATGAAGGAGACGACAGATATGGTCCTCAGGAGCGTGGTACAGTGCAGACCAAAGAAACTGAACCTCAGGTAATGAGATAGCTATACTGTATATTATGAGCCATTACCTGTAAATATTGGCATTCTTGCTTCAAGTTGTGAGTGATGATGGATAGGTCAATAGTCATAATCTGAACTTCTGTATTTATCCACATTATTTTATATACCTGTTGACAGTCTGAAATACAAGCAAGACTGGGCATGTCTTCTCCAAACCTACCTAAGCGTTGATCTAAGATGTCTTTCTCTGCAGAAAGAGTACAACATTGCCTTCTCAAAGCAGAAGGTACTTAATTGCTCTTATCACATACCCAAAAATAATTTGGTAGAGCCACGCCAAGTGTTCCTTCTGTTTTTAGAGCCAGCTGTACATCTAAAACCACTACATGATTGTACAGGTACAGCCTTAAAGTGTTTGTTACCCCGACACTTCATATTCCTGATATGTGCCTGCTGTACCTTGTACTTGTATGAGAAAGTATCCTGTTCTCTTTGTATTGCTTCCTTTATGAGAAATCCATGGTGTTTCTGCTAGTCCCTGTGCTTTCCTATTAAAAACTGACCACACCAAGCAGGAGCGCACACCCTGGTCACTTTTCTAGGTATAAAATAGAAAAAGGTCCCAATATTCAATCATTTATATACAAATGTAAAAATTGGATCATTAGAGCAGTCCACAAGCGATGTGAAAATATATCCTGATGTCAGTCTCCACCATCCACCGCCGTAGTGATCTTAAATATCAGTGCTTCCACCAGCAGCTGAAAGGCTCTTACCAGCTCCTATTGATCCCTCATTACAAGGGATCATTAGCACTTGTGGCTTTAGCCCAACCAAAGCCTTTCTCCAGGTCCAGATGGTCTCCCAACAAGATCACCCCTTGGCACTGTATAAGATGTGAAGATTTCTCACTCTAGCTAAGCTGGGAACTCAGTGTACTCTCCTCCAATGATCAGACTTGTCCTGACATGCCCCCTCTGCACAGCCTTTCACTGGAAAGCTCAGTGTCCTGCTGCTTCTCCTCCCCCCAGCTCTTACGCAGCTGAGAACAGAGGGAATATGATTTCTAAAAAAGAAAAAAAGGTATTTATAATGTTTTTTTTTTATATATATATATATATATATATATATATATATCTATACAAAAATGTTTTGCCTTTCAATTATATTTTTAACTGAATGGGTTGTTTTACAAAGTGATCATTTACAATCTCTTTAATATAGGGCAGGGATATGCAATTAGTGGACCTCCAGATGTTGCTAATCTACAAGTCCTATCATGCCTCTGCCTCTGGGTGTCATGCTTGTGGCTGTCAGAGTCTTGCTATGCCTCATGGGACTTGTAGTTTGGCAACAGCTGGAGTTCCGCTAATTGCATATCCCTGATATAGGGTGAGGTATCTAGCATAGTGTATATACAGCACTTTCAACCTTCCTAACTCTCATCAAAGTAAAGCATAGTAGCGACTTTTTAAAGCAGAAGGTATTTGCAGGTCTCACTTCTATCACTTCTCTCACTTCTATCACCAATACCAAAAATAAGCGACTTATCCATTATTTTAGAATAGTAGGAAGACCCAGAGAAAACATTTGTACCCCTTGACCAACTATACATTCAAAACTGCTAGTTAATAGCACATAAAGATTGATTAACTAAAAATGGAAAGTGCAAAATCTGGTGCAACTGTGCATGGTAGCCAATCAGCTTCTAACTTCAGCTTGTTCAATTAAGCTTCGACAATAAAAAAAACTTTAAAGCTGATTGGTTTCTATGCACAGCTGCTTTAGATTTTGCACTCTCCAGTTTTAGTAAATCAACACCATACAGTCAAATATTAAAGAACGATGTATTCCAAACTGCATACGTTGTTTTAGGCTTATTGGCCATTATCAGTACAAAGTGTGAAGTCGTTTTTATGACGCAGAGCTTGAAGAGCAATGAGAAGGTATAACAAAATATGTTATGGTGAGACAGGCCAAGTGGGATTTGTGATAAGACAAGTGAGACCTATTATTATTATTATTATTTTAAGAAGGTGTGCTTTTTACTGTTTTAGCGAAAACCCTTTTGGTTTCTTTTGGCCCACCTCACCAAAACTTGTTTAATTATAACTGTTTGTATGTAATTCTCATTAGTGAAAGGCTTTAAAGGCATGGCTTCTGTGGAATAGAAATTTGGGAATATCAAAACTCTACAACATCTGAAGAGCTTTGTTAAAGCAAGCTATTCTGCAGTAAAACACTTCAATAACAAATTAAAAATGTAAAAATGTATCTCCTACTTTATTAGCTTTTAGACGATCCCTGAAAACACTTCTCTTCAGAGAAGCCTACCCCACCCACACCTAATTGTATTTTCATTTTCTCCATCAGCTCATCCCCCACAGTTATTACCTTTTTTTGTTTCAACTTGACCCTCCCTTCTAGATTGTAAGCTCTAACGAGCAGGGCCCTCTGATCCCTCCTGTATTGATTTGTATTGTAAGTGTACTGTCTGCCCTCATATTGTAAAGCGCTGCGCAAACTGTTGGCGCTATATAAATCCTGAATAATAATAATAATAATAATTAAAAAAAATGATTCCTCTATGTATGATGTATAAACCTCACAATACAGGAACGGGTTCAGGTATGAAGATGATTCCTTCATAGTTAGCTCTCCATCTAGAACTGCTGCTTTATAGTAAAGGTACAGGAACTGAATTTCACCACCCATTATTCAAAACTGATAAGTAAATATCAAAATATAAAGTGTTACCCCTTAGAAAATGTTGCATGCTGGGTATAGTATATGCATGTGGGTGTGTTTCCTTTTTAGTCTAATTTCCTATTTTTACTGTTTTTGCATAGAGCTTGAAGGGAGAGAAAGGAGAGCCCGCCATAGTGGAGCCTGTGAGTAGAATTACACCAATGGTATCATGACTCCTACATTTCTGAGGGTACAATCTTAAAAAGTCCTGGTGAAAATAATTTCATTCTTGTTTTAGGGCACCGTGATTGAGGGTCCAATAGGATTCCCTGGGCACCCGGTACGTATAACAGGTTAAAGGACTGTCATTAAAAATATTTTTAAAAGTTATTTGTGTATTTAGAGGGGGTATTCCAAGCATTTTATGTATGTATTCAATGTATTGCGTTTTATACTGTGCTGCTAAATGCAACTTTTCTTATTTAAGGACTATACATTGACAGATCCCTTACCAAAGCACAAAAGTATGGATCAGCCCTTAGCGTAGCCTCCATTAACACACACTGAAATTCATTTTCTGAGTTCTCTCAATGGATTGTCTTTAGCAATATATGAAGAACTCACTAATTAACATTGGTTTTTCTATACCACAATGAGCCAGTGTTTGGTGTGGGGGAAGACTTTAAGCCCAAAATTTAAGTTATCCCAAAGTAGCAGAGTGTACCCAAGATTAGAGCTTTTTTACTAATAAAGGCCTTGTGGTGCCTTTTTTTAGGCAGTGTTCTCGATCTTTAAAGTCTAAAAAGATTTGCCCAAGGTTTGGTAACTCCAGCAGAAAAAAATCTTTCCCCCAGCCAGTAACTATCCAAGGCCTCTACAGCCAAGAATGAATAGTAAGCTGAGACTGGTGCTCAGACAGTTAGCTCTCTCAGAACCCAATTGAAAATAAAATATTGACTTTCCTGTGATACATGGTAAAGGACAATAATATTTCTCATTCTGTGCATTTGTTATTGGCTTTCTACATACGTTTTGCATGTTTAACATATATCACTTTGTAAATTACATTACATTTTATGTGTCCTGTCTAGGGAGAACCAGGACCTCCTGGGCCTTCAGGACCTCCTGGACCACTTGGAGATCCAGGTGAAAGGGTAAGAAACTACCTTCATTTACAATTAACTGCATCTAACCTAACTGTGGTAAAAAAGAGATGTAATTTTTGCATAATTAAACACAGAAAACGCTTTACATGACTGTAGATTAGCACAGAGATGAGATATCTGATGATCTAATTTCCAAAAATAGTTTTAACCACTTCAGTTCCGGACCAATAAACACCTTAAGGACCAGAGGTCTTTTTGCAATTTCGCACTGCGCTGCTTTAACTGGTAATTGCGCGGTCATGCAATATTGCACCCAAACGAAATTTGCGTCCTTTTCTTCCCACAAATAGAGCTTTCTTTTGATGGTATTTGATTGCCTCTGCGATTTTTTTTTTTTGCGATATAAATGAAAAAAGAGCGAAAATTTTGAAAAAAAAAGATATTTTCTTCTTTTTGTTATAAGAAAAATCGAATAAACTAAATTTTAGTCATACATTGAGGGCAAAATTTATTCAGCCACATGTCTTTAGTAAAAAAAATGTCAATAAGCGTATATTTTTTGGTTTGCGCAAAAGTTATAGCGTCTACAAACTAGAGTACATTTTCTGGAATTTACACAGCTTTTAATTTATGACTGCCGATCTCATTTCTTGAGGTGCTAAAATGGCAGGGCAGTACAAATCCCCCCCAAATGACCCCATTTTGGAAAGTAGACACCCCAAGGAAATTGCTGATGGGTATGTTGAGCCCATTGAATATTTATTTTTTTTGTCCTAAGGGATTGAATAATGACAAAAAAAAAAATAAAAATTTTTTTTTACAAAAAGTTGTCACTAAATGATATATTGCTCACACATGCCATGGTTATATGTGAAATGACACCCCAAAATACATTCTGCTGCTTCTCCCGAGTACGGGGATACCACATGTGTGGGACTTTTTGGGAGTCTAGTCGCGCACGGCACCCCGAAAACCAATCACCACCTTCAGGATTTCTAAGGGTGCAAATTTTTGATTTAACTCCTCACTACCTATCACAGTTTCGAAGGCCATAAAATGCCAAAATAGCACAAAACCCCCCCAAATGACCCCATTTTGGAAAGTAGACACCCCAAGCTATTTACTGAGAGGCATGTTGAGTCCATGGAATATTTTATATTTTGCCAAAAGTTGCGGGAATATTACAAACTTTTTTTTTTTTGCACAAAGTTGTCACTAAATGATATATTGCTCACACATGCTATGGGCAGAAGTCAAATTACACCCCAAAATAAATTCTGCTGCTTCTCCCGAGTACGGGGATACCACATGTGGGGGACTTTTTGGGAGCCTAGTTAACTAGCTACCTAGCGACACTAGCGACACTGATGCAGCGTTCAGAAAAATTATCGCTTAGTGACACTGGCAAAAGGGGGTGAAAGGGTTAACTAGCGGAAATCAGGGGGTTAAAACCATTATTGGGTAGTATATCGGGGTACCTAGCGCTATAAAAACCTGGCGGTGAACCTAAAAAAATAACTAGCTACCTAGCGACTGTAGCGACACTAATGCAGCGATCAGAAAAACGATCGCTTAGTGACACTGGCAAAAGGGGGTGAAAGGGTTAACTAGCGGCAATCAGGGGGTTAAAAACATTATTGGGTAGTATATCGGGGTACCTAGCGATATAAAAACCTGGCGGTGAACCTAAAAAAATAACTAGCTACCTAGCGACACATGCAGCGATCAGAAAAATGATCGCTTAGTGACACTGGCAAAAGGGGGTGAAAGGGTTAACTAGCGGCAATCAGGGGGTTAAAAACATTATTGGGTAGTATATCGGGGTACCTAGCGCTATAAAAACCTGGCGGTGAACCTAAAAAAATAACTAGCTACCTAGCGACTGTAGCGACACTAATGCAGCGATCAGAAAAACGATCGCTTAGTGACACTGGCAAAAGGGGGTGAAAGGTTAACTAGCGGCAATCAGGGGGTTAAAAACATTATTGGGTAGTATATCGGGGTACCTAGCGATATAAAAACCTGGCGGTGAACCTAAAAAAATAACTAGCTACCTAGCGACACTAGCGACACATGCAGCGATCAGAAAAATGATCGCTTAGTGACACTGGCAAAAGGGGGTGAAAGGGTTAACTCTAGGGGCAATCAGGGGGTTAAATCTTTATTGGGGGGTGATAGGGGGCTACCCTGGACCTAACACTAACTGTCCTGACAGTTTTTACTGTCACAACTGACACTGAATGCATTGATCAGTAAAGAAATGATCAATGCAATCAGTGACACTGTGACTGGGGGGGGAGGGGGGGCGGGGGGGGGATCGGGGGGCGATCGGGGGGGGGATCGGGGGGGGGTTTGTGTGCCTGTGTGTACCTACATGTCAGTGTAGTGTTCGTGCAGACTTACTTTTACTCTTCTCCTCGTAGTCCGGTCAAAAAGACCGCCCCGAGGAGAATGACATCACTTCCTCCTTCCTGTGTAAACAATACACAGGGGAGGAAGCTTCTCATTGGCCAGGAGCGATCCAGAGGGGGTGGCCGAAAACGAACGGCCATCCCCTCATCACGGAGCGCTCCTGGACCGAATCGGACCGCCGTAACCAGCGGGAGGGGGTCCGATGGGACCCCCCACCCGCTGGAAGGCAATCACGTAGATGTACGTGATTCTGCCTGCCTGTGCCATTGTGCTGACGTACAATGGCAATACGGCGGTCCTGAAGTGGTTAATCAAGGTAATCAGATTATTTAATGCATTCATTTGATGGGTTTTATTGAAAGTCTTATTATACTGGTGACCATGTTCCATCAAAATAACACTTTGGCTCTTTGATTTACAAATAGTCAAACTTTAGTAATGCTTCCTATATACAAAAGGTAGAAATCCATTATTGACATTCAAGATGTTTACTTGTTACCATAGCAGCTCTAGAGTTTGGTTATGGTAGAGTTAGGATGGCCTTAAACATATCTAATTTCATCTGGTTTCTTATGATCCAGCTGAAGTTCAAGCACTGGATGGCCCTGTTGGCATCCTACTGCCCAATAGCCTGAAAATTGAAGAAGGCGGTCAGATAATTATTGGTCGAATGATAGCTGCAGCCAATCAGGTGCAGTCACTGTTTGGCAGCACCCACTGTCTTCTGACAGCTACAGGTGACAGCTGTCACAATACAGGTGCCTCACTGGGAGATTCATTCATCCACATGATTTACTGTGTATGGAGGAATATGTTAGATTTGTTTTCCTTTTTATTATATATGGTCAGCTTTAGGTATGACAGACTAGGATGATTCTGCAGAGAAATGGGAAAAGAACACCACACTCCTAGAGCAGCAGGGGTAAAATGCATATATGGGTGGAGGTTAATGAATCCTTAAAAAAAGTTGAAGCAAACTGTTATATTTATCAAGTGCCGTGGCAAGCATTTTGCTCAGAGCTTAGTAAATGTGGTAAAGCTCTGCTAATTTCCATCATCCTATTATGTGCAAGCAAAAATGCAGTTTATTTTACTTCCCTTGCACCTGATTGGGTATTCTTTACAAAGTGAAGCTTTACCACATTTACTAATCTCTGGAGGAAATGAGCGCAACTGCACTTGCAAAGTGTACAGTCTATTTGCCTTTAGCAATCCAATCCACCCTAATATGTTTGGGGACCTCATGCCTAGGTGCAGGGTCTTCAGATGTCTTTAATGTCAGCAGATAGTGCAAGCATTGCACCAACTTTGGCATTTTGATCCTGCCTTTTCTTGCTCCCCCTGATGGCCATTCTCTTTGTGGTTGAGTTGTAGGAATCACCTGGATAGTGAATTGAGTGTGATGTCGCCATTCTGACTCGCAGGTGTTCTTTTCCGTAATAGCAACTGACCCTTTCTCCTATTGAAATATAAAGTATCTCACAAAAGTGAGTACACCCCTCACATTTTGGTAACTATTTTATTATATCTTTTCATGTGACAACACTGAAGAAATTACACTTTGCTACAATGTAAAGTAGTGAGTGTACAGCTTGTATAACAGTGTAAATTTGCTGTCCCCTCTAAATAACTCAACGCATAGCCATTAATGTCTAAATGGCTGGCAACAAAAGTGAGTACACCCCTAAGTGAAAATGTCCAAATTGAGCCAAAAGTGTCAATACTCTGTGTGGCCCCCATTATTTTTCAGCACTGCCTTAACCCTCTTGGGCATGGAGTTCACAGAGCTTATCAGGTTGCCACTGGAGTCCTCTTCCATTCCTCCATGATGACATCATAGAGTTGGTGGGTGTTAGAGATCTTGCATTCCTCCACCATTTCCATTTGAGGATGCCCTACAGATGCTCAAAAGGGTTTAGGTCTGGAGACATGCTTAGCTAGTCCATCACCTTTACCCTCAGCTTCTTTCGCAAGACAGTGGTCCTCTTGGAGGTGTGTTTGGGGTCATTATCATGTTGGAATACTTCCCTGTGACCCAGTTTCTGAAGGGAGGGGATCATGCTCGGCTTCAGCATGTCACAGTACATTTTGGCATTCATGGTTCCTTCAATGAACTGCTCCCCTGTGCAATGACACTCCCACCACCATGCTTGACTGTAGGCAAGACACACTTGTCTTTGTAGTTCTCACCTGTTTCCCGCCACACACGCTTGACACCATCTGAACTAAATAAGTTTATTTTGGTCTCATCAGACGACAGGACATGGTTCCAGTAATCCATGTCCTTAGTCTGCTTGTTTTCAATAAACTGTTTGCAGACTTTTTTGTGCATCATCTTTAGAAGAGGCTTCCTTCTGGTGTGACAGCCATGCAGACAAATTTTATGCAGTGTGCGGCATATGGTCTGAGAACTGACAGGCTGACCCCCCACCCCTTCAACCTCTGCAGCAATGCTGGAAGCACTCATACGTTTGTTTCCCAAAGAAAACCTCTGGATATGACACTGAGCACATGCACTCCACTTCTTTGGGCGACCATGGCGAGGACTGTTCTGAGTGGAGCCTGTCCTGTTAAACCACTATTTGGTCTTGGCCACTGTGCTTCAGCTCAGTTTTAAGGTCTTGGCAATCTCTTATATTCTATGCCATCTTTATGTAGAGCAATAATTATTTTTTTCAGGTCCTCAGAGAGTTCTTTATCATAAGGTGCCATGTTTAATTTTCAGCGACCAGTATGAGAGAGTGAGAGCGATAACACCAAATTTAACACACACACACACACACACACACACACACCTGCTCCTCATTCACACCTGAGACCTTGTAACACTAACGAGTCACATGACACTGGGTAGGGAAAATGGCTAATTGGGGCCCAATTTGGACACTTTCACTTAGGGGTGTACTCACGTTTGTTAATGGCTGTGTGTTGAGTTATTTTGCAAATTTACACTGTTATACAAGCTTTACACTCACCACTTTACATTGTAGCAAAGTGTCATTTCTTCAGCATTGTCACATGAAAAGATATAATAAAATATTTACAAAAATGTGAGGGGTGTACTCACTTTTGTGAGATACTGTCGTTGATTTTAGGCACTATCACCGGTGTGCTTTTGTTTATGTTTGCATTTAGAAAGTTCTTTCGGGATTGTATCCATATCTGTGTTTCTTTTAAAGACTTTCCTTCCATTCCAGTCTCAGTGACAACAAGTGAGTTAAAATCTTCCTACTGGGAGATTGGCAAAAAGCCCACCAGAGGATCTATTCCTTTCCACGGTGATCAAAACCCACAAGAGGATCTATAATTTTCCACAGCTATCAAAGCCCACAATGATCAAAGCCCATCAGATGATCCATCCCTTTTCCATAGTGATTTAAGCCCACAAGAGAATCTAGACCTTTCCAAAGTGATATAAGCCCCCAAGAGGATCTATCCCCTTTCACAGTGATCAAAGACCACTGGAGAATCTATCCCTTTCCACAGCGATAAAAGCCCACCAGAGAATCTGTCCCTTTCTACAGCAATAAAATCCCTCTCTATCTATCCCTTTCCACTTTATACAAAAAAAAAATAAAAAAAATATTGTGGCTGGAGATTGGCTTTAAAGGACAACTTCCTCTTTACAAACCCGATAGTTCACCCTACTTGGCCCCTTGACCCAATCCAACCTAAAACCATTCCCAACTAGATGTTAACTTACCTTTCCATGACAGCGGCATTCTCCTCCGGTGTTATCGCCTCAGCCCAAAATCTTCCTTGGCTTCTTCAAGTCTAACTTTCCATAGACTTTAATGAGGCTGTGCCCCTTGCGTGTCAAATGATGGGGCACAGTGGCATTCAACCCTTTGAGAACTAAGGCCTGGATCACACCTATGCATTTTTTTTGTGCATTTTCAGTTTTGCAGAAACGCACTACAGTCCATTTAATATGGTTTCCTATGGGTCATTTTCAAATCTGTGAATTTTATGGAAAGGGCCAGGGACTGTTTTCTGGTTTTTCATTCCATAGACTTCAATAGATCAAAAATGTGTATTGGAAAAACGCAAAATGCACCTGGAATATGCAAACTGCAACCTGCTGAGGTGTGAACCAGGCCTTACTGTAAAGGTGCAGCCAATGCAGAAGAGAGTTTTGGGTCTGAGTGTATAATCACTGGAGAAGGCAGCCAATGTTATAGAAAGGGAATTAGGCAGGTGGGTGGTTGTGGTTCTGGGTTTCATTAGGTTAGCTGGCTAGGAAGGATGGGCTGTGACTTTTAGGTTAAACATGAACGTTCTCTTTAAGGGACTTTTAGAAATACGTCAACAGCTGTTGCGTATTAGGAGTTCCCAGAGTGACACAGCTCCTCCTGGTGGCTGAACATTGAATGCAACAAATGCTGATTTTCAGATACTTGGCTGAAGGAAATCAGACCAGACAATAAAGAACTTCACTAACATTTGGAGCTGATCCTACACAAGTCTCTTTAGAGACATCGCAGTCACATGAAAATAACAAGAAGAACATTGTCACAATACGCGCTGTAATGTTGTCTGTTGATGAAAAAACTCATACAGACCTATCTATCTGTGCGATCATTGTGCAACATTTGGCACAGAATAACGCAAATATTGTTATAGTGTACACCAGTGGCGGCTTGTGTTTTTTTTTTATTTGGGGGGGTGGCAAACAACCACCCACCCCCCCGAGCTGTTTGCTGGTTGGTCTGTGGTGGGTGGCAGGCAGCGTGGTGCAGCAGCTCGGCTCCAAATCCACTCCTCCATGGGGCAGCTTCCAGATTCTCCCCTTCTACTCCTAGGCGTCCAATAGGATTGCCTGTCCTTTCAGCTAATTGAGTGACCGGTGTCAAAACCTGCTTCCTGATTGGCCGGGAGGAGGATCAGTGTTACAACAGTGAATAATAATTCGCTGTTGTAAAACACCTCGGTGGGCTCAGAGCGCACTTTCTGAGACCTGAGCCCACTTTATATGGAAGCCTATTAGAGCCTCTGGCTCTAATTGGTGCTTCAAAGAAACAGCTCCTCCGCAATGGAATCCATGCGCTGGTGTCCTGAAAGCATGGATAGAGGAGTCAGCAATGGATGGGGGGTCCCCCCCCCCGGTGTACACATATTTGGTAGTGGCAAGCAAGGACAGTTGGGAACTATGCAATGTTCTTGAAAGTGATGGGAAATCCAAAAAGTTATAATTGTCACTAGAACAAGAGGGGAAATCATTCAATTTGTCCTCAGTTTGTAGAGATTTCCTCTCACTTCCTGTTGTGTTTCTGGAATTAACCACTTAAGCACCGTAAGGATTTGCCCCCTTAATGACCAGGCCACTGCGTGCGACGTTGTACCCAAACAAAATGTATGTCCCTTTTTCCCACAAATAGAGCTTTCTTTTGGTAGTATTTGGCCACCTCTGAGGTCTTTATTTTTTGTGCTGTATTTTGTAAATTGTATTTTGTAAATTTATAGCATCCACAAAATAGGGGATAGATTTATAGCACTTTTATTATTATTTTTTTACTAGTAATGGCGGCGATCTGCGATTTTTAACAGGACTGCGACATTGCGGTGGACAAATCAGACACTTTTTTTGACCAATGACATTTATACAGTGATCAGTGCTATAAAAATGCATGGATTACTGCATGGATTACTGTGTAAATGTCACTGGCAGGAAAGGGGTTAACACTACGGGGAAATCAAGGGGTAAATGCGTTCCCTGGGAGGTGTTTCTAACTATGGGGGGGTGGGACTGACTGGAGGAGGAGACAGATCACTGCTCCTAATCACTAGGAACAGCATATCTGTGTCTCCTCCCCTGTCAGAATGGGGATCTGTCTGTTTACATTGACAGATCCCCATTCTGGCTCTCTGTGGAGCGATTGGGGGTGGCCATTGGACATCGTGGCAACTGGCCACGCACATCGGCTCCGGCATCGCGCCGCCTAGAGCTCCTAAAGTGGCCGACGTACAATGACGATGATTCACCCAGGAGAGCCAAACTGCCGCAGTACAACTGCGGCGAGTGGTCTTCAAGCGGATAAAGGAAAATCTCTCCAGTGAGATACAAAACAGCACACAGCAAAAATAAACTTACAGACATTTTAACAATTGCCTACCTTATACAAAAATAAAACAAATGGCTATACACAATTTTAATTCAAACAATTTGTACACAGTTACATTGGCACAGTGGAAATTACTGTAATAGGCACCACTACTCCAGTGATTGCTGCTGGCTTCCAGGTCCCGTGATATCACCGCCCCACCTCTCCACCTTTGCATTTATTATGCAAATGCACAGTGTTCCCTGAATGGTGCCAATGCCGATGGGTTGAGTGACCATCTGTACTCACAATGTAACATTGGGACCCAAAAGCTTGTAAAGGTCACTAGAGTTGTGATGCCTACACTTTTTTTTAAATACCAAACATGTCACACTTATCTGCTCTATGCAATGGTTTTGCACAGAGCAGCCCCGATATACGTCTTCTGGGGTCCTCTGCTGCCATTCCTGACTCCTCCCCCTATCTGCTTGGTAAGGATTGTACTCATGTACCCTGCCCCACACTCCCACGTTGTAGGATTTGATTGACAGCAAAAGGAGCCAATGGCTCTCGCTGTTATCAATCTGGCCTGTGAAGAAGGAGAGAGCAGAGAGAGCTGCTGCTCTCAGGCACAGCACTGGATCGAGATCAGGCTCAGGTAAGTATAAGATGGGTGAGGGGGGATCTCGTAGCACAGGAGGTTTTTTACCTTAATGCAAAAAATGTATAAATGGATAAGTTCACCCTTTCTAACATCATTACATATTATATCAATATTCAGGCTAATGCAGCAGCCCCTACCCCCTCCCCCCCCCCCCCCCAATCCCCTGATCCCTCATTGTGACAGTGGGCCAGGAATCTCCTTCCTGCATCCACTGTCACAATTAAAAAATAAGTCTGCCCACCGAACCTTATTGTTCCTTCACAGATTTCTGTGAATGTAAGAACTACCCTCAGCCATTGTGGCAGATGGCTTGTAGTTGTCAATGAACTACCAGGGCGCTGATGAGCGTAGTTCATTGATGCTTCCTGTCATTCAGTAACTGCTTGCCCATACGGTGTATGGGCAGACAGCTACACTGCAGCAGCCTGCGATTGCACCCACAATATGCTTTACAGGCTCCTAATAAAAAAATAAAAATAAGTGCACTATTTTTTTACCTGTGCATTTATTTTTTTACAAAGATGAACTTATTCTTTAAGGTGAAAACCTTAAGGGTTTAGAACCACTTTAACTTCTTCACACAGAAAAATTAGGTCTTCTCCCCTGCCAGAAATGGTTGTGCTGTGTGGCAGAGCTGAACAGTTCTTAAGACTGGATGGACAGAAATACACATTTTTCAACATGTAGCAAATCGCCTACATACAGTATGTATTTCATCGGTGTATTCAGTTGTTTGCCTGGAGTTCAGCTTTAAAAAATGATGGCTGACCCACCCTTAATGAGCACAGCAGAAGGGAGTTGCAGGAAATTCAGGAAGCAAAGACCACAGCCCCAAGAGATATTAAGCAACCACCATGTGATTCGGCTTTCCAGTATCTACCCACAGCAGAAAGAACAGCAGAAGGATGTGTTTTATATGGGATGACCATTTAATCAAGATTTGTTGCAGCTGGCGAACAATGCTATTGTGATAATGTTCTATGTTTATGTTGTTTGTCTAGAGTTTATTCTAATGTATGTTTTGGATCATTCCACCTACCCAGTAGCAAAACCTCCAAGAATTCATTGTTTTAATTTTGGAGAAAGCAGAAGGGGGTTAGAACCTCTGACTGTTTTTTATTTCTACCTTACACCCATTGGGGAAATATCCCCTCACTTGCTGTTAATATAGAATACCAGCCTAAACCTAACTAGCCTTAAAATTTTTCGCTCCCCCTCTTAACACCTATGCTGACTAACCCGTGTAAGAAAGATGTATATACTTACCTATAGTCAGCCCTCTCCTGGCACATGACTCGGCTCCCTTGTGTCAGCTGCAGGGGAGAGGATGTAGAGACAGCTGGGACATGTGACTCTATGGGTGATGCCACTGCTCCTGGTTGTCGAGCACTCTCTCCTCTCCCCTGCAGTTGCAGTTGACTAACACAGGGGAGACAGATCATGTGACCAGCCCAGAGTGGACCAAAAATAGTTGAATGTATACCTCTTTTTTACATGGGTTAGATAGCATAGGTGTTATGAGGAGGGAGGGAACATTTTAGGGTTAGTTAGGTTTAGGCTGGAATTCTACTTTAGCCATACTATGTGAATCTTAAGACTGGATGTTGGCACAGCTCACATAGATGTTTAGCTAGTAGTAGTTTCCAACATTCAAATGAACTTAATCAGATGTTTGGAAGATGTATTGTGGCTTCTATACTACTAGTCACTTCTACTGTTGCAGAGAGTATCAGATAGATATCCCATGGAATGTGTAAAAGTTCATTGTCCAAGAACAAGATAGGAGGTGTGAAAGTTATGGAACCATCCAGGTCTGGTTACATGAAGATGTTAATTCCTCTGTTTACATGACCAAAGGTGTGAATTGTTGTCAAATCTCTGGATTGAAAGATAGATGGTGTTGAAGGTCCCTTTCCATGTTCAGCGATGGTTTATTTTGATGACCACTATCATATCTCTTGCAAACCAGTTGTCCTCTCTGTCCGAAAAGTCCCAAAAGAAATTTTAATTTAAGTATTCATATGAGTATTTATCATGTTGCCTGGAATTCAACTTTATCACACATTGATTATTGCATCAGTCTGATCTCTGTTTCATGTGAATCTTATAATCGTTGAAAAGACTGTATAATCCTTTGAAAGAACCTCATGGTTTTTCACCTTAAAGCATTCTATGCATTACGGTGAAAAACCTTCTTTGGTGCTGCAACTCTCCGAGACACCGTTTTACTTACCTGACTCCCATCTTTCACCAGCTGGTGTCTTGTGTCCTGATTTGATAGATTGATAGCAGCGCAGCAATTTGCTCCCGCTGCTGTCAATCAAATCCAATGATGCAGCGCTGGAGGGTGGACCCGAGTCCCCCATTCTGCGTGAATGGACACAGATGCGGGACTCGGGAGCACGCCAGCATGTGTGTCCACCATAGGAATCACTTCCCCAACGTAGACACTTGATGCGGGGGGGAGCCACCAGTGTCAGTGAGGGACCCCAGAACAGGAGGATTGGGGCCACTCTGTACAAACTGCACAGTGGAGGTAAGTATGACATGTTTTTTTTTTTTTTTTTTTAAACAAGGGTAAAAACAAGGGTTTACAACCCCTTTAAGTTGTCCATGGATGGATTGAACCTCGGCCGGTTCAGCAGGGACTGCCCAAACTTCAAACCATGTATGGCCATTCTAATGATCAACTTCTGTCGAATGGGTCTGTTGAACAGTTTTCCTCAATCAGCCAATTGGATACATGGGCACAGCAGGGAGAATTCCTTCATTCACCTTATGTGTGGGGATTAGGGAAATGTTTCTCAACTCCAGTACTCAAGTACCCCCAACAGGTCATGTTTTCAGGCTTCTCCATTCTTTTGCACACGTCATTTGATCAGTTTCACTGCCTTAGTAATTACCACAGCCGTTTCATCTGAGGGAAATCCTGAAAACATGACCTGTTAGGGGTACTTGAGGTTGGGAGTCGAGAAACATTGGATTAGGAGATACCCTCCTTTTTTTTTCGATCAGCCCTCTGGGGGAGGCATCTATGGCCAGCCTTAGCATAGCTCAGCAGGTCAAAACAGGGCACTTTCACACAGGCAGTTGGTAAAAACCAGAGCTACGGTTTTAGCCCCCCTGGCAGCCAATCTAAATTTTAACATTACATCTGGACAGGGTTGTACAAATGCCATGGTCTTGTAGCTTTACTTTGCGGCCACTGCGATTTGAACTTGGTCTACTGAGTTTGACAAGGGACACCACCTGTCAAACTTGCCCACTGAGATCAATGGGAGTGTGCCGCAACTGTGAGCCAAACGCATGGCTTGCAGTTGCAGTATTTTTTTTATTATTATTCTGTTTATTGAAGTTTTGTAGAAACATTACAGAAGGATAAATAAAAAAAACTAACCAGGTGGGATAGCCCATTCAGGGGAGCACTTGTCAGTCTAACACAAATACAAATAGGTGCAGCCACTACAAGGCTCTATTTCAATCAGAAATCAGGACGCAACAGTAAAGTTGCGGTTGCAGTATTTTAATACAAAATCCTTAGCCCTTGTACACACGGTCGGAGATTCCGACGGAATGTGTCCTATTGGACCGTTTTGTTGGATAATCCGACTGTGTGTGGTCTCCATCGGACTGTTTCCGTTGGAGTATCCGACGGACCAAGTTTTCCAACTTGTCCGTAAAATTTTCCGACAAAATGCTCCGATCGGACATACTCCGATCATGTGTAGCCTACTCCGACAGACAAAGTGCCACGCATGCTCAGATCAAATTCCTAGACCAAAGCTATTGGCTACTAGCCTGAACGTAGTCCCATCGTAACGAAATAACGTCATCACGTTATGTACAATCGGATTTTCCGACAACTTTGTCCGACCGTGTGTATGCAACAGTTTCGGACAAAATCCGTCGGGCAAAATCTAACGGATTTGGTTGTCAGAATGTCCGACCGTGTGTACAAGGGCTTAGAATTAAAAAAAAACAGACATTCGAGAGGTGGAAGGATTGGCTTCTGAGCGCCTGTCAGATGCTGCTATACCACCCTTTCCACTGCTGCCCATGTGGAAATGTGAAAGATCCCTAACAAAGAAAAGTTCTGATCTCATTTTTGTAAATATTTGATATCTTTTCATGGGCCAACAGGCTTACAGGTATTTTCTTTCCTATGCTTCATGTTTCGGGGATTGTTTAATCAGGGGCACATACTGTACATCATGGATCTAAGTGAGTTCTAGTGATCTTAGATTAGGCCTGACACAGACAACAAATTAATCTGGATGTCTGGTTTAAGGGGATCAGCTAATTTTCATCATAGAAGCTCTCCCAGATTCAGGAATTGAGTCAAACTTTTAATACATTTCATGTAAATATCTAAATTGCTCTGCCTTTGAAAATCTTTTATTACATGGTAAAAATGAATTTACCGAAGATTAGAAGGCCAACAAGTCACAGTTGTTGTGGGGAGGCTTTGATCTATGGAATATGTGAGTGATGTATGACTTTTAACTGAGAGATCGGTATCTGCGCTGTGATGTAATGTAATATGTTTGGTAGAGAATCCATTTTAATCTTGCTTTCTTCCCCTCCAGCAACACACAGTTCACTACGTGTCAATACATGACAACTTGGATTGTTCAACATCCCTTCTAGGAATGACATCCCTCCTTTCTCTACTTCTCTAACAGGGTCCTCCAGGACGACCTGGACTCAATGGTGCTGATGGTATACCTGGACCTCCAGGAAATACAGTGATGCTTCCTGTGAGTACCTGTCACATCCTATGGGGCTGCGGGAGCTGGACAGCTTGTCTTTTGGACGCATGAAAGAATTTTGTCCGATTAGCATGACTCATCTCCCATGAACCAATGATTCATCCTGTTGGGATTATATATTTATTTTGTTAGTGATATTTATAGGCTTTCATTGGGATGTTAGGAAGTCATATCAAAGTCTTAATATTTTTACAAGAATTGTAAATTCTGATGTTTTTCTGCAGTTGAAATTGGGTCAAGCTTCATTTCATAACTAAACTCTAATTATTTTTTCTTAAGTATTTTATAGATTATTTTTACTAGTGAATACTGCTTCCTGTGAAAAAAAAATATTATAAATTGGAGCTAAACATAATAGCAGTAGAAGTAGTAGCAAATAATAATAAAAATAATTTTATATAATGTCATGATCTCCTGGGAGGTAAAGTTATTACTAATGAAAATAATACACAAGTGAACATATCTGAACCATATACAGTGCCTTGAAAAAGTAGTCATATCCTTTGAAATGTTCCATATTGTTTCATTTTACTACCAAAAATGTATATGTATTTTATTGGGATTTTATGTAATAGACCAACATAAAGTGGCACATACAGTAATTGTGAAGTGGAAGGAAAATTATAAATAGTTTTCAAAATTGTTTATAAATAAATATGTGAAAAGTGTGACGTGCATTTGTATTCCGCCCCCCTGAGTCAATACTTTGCAGAACCTCCTTTCACTGCAATTACAGCTGCAAGTCTTTTTGTGGATGTTTCTACCAGCTTTGCACATCTAGAGAGTGATATTTTTGTCCATGCTTCTTTGCAAAATAGCTCAAGCTCTCTCAGATTGGATGGAGAGCATCTATGAACAGCAATTTTTAAGTCTTGCCACAGATTCTCATTTGGATTTAGGTCTGGACTTTGACTGGACCATTCTAATACATGAATAAGCTTTGATCTAAACCATTCTATTGTAGCTCTGGCTGTATGTTTAGGGTCGTTGTCCTGCTGGAATGTGAACCTCCATCTCAGTCTCAAGTCTTTTGCAGACTCTAACAGGTTTTCTTCTATGATTATCCTGTATTTGGCTCCATACATGTTCCCATCAACTCTTACCACCTTCTATGTCCCTGCTGAAGAAAAGCATCCCCAAAACTTGATGTTGTCACCACTATTTTTCACAGAGGGGATGGTGTGTTCAGAGTGATGTGCAGTGTTAGTTTTCCACCACACATAGTGTTTTGCTTTTAGACCAAAAAGTTCAATTTTGGTCTCATTTGACCAGAGCACCTTCTTCCACATGTTTGCTGTGCCCCCCACATGGCTTCACACAAACTGCAAATGGGACTTCTTATGGCTTTCTTCTTGCCACTCTTCCATAAAGGCCAGATTTCTGAAGTGCACAACTAACAGTTGTCCTGTGGACAGATTCTCCCACCTGAGCTGTGGATCCGTGCAGCTCCTCCAGAGTTACCATGGGCCTCTTGGCTGCTTCTCTTATCAATGCTCTCCTTACCCAACCTGTCAGTTTAGGTGGATGGCCATGTCTTGGTAGGTTTGCAGTTGTGCCATACTTTTTCCATTTTTAGATGATGGATTGAATAGTGCTCCATGACATGTTCAAAGCTTGGGATATTTTTTTATAACCTAACCCTGCTTTGAACTTCTACACAATGTTATCCCTGAGCTGTCTGGTGTCTTCCTTGGCCTTCATGGTGCTGTTTGTTCTCTAAGGTTCTCTAGCAAACCTCTGAGGGCTTCACAGAACAGCTGTATTTATACTGTGATTAAATCACACACAGGTGGACTCTATTTACTAATCAGCTGACTTCTGAAGGTAATTGGTTCCACTAGATGTTAGTTAGGGGTATCAGAATAAATGGGCCTGAATACAAATGCATGCCACGCTTTTCAGATATTTATTTGTAAAAAAATTTGAAAACTATTTATCATTTTCCTTCCACTTTACAATTATGTGCCACTTTATGTTAGTCTATAACATGAAATCCCAATAAAATACATTTTATGTTTTTGGTTGAAACAACAAAATGTGGAAAATTTCAAGGGGTATGAATACTTTTTTCAAGGCATTATATATAAATATCTAGCAAGACTTTTATTGAAAAAACAGTAGTAGAGAAAGCTTTGCCTGTACAATGTCAATGAGGAGTAGAAACAAGAGGTAAGGGAATGAGATATACTGTATACTAGCAAAAGTGTGCCTATTCATTAAAGAGGTTGTAAAGGTTTTTTTTGTTTTTTTTATTAAATAACAAACATGGTATACTTACCTCCTCTGTGTAAGGATTTTGCACAGAGTGGTCCTCCTCTTCTGATGCTCCTGGCTCCTCCCCGCATCGAGTGCCCCCTCAGAGACCAGCTCTCCAAGGGGTCACTCATGAGGGCACGTTCCCGAGTCCTGCTGCTGCGTCCATTGACACAGACTGCAGGACTCGGCCCAGCCCCCCCGGCTCCTGTGTCACTGGATTTGAGTGACAGCAGTGGGAGCCAATGGCTCCTGCTGCTATCAATCTGTCCAATGAGGACCCAAGACAGTGGATGGAGCTGCTGGGCTTGTTCTCGTAGCTGGAAAGATTGGGTTCAGGTAAGTAAAAGGGGGGCTCTGGGGGGCTGCTGCACTACAGAAGGTTTTTCACCTTAATGCATGGAATGCATTAAGGTGAAAAACCTTGAGGGTTTAAACCCCTTTAAATGCTCATAATATGGAAAGGCGTGCCACTGCTGTGGTGAACAGCACAGATGCAAATTGGTCCAGGAGCAGCAGTATTGGTTTATTGGTGAGCAAAGTGGGAGTATGTGGGAGAGGTGGTAAGTCAGGATGGAGAGAATGAGGGTTAGGTGCACTGGTGAGAGTGGGGCTTGATGTGCAGGTATGGTGTGGAGGAGGAGGATAGGGGTCAGCTGTGGTGGTTAGAGCATGCAGGATAGGGTTTGGCGTGAAGACACATTGGTAATGTTACTACTGCGCTTGCTACCAGTATTGACGCCATTTTGACCTATCACAAAAACTATACACTACCCTGAGAGTGGACCTATCATGTAGTGCTGCTGATCTCCTCTAATCTGCAGTGATCCTTACAGCTACCAACAATCAGCTCCCAGCACAGGAAGTCTCCCGTCACTAGTTACTCATTTGTGGCTCCTACATGTCACTTTACCTACTGAAGGAAACTAAAAATAAGTCATTAACAATGAGACACTTTCATTGCTGGGAGCTGATTGTTGGTATGTGCAGGGAACAGTGGAAGTTAGAAGATATCAGCACTGTAACTAAATGCTGGGTCTAGGTCCTGCTTTGTATGCACGTGCAGCAGAACCCCATATATTTCTTTTAGGCCTGAAGGCAGATCCATCTCCTGTGGCATCATAGAAGACTAAGAACTTTTACTTACATGCACAGATACTGGGAAGTAGTGAACGCAGTGACCACAGGTCAATCTTGTGTCAGAACTCTGGTGGACTTGGTATCTAAGTAGATCTGAAGTGAGGTGGATAGGAGATCCCGAGAAGGGAAAAAACACATGATATAACCTAAAGACAAGTGCATAAAGATGCCTCAAGTGGAGAAGGGAGAAGGTTATGTACAGAGCAGAACCTGCACTTGGAGAATCTCTGGAAGTTAGTATGGAAGAGGGAGGTCTACAATGTATACGGTAGTTAGAATAAAAAGCATAACCATTAAATTACCAAGAAACAGGAGAGTGCACCTATTAAACACAGAGAATAGCAATGAACAAGTTCTGAGACATAAATATGTACTGTACTAAAGGTGGAGCGATGTGCTGTAAGTTGTAACCCACACCAACATACTACCAGCATTTTGCATCTGAATGTTCTTTGGCTGATCAAACGTGAGAGATCACCGTAGATCATTGTCCATTAGATTACTAAAACAAGTAATAGTTTCTGGATATTAGAAAAGAATAAGGCACCTCCTATGAACTTAATTCTGTTCATAGAGTTAATCATTAGTTCTGAATATCTAGTTCTTAGGTCCATTTATGGATTCCTAACCTTTTTTATTTATATATATTTCTGATAATACAAAGTGAGCATAGGCCTCATGCACACTGGATGTTTTTACAGCTGCTGTTTTGTAGCTTCAGGCGTTTATTTTCCGCAGCCAGTAAACTCCCCAGCATGTTAGCCTATGTGTCCATGCACACATAGGCTGTTATCAGCGTTTTGTGGCAGGGGCGTTTTCTGACTGGAAGAAAATCCCCAGAACTAGTGTCTTTTAAGGTCCCATGCACACTGGACGTTATAAAAACATCAGTAGAGTTAGCTCTATCTGTAGATGTAGAATGAGTTTTGCAGCATTTTTGCAGTAGTGTTTTTCAGCGTTTTTTGGTGTTTTTTAGCTGTAGCGTTTTTTAGCTTTTTTTTTTGCGAAACTATACTCCCACAAAAGCTCAAAAATGCTGATAAAGGTAAAAAACATAAAAAATATCAGATTTAGCTAGAGCATTTTTACAGCTGAAAAACTCTTCTTAAAAACACTAGTTCTGGGGGTTTTTCCAGACAGAAAATGCCCCTGCCAAAAAACACTGATAAGAGCCTATGTGTGCATGGACACATAGGATAACATGCTGGGGAGTTTACTGGCTGCAGAAAAACACGTCTGAAGCCAAAAACAGCAGCTGTAAAAACGTCCAGTGTGCATGAGGCCTAAGAGGAGTTTTTCAGCTGTAAAAAGGCTCCAACTCTGATAAAAGCTTAAAAACACTTAAAATGCATCTATTCGGCGTTTACCAGCGTTTTTGAGCCATGAGCTTTAGTGGGGGTATAGTTTTGCTAAAAAAATCTAAAACAACTATGAAAAATGCTACTACAAAAATGCGGCAAAACTCATTCTACAGCTACAGTTTTCTACAGCTAACGCTACTGGTGTTTTTATAACATCCAGTGTGCATGAGGCCTAAATATCCATCGATAGTATTATAATATCTCCAATCACATTATTAAGCCCCTCCCCTATGGCTTTCTGTTTGGATCATAACCTTATTATCCCAGCCACACCTGTATTTTAGGTAAACCGTACTGTTTTGGGCTTGGACCTTTTCACACTGAAAGAACACCTTGAAATACTGTTCTGGTCTTAGGAACCTTGCCATACTTGCCAAAATCTTCAGCTTACTGTACATTACCATGATCGGTTAGTTGTAGTTATAAGAACTACCTTCTAAGGAAAACCTTCTTAGCCTGTGGTCAGGGGAAGCAAGCCCCTTTGATTGGCATTCACAGTAGTGCCCCTTAACCTTTGAAGGTCAGTGGGAAAAATGTCTCTTTAACAAACAGCTAAAGAAATAATATGCCACTTAGGGGCTACATACCCAAGAGACAAGAGAACAGGATCAATTTGTCCTCTGCTGAATAACATTGGAGCATTACCTATGAAAGAATCATTGGGTACCATGGGAGATCAATTTGCCTGCTATAGAAACACCTACCAACCTTTGGAGGAACCCCGTTCGAAGCTGATCCAATGTAGGCTATCATTTTAAAATAATATTTCAAAATGTTTTTCTGCGCAGTTCCAGTATGGTGGTGATTCCAGGGGACAGACTGTGTCGTTTCAAGAAGCTCAGGCACAATCCATATTGCAGCAAGCTAAGGTACGGTGTTTAGATTTCGATTTACCTAGATAGAAAGCACGCACTCATATTGAGATCCATTTGATGTTTGGATTGGATTTGACTGTTCAATTGTTTATTCTTGTAAATTTGATGTTTCCATTCCCCTTCCCAATACTATTTGGGTTTGAGAGTTGTATTTGTTCGTGGGGCAAAGGGTAAAGGGCTAGATTATCCAAAACATCTGAATCTCACTCACAACTTAATATGTATTTCTATTCCTATAACCAATCAAACATATTCTACTACAAGCTGATTACCTAATGTTTAGTATATAGAAAGCTTTTGATATTTATTTTACCGGAGGTTCTTTTATTTACCATTTTAGCTGGCTATGAAAGGTCCACCTGGCCCAGTGGGTCTGACAGGGCGACCTGGTCCTCTCGTAAGTATCTTTCATAACTGTTTGCTCTGCATAATATTATCTACCTATTTCATCAAGTAGTTCCAAGTTACAGCTTTGTAAAACTCACAAATCATTAAATATGGTTGGCATTTATTGAAATCTCACTGTTATATAATGAAAAAAAAATATATATAATTTATACTGAATGGGCCTAATGTTAATTAATTAATTTGATTATTAAATTATAAATACTCACGCTATAGTGAAAAACACTACTCACTTCAAACCATGAAACATAAATAAATTAATTATAACATTTCCCATTTTCCTTATACATAATGATTTGTAATGTTTCTCAAAAGTCCATTACATTCATTTTAAAATGTCTCTTGGTATTTGTATTAGTAGCTTAGGATAAGTGTTATTTTTTTCTAGGGTCCTCCTGGATCGCAAGGTCACAAGGGGGATTATGGTGATTCTGGCCCTCCGGTGAGTCTTTCCACACTTCTACTTTGTGTTGTAATTGGAATGGGATTTTTTTAAGGGGGGGGGCATTGTCACATCATTTCTACTGTCTGTGTCACTCTGTAGTGGGAGGGACAAACTTCATGTCACATACACTCCCATCTGTGTCACCCTCGGGTGAGAGGGGCAGATTCTATGTCACATAGATCTTTGTGGAGGGAAAAACTGACTCCATGTCACATAGCTCCTTCTGGCTTTATCGCCCTTTAGTGGGAGGAACAGATTCCATGCCACATAGCTCGTCATGTTTGTGTCACCTTGTGGTGGGAGGGATGTGATCCATGTCACATAGCTCCTCCTTCCTGTATTGCCTTGTGGAAGGAGGGGCAGATTCCATGTCATGTAGCTCTTCCTGGGTGGTGTCACACTGTAGTGGAAGGGGCATACCTCATGTCATATAGCTTCTCTTGGGTGGTGTCACACTCTGGTGGAAGGAACAGACTTCATGCCACATAGTTCATCATGGGTGATGTCACACTGTGGTGGAAAGGAAAAACTTCATGTCAAATAGCTCCTCCTGGGTGGTGTCACACTGTGGTGGAAGGGACGGAATTCATCTCACATAGCTCCTCCAGTTGTTGCCATGCTTCTACACAGGGTTAGATTTGATTGTAATATTGTTTTTTTCTTAAAATTGCATATTGATTCCATTCTGTTAAATTAATATTCACAGGGTCCACGTGGCTTTCAAGGAATCATAGGTCCCCCAGGAAAGATCGGTAAAAGAGTAAGTATTAGGCAAGAGTAAAAACTCCCTGTTTATCTGTTTCTCTGTTCATATTTGGGTCTTGTCATTTTCTATAAAATTTCCTATGCATTTTAATTGTTTTCCCATTTTCATCTTACGTATGTTTTATTAAATTTCATTGTTGCTTTCATCCATTTTGTCAATTGTTTCTTGACTTCCTATTTTTATTTCCCACAGAGTTTTTATTAAATCTCTTTTACTGTGCCATTTGTAGCCACTTTCACTTTCAGCTATCTTCTTTACTCTAGAAAATTGACTTTTCCCATGCGAGTGTTATTTTATTTTTGTTTCAGGGACGTGGTGGAGCAGATGGTGGTCGCGGTGTGCCTGGTGAGACAGGAACTAAGGTGGGATAAGATTCTTTTTTGTAAGAGCATTAAGAATGTTCAGCTTTTCAATGGGAAGAGAACAAGGAGTCAATATCGTTTTTAAAGTTGAAGTTTAATCCAGTTGTCATTTTAATGGCATATCCAGCTTTCACCATTGGAATGCTTTTCACTGAGACTGAAATGCATTCATCTGATTGAAATTTCTGGAGTCAGGAGGAGTTTTTCCTCTTTATGTAAAGTGATAACGATAAATGCTTAAGTGCCGCCACTCAGGCTGTCAAGGTCCTATAAGTTGGATGCTGCCCAACCTAGTGAGGGTGCAGGCTGAGGAAAGATCTGTCCAGACCCAAAGCATACTGCAAAAATAGGAAGAAATAGCCCAGCCGCTGCGCACCTCACTCGACTGGTTAGCAAGTAAAAGCAGCTTCAGTTCAATTCATCCAGACCACGACTCCAGCATGTTTTGCCCTGCTCTGAGGCAGAGCAAAACAAAATGGCATTCATTTTCCTATTAATACGTAAAGTTCAGTGCTAAATTTACAGTGCTATATAAGTACCTGTAATAAATAAATACATAATGTATTTTCTGGCTGTTTCATTTTGTTCTGCTGAAGCAAAACCACAGCCATCAACACTACAAAAAAAAAGAATAACACTAGACATGTTGTTGCCTCTTAAAATGTATGGTGTATAAATTGTGATCGAATTAAACTGAAATAAAGATTTCTAATCATTTTTTTTTAGCCCCAGGCTCTTGCCTTGCACAACACTCAAAGAGCTCTAAACACCAGTATACTTTGGTGTGCTAATACTGAACATCTTGTTGGGTTGAAATCACATGTAATAATGCTTTGGTATGCAAAGTGATCAGCTATAAGCAGCTTGTAGGGAGCCCAGAATTACTGAGCTCTCTATGAGAAATAAACCCAACTTGTAGGGACCTGGAAGTGCCTAATCTTTAGTAAAAGTGGAAGTCTGGCTTGTAAATAGTGGCCAAAAGTTGCTATGGCTTTTTTTTTTTATTATATTGGTTGACGATCCAATGATATAAATACATAGAAACATAGAAGGGAGATGTCAGAAAAAGACCAAGTGGTCCACCAAGTCAGAGGAAAAAGATTTGGGGTTACTGTTTCCAGAAGATTGCAAAATGAGTAAACATTGTGACCAAACCATGGGAAAAGTGAATAGAATTATAGAGGGTATCACTATAGAGATCATTAAAAGCAGGGAAGATGTCCTAATTCTCCTACTGTATATAGCTCTTTAATTAGACCTAATTTAGAATACTGTATCCAATTCTGGAGATCTCACTTATAAGAAGGTATTGAAATGAATGCAGCGACAGGCAACAAAATAGTGAAAGGTTCGGGGGAGAAAACATACCAGCAAAGACTTCAGAAACATAATATGTATGTTGTACAGTCTTGAGGAAAGGGGAGGCATGATTGAAGTGCCTAATCTTTAGTAAAAGTGGAAGTCTGGCTTGTAAATAGTGGCCAAAGGTTTAATCAAAGCTACCTATTTAAATGAGCTAAAAGTTGCTATGGCTTTTTTTTTTATTATATTGGTTGACGATCCAATGATATAAATACATAGAAACATAGAAGGGAGATGTCAGAAAAAGACCAAGTGGTCCACCAAGTCTGCCCCTTTTCTATTTTCATGGGGTTTGAGTTGTTTGAGTATATAGATCTATATCTGCCTCAAACATGTTTGAATTCACCGACTTTGTAAGTTTAACTTTTAATTTTCCTCCCCCTAAACTTCATATTATTAGAGTACAGTATTGGTAGTACAGTGCTGGAAAGAACTACAGAGGAAAAAGATTTGGGGTTACTGTTTCCAGAAGATTGCAAAATGAGTAAACATTGTGACCAAACCATGGGAAAAGTGAATAGAATTATAGAGGGTATCACTATAGAGATCATTAAAAGCAGGGAAGATGTCCTAATTCTCCTACTGTATATAGCTCTTTAATTAGACCTAATTTAGAATACTGTATCCAATTCTGGAGATCTCACTTATAAGAAGGTATTGAAATGAATGCAGCGACAGGCAACAAAATAGTGAAAGGTTCGGGGGAGAAAACATACCAGCAAAGACTTCAGAAACATAATATGTATGTTGTACAGTCTTGAGGAAAGGGGAGGCATAATTGAAAGCTTTAAATACATTAAAATTAAATTAAAAAACCTTTTCAGGTTACCTGTGTGAATAGGAAGACAGAGGAGAAGAGATCAGCTCTGTGTAGGGCTGCATCTTTTCTCCCCTTAATTCCTCTTTACACAGCATTTGATTCATTGGCTCTTGCTGTTGTCAATCAGAGGAAGTGGGAGGCAGGCCCGCTGTGTAAGTCTATGGATCACAGCTCCATAGACACACAGCTCGGGAGCGCGGGGACTACCTATTGCCATAGCCATTGGCTGGCTATGGTAGTCTTGCAGAAGAAGAGGAGGAGCCAAGATCGCCGCTGGGGACCCCAGAAGAGGAGGGCCACTGCGTTCAATACCAATTGCCCAGAGCAGGTAAGTATAACATGTTTGTTATTTTAATTTGAAAAAAAAAATAGTTTAGTAACACTTTAAGGGTGTGAATAAGGTGCAGGAGGGCAGTATTTTTAATATGAAGCTAAAATGAAGAACACGTGGACATGACCTCATACTAGCAGGAGAAAAGTTCTAAACTAATCTTAGAAAATATTTTTTTACTGAAAGAATAGTTAATGCTTGGAATAGACTTCCAGCAGAGGTAGTGAGTCAATCAACAGAAAGTGAATTCAAAGGCCCCTTTCACATGGACGGATAGAATGGTGCTTTTAGCTGCGGATTTTCTAGTTTTCTACCGCAGCTAAAAGCGCACAATGCTTTCCTATGGCCCCATTCACACACAGCGTTTAGCTGCGATTTTGTTACATGCGGTTCAGTGTGAATAGAAAAAATAGAATTGAATGCGTTCAGGTGCGATGTAGCGCAGCTATATGCTAATATCTGCAGGTAATCGCAGTCTTTTGTGTCAACTGCAGATAACAGCATGAGAAGGGATTCAAGGGACCAAAAAAAAGGGGTGCTATGGGAATGACTATATTAGATAACTGCAGCTGAACGCAATTGCACAGAAATGCACGTAAACGCAGGTAATCGCACTGTACAAATGCAGCTGATCGCTGTGCCGGGAGTCTTGAATTTCACAGAAAAAAATAAGCATGCTAAACTGCAGCAGAACAGCCGTCCGTGGGAAAGGGGCCAAAAATGCCTGGGATAAATATAGAGCTATATGTTAGACTCAGACAGAAAAAGTTAAAAAGAAAAAAATCGATCACTTGGTCTTTTCCTGATTTCACTCTTCTATGTTTTTTTATTGGAAATAATGCCCTCATGAACTTTATTCATGCCTTTAATGCATATAAAATTTTAATTGTGTTGTCCCTTTCCCTTCTTTTCTCAAAATACAAATTTCCCAGGCTATGGAGGTGTTTGAGCGCAATGAGCATGAGATGGTGGAGAACAGAGACACACTGGTTGGGCACATCTTGTCTTACTGCCTCCCGCCATAAGAGTATGGTGAAAGTCCTGGAAAGCTTTTCAGTACTCTCAGCATACACTGACACCAGAAAAAAACAAGAAAGGCAATGCCATTCAACATCTCTGCTCACAACCTACAGCTGTTAGAAGCTATATAAGTTTTTGGCTTTATACGCCCAGCATATTCACTGTATCATCCAAGGGAAAATGTTATTTCTACTAGAAACCCATCCCTGAGAGATAGTCATATGTGTATATGATCTATATACCTGATCCTAAATCTGAGTTGCATCTTTCTAAAGTAAGGCAGTTCAAAATCTTTCAAAGTAAAAGTTTTCAGCTTGCTTCTTCTGTACGCTGCCTGATAATTGTTTTTTATTTTATATCACATAGGGAGACCGTGGATTTGATGGCTTGCCAGGACTTCCAGGAGAGAAAGGGCACAGAGTAAGTGCAGAGGCTAAGAATCTGAAGTGGTCTGCTTATAACTTCTTCTGTTGTTCCAAAGAGATGACTACGGCTGACTGGGATAGAAAGCAAAATAATATATGAGCCAATGGCTTGCAATATGGAAGCCACAATGCCAACATTACATGGCATGAATCATGACAAGTTTGTTCTTTTCTCTGCCACAGGGAGATGTTGGAAACCAGGGTCTTGCTGGGCAATCTGGAAAAAATGGAGACAAGGTAAAATGGCATACAGAGAAAATATCTTGTATGAAAGATTGTATACCCAACAGTTGCTTGGGTTTAGTATGAACATATTTGAACCTGCAGTACCGTTAGTGCCCTGGTTATTTAAATCACCCACATTCTCAGCATGCACTAAAAAAAATACATGATTCATTGCTGGCACCTTTTCCCCTTGAATATGGAAAAAGATTCCTTGAAGGATTTTTCCATTATGAGAAGAACCTGGGTAGATTAACACATTCTGTCTAATACTGTACTGAAAGGGTAAGAGAGTTTAGTGACTCATTTACCTAAAAGTACCATTTTGCTTTTGTCTAGTAAGGTTAATTTGCATTATAAGCAAGGAAGCTCAGACTTCTGCAGTGTATTATTGTGCTTTTACTACACAAAATGCTGTACATACACACTGCTACAATTAAAGGAAAAAGAATACAAGACTGCTAGATATACATACAACAAACAAAATGCTACCTACATCCTAGAAAATAAGCAGAAGCTATGGTCTGTAAACAGCACAAATATGCTTAAAAGTTACTTAACTCGGGTTACAGTGGGTTCACGATCTTTGTAGGCAATGAGGATCCCAGGGTAAATCTATAAGCAGTTGCTGGATACCAGACAAACACACCTTCAGGTATAGCTTCTTCTGACAGGTACATGCCTTCCTTGGTGTTAAGTCACTATGGATTCCTCTTGTCAGCTTATGCCATTGCCCTTTTATTTGGAAAGTTTACTATCCCCACATAGATGTGGTCCCTTACACAATACTGAGTTTCAATGGGAGAAATATTCTCCAATTCTCCTTTAGATGACACTTTTGTATCATACATGCCATAGGTCATATGTGCCAGTATGTGTTTGTACTGTGGTAAGTTTGTAATTAGTTCTAATTTCTTTCAGGGTTCTCCTGGACCTTCCGGGCCTACTGGTTCTCCCGGGGAAGCTGTAAGTATCTTTATCGCCTCTTCCAAGTGTGTTTGCAATAATGTTATTGTTAGTTATACATTTTAGAAAGACTGAGAATGTACAACTAATAATACAAACCTCAGACATTATTATCTCTGGTCTACTAGTCTCCATAAATAGGGTAGACAGGAGTACTATTTAGTCAGTGCCAATGACACAATGCAACTAAATGTCAATGTTTGATTACACAAACAGATAAGTAACTTAGATACAAAATTCAGCATCTCAATAAATTATAAACGATGAAGGCTTACACCTTATATTTAAATGCAATAAGTACAAATTCAGTTTACTTTATTAAAGGTTAATGAACCAGTGTGAAATACTTTGTGTAACTTAAGGTGACTTGTGTTATGTTCAAGAAGCTTTTTTTTTCTAAACATATTATTTGTTTGATAAGAGGTAAATTAACATTGATTTTTCTTTTAGGGTGCACGTGGCTTGGTTGGTCCAAGAGGTCCTCCTGGCCCACCAGGTCAGCCAGGTGTAAGCGGTATTGATGGAGCTCCAGGTCCAAAAGGAAACCAAGTAAGTAGACTGCTTATATCACAAATTGATTGTGGTTTTTTACTGCTTCTTGACATTCATGTTTTTTGTATATATTGTAGGTCCATTCTGGGTAATGAGTAAGGGTCTGGGTGGGATGGTAACCATATGTATAAATTTATAATTTCCTGAGGTTGGGCTCACACTGGAGAACGCAGCGGCTCACAGCAGTAGTCCAGTACGTCTCCATTCACTGTTTCAAGTCCAATTTCAGCAAACATTTTTGGCTGAATTCGGGCCTGAAAGAGACCAAAATACGTACGTGGCTCCTGTGCAATTTGCACCGGAGCCGCTGTGGAGATGTGTGAACTGGGGAAAGCCGCATCCAATTCACAATAGTGTGAACCCAGCCTTATACCCACCTCCAGTTTTGTTGAGAAAATAAATCCCTCCAGGTCAGCTACAGTAGATATGCTTTGAAAGGATTTTGGCAAAGCCCAAAACAGACCCTTGCCTACTATACTTCTGATATTGAGACAATCCAATGTACATGTTGAAATCTTTTAAAATCATGGGCAACTTGATGATAATCATGTGATTAGTCCCAAGGTTTTAATATTAAACCTTGTACCCTCATCATTCTGTTATGAAAATGTGGTACTGTTTGCAAGCATCTCAGTGAAGGTGAAACCCCCAATGTAGAAACCCTGGTGAAATTACCACGGATGTCATGTACCATGCAAAAAATCAGTTGTAATGTGAGATCAGTGCAAATGTCTGGGAAATTACTTTAGTAAGCCAAAAGTGGGAGCAAGGGGATGAGAATCCTGAGAAATCCTGCATGCTGACTACTGATATCATAGTTGAATTTTAATATATTTGGCAGCGATAGAAAACCATAGTAAAATGGAAAGTTCATTATTAAAGAAAAACTCCACTTTCCCATTAAAATGATATAACTGTAATTGCCAAAAAGCCTTATTGGAATTTAATCAGTCCCTGCACTTTCTATAAGACTAAAGTGTTCTATGTTTTGGGTGAGGGGGCAAATTGAGCTTTCCTTGGTGGTATTTTCATTTTAAAAACATTTTTTTTTGTCAATACATTTTTATTGAAGAATATCAGTTGCAATAAAAATGGAAAATCACACAGACATAACAGCGACATGCCATTAAAACATTATTTAAACATTTACATATTAAATCTCTACATTTTAAAGCAATAAAAAATCCCACAAGCAAACATTTATTATATTGCAATTAATAATTTAATGGCTGCCAAAGTTTTTTAGGCTTTCTTTCTTCTATTTTCATCTGGTGATCTGGCCAGTAAATCAGTAGTTTTTCAAAAGAACAAGCTCTCCTGCAAATGTATTGATGTTACAGGGATGAGACAAACAATTAACCACTGGCAGGGGTGCTTATAATGATGATCAGCTTTTATTTTTTCATGTAAAATCTTTATCCCAAAAGAAAAACACGTTTGCTGTAAGTGCTTATAAGGCCTTGTGCACACTGAGCATTTGCCCATCTCTTCTGAACGCCCAGCAGTGATTAGCGCAGGTAATCGCTAACTTCGCAGAGAGCGGTGAATAGCTGTGGCTGCTAGCGACCTGTAATTATAGTGAACAGAGCCGGCGGCTGCGCCTACCACCTGAGAGCTGTTGACAGCAGAAAAAGGAACTGGCGTTACAATTCACACCGGCCTTAATTGTTGGTGTGAATGTAACCTTACATTTCTTGCAGTTGTTGCAGAAATCACTACAAGTTTTCACAGCACCTCTTTGTGAATAGACCAGGAAATCCTCTGCCAAACTGAGTGTACTCAGGAGGGGTACATTGCCCGATATATATGGGGCACATTATGGGCTTAATTAAATTCCTGCAGGGTATATCTAGTACATTATTGATACATAAATGACCAGGATCAGCCAGATATTTGCAGCCAAATTGCTACCATTTCCCAAAAATAAAGCTGTTTGTGTCTGCACAGGGCATAACCATGAAAGCTCAGAAAATAAGACTGTGCATGTTTATGCCATAATTCTACAGAACGATTATGCAGTCACCATGTCTTCATGCCATTGTTTATATATACTGTATATTGTTACCTTAATTTCCTGCATTCAATTCTTTTTTGTTAACATATTGTTTCCTTCTAAATCCAATAGGGCATTCAAGGAGAGAGTGGACCAAATGGACAACAAGGAAACCCAGGACCTCATGTAAGAACTTGGCGGATCCAAGAGCTATATTCAAGTTCCCATAAAAATTCAGTCACAATGAGCAATTTCTAAAAATCCTATTATATGACAAATTGGTTTTCCCAACGTTTTTCATTCATGTCTTTAGTGTTAAGTTTCCTTCTCTGCCTACCTGGCATGGCATTTATGAAACATATGTTAATGGCTCTTCCATTTTCTTTTACAGGGTTTACCTGGACCTCAGGGTCCCATTGGAATGCCAGGGGAAAAGGTGAGTCCAGCCACCCATGAAAAGTCCTTAGTAGAGAAAATTATTTATATGCAGATAGTTTTGTTACCAGTGTATTCCCGGCTGACCTTTTTTGTAGTTTTGAATAGAATAGGGAGGAATTACAACCCAATACAGGTGACTGAAAATCTTCAACAATGTTACAGGCAGTAATAAAATAGGCACTCTAGGCTTCCCCTACTCCCCTATTCTGTTTCTGGTAAGGAGTATCCCTCAAGATGTTCCTTCATTTCTATTTTGTGAAACCATTGTCACCAGGACAGCAAGTAAATGGAAATCTACTCCCCGACAGCAGTAAAAATGCAACAAGGGTTCAGATTCTTTCCCACTCTGCCCAAAACTAAAAAGAAAAAGCTTTGTTCTAGAAGTTTTTCTATAGGAAAGTTTGTGTCTAATACATTGTATAAATAGTTGACAGATGCTATTCTTTTTTAATTTCTTTCCTCACAGGGGCCACCGGGAAAGCAAGGCATATCTGGGTTGTCTGGATCTGATGGCCCTCCAGTGAGTAAAACAATTAGAACATTATTGTATAATTGTAAATATAATATTGTATAATTGTAAATATATATTGTAAAGATAAGTGTGTAATATTATTGAGCAAGCCTAAAATATAGATAATTTAAAGAAGAAATCTATCAAAATAATTTAAGTAGGGGGTGTTCTGTTCCTTCTAAAGGTCTTGTTCCAAGCATTCCTTCACGTTTTATACTTGGAGCACAGCATCACTACACATATACCAAGTGAAAAGTTGGACACTATTGTAACCTAAATACAACTGGTGGTGGCTGGCTGTGCAGTGTAATCTGGTAGTTTAGTAATCTTTGTACACAAAAGAATAATTGTGATCTGAAGCACCAAAAGAGACATGCCTCCATCCCTAAAAATTCTATACAAGAAAAAACTGCATTGGCCATGAGACTCTATATGAGGCAAGTCACTTCAAATATAATACATAGGGTATACATAATTTGAAATACATTAAAAATAATCATAATTGAACACTCTAGTAATCTTTCTAACAAAGGATTGTTGTTTAAACATGAAAACAAGGTCACATGAAAAGCATGCATGCTTTGATTTCTGGGGGACACTCATCTTATGTTGGGGAGATTTAAAAAAGTTATTTGGGCTTGTTTACACATTTGGGAGCCCTTTCCACACAGTATGCAGAACAACAGAAGAAATTCACAGTGGATTTATTTGAGTAGGTGTTTCATAGGCAGCTGAGAGGCAATATGTCATCTTCTCACCGCCTGTTTAAATCCTCCAAAGCCCGCACCACCATGCTGCAACCAAGTGCATTGAAGGGTGATGCTTTGCTGCTGCTGTGAATCAAAGCATTGCAGCTCCTGTATGTGTGCAATGTCATACTGCTGCCTTTGTATCTTAAGATTAAGGAATATGGATTAAATTATCAAGTCACATTTACACTATTGTTGGGTTTTTAGATTTGTAAATGCAGATCATGGCTATCTGTGTTTCTTCCCCTGTGGCCCCCTACCAAGAGGTTGCATTGTTATAGCCATTTAATTGGCCCTGGTTTCCCGAAAAAGCTAGTTATGAAACACATTGAAAAGCAACTCTGCTCTACTGCATTAACCCAATTATACATATTACTTTGTATTATTTTTTTTACCATGTATGTAACAATAAAATATTGGTTTTATATACATGATATGTAGTAGCTATTTTTGGCGCCTTTAAAGTTCCATTGATATCATTTGTGGTTTTGGTCTTGAGATAAAAAGGGATATGGTGCCTATGGTCCAATTTAATTTAGTTAGTTGAAATTGAATTAATTGAGTCTTACGATGAACTTCACTGTTTTTTTGGTCCAAGGGGGGGGTGTCCCTCCTCTCATTTAGATCTATTTTTCACAAGAATTGTAAGAAAGTGCTTAAATAATCTATAATAATGGCATATCCTTGTATGCCTTTAAAGCCCATCCCCAAGTTTCACTGTTTGTTGCATGTTGATTGTTGCAATGCTACAGGATTGTATCTGATCCATTTAGGCATAGGTTTTATTAAGCTTTCTTACATAGATAGTGTGTGTGTGTGTGAAATAAAACACTGATTCCAGTTTTTATGATTTATTGTTTCATTTAATTTTGCTGGAACTGTTTTGTGTTTTTTTTTTTGCCATTCTTACACTGGTGGAAAGAGCTGTAGATCTTTAAATCTGTTGCCTGTATACAATGAAGACTCAAAAACACTGAATGTAATTTTTCCATAAAGACTATATTAAGACTTTATGATAAATTTAGTAACTTTTATGTGAGTACCGGTACATCTGACATTTTTTTTAACTCCATGAAATCAGCATCATTTGTAATAAATTCAGTCTCCAGTTTTGTCATCAGCACCAGGAAATGAGACTACATGTTGACTTGCCTTGAAAAAAAAAACAATATAAAGTGGAGACATGGCCATCATTTTTTATAGGACCTCATATTCTGAGGACACAGGGATACACCCATGCTGATCTAATGGGAAGAACTGAAGGATTACTCTCTTGGTACATGGCACAGGCATGTACTTGGCAGTTTGGCTGATGTTATGTTGCCATTAAATCTACAGGACTTCATTCCACACTTGGTGCCAGCATAACTTCCTGGAGCTAAAACTGTGTTGGTTGGTTTAACATCACAAACTACTTAATATAAAACAGTCTGTAAAAAATGTATGGGTATGCTTTCATGTCAGAGTCAAACTGTGGTAGACAGGGCCAACAATATATCAGTTTGAGGGGCAGTCATCATCAGGTCAAATAACAATATACAGTATGCAGAACAAGATATACAATTTTATTGCTAAATACCCAAGGAAATAGATGATCATATTAGCAATACCATACATATTACATATAAATAGAAATACATAGAAATACATATTAGAAAATATTACCATACCTCGAGATTCGATCCAAATTTTACCAGGATTGGCATAATTTGTTGGATCCCATGATTTGGCTTGTCAAATGTTGGCATTGTGGGTCCAAAAATTTGGCAAATCTGGGGTGAAGTTTGGATGGATCGTAGTAGGCTTTTTTTATTTATATTTTTTTATTTATATTTTTTTATTTATATTGTGTGTATATATATATATATATATATATATATATATATATATATATATATATATATATATATATGAATTGATGGCATATCTATGTAACAAGTAGGAAGTTATAACACCTGTGGAGTAATATATTTATTTACACTGTATATATATATATATATATTATTAGTTTAATATATTTAAGTACTAGTAGGATAAAGGGAATTTTGCACTGTGGTCTACATACCTAAGCAGGCGCCACATTAAAGTACCTAAATCTTATCTGTACATGTGGGCACACATATAACTAATGTGAGTATCTGCTTGAACTCCCCTGATACTTTCCTGAAATATTCAATGTGGTAGCGCATAGGTTTCTCTATAAACCATACCTCAGGATTCAATCCTAATTTTACCAAGATTAGCATGATTTGTTGGATCCCATGATTTGACTTTTCAAATGAGGGCATGGTGGGTCCAAAAATTTGGCAAATCTGGGGTGAAGTTTGGATGGATCATAGTAGACTTTCTGGGTCTGGTTTCTTTTGAGAAAAGTATTGAAATATAAAATACACTAAACTGACCCACCAGAAGATACCTTGATAACATAAATTACCAGTCTGATACACATTAACGGGTCTAAAAAATGGCCTTTCTGTGTTCCACAGCCTTCGATCAAAAAGCCACAGAATGGCGCTTTGATCGGAGGCTGTTTTTGGTCGAGTTCTTGTGTCAGATGCTTTGATAAATAATGCTAGCTTTTCTAGTTGTTGCATGCAGCTCAGTAAAGAATCTGTAATTTACCCATATTCTCCAGGGTTTAAAAGAGCAACTAAATGTATTTATAATGCTATTTTTGTCTTTATCTTTATTGACATGGCCAACTACAAAGGCTGGTGATCAATAGGAAGTAATTTAACAGTTTCATATTAGTCATATGATTGACATACGTTTTGTGAGAACCCTTCAAAATATTATTTTCTTCTTTGTTTTCAGGGACATCCAGGAAGAGAGGGCCCTGCTGGGGAGAAAGGCATACAGGTAAGTGTTGAACTAATCCAATTTATTGGTGAAAATGAAATAGAACATGGCTGGCTAATCTAAAATTTGGAGAAGACCTTCCCCCAAAGCCTTTAATTATGTCATGGTTAGAGGGTGATTACGGGAACATGTTATGTATAATTTAATCTAATTTAATCTAACAGTTCTCCTGGCAATTTTCTACACTTCCTGCAGTCAAGAGTAAGGGTCTTTAAAGTATATGGGATTACTCATGTCTCCCCCTGATATGGTAGAGAGCTGATGATGGATTTGACTGTTGGACAACACTTGACTATGATCTTCTTATCTGTTTTCTTTGGTTCTTTATTTGATTCTTTACTCAATATTATATAAAAATAACCATATAATTATTTTGTTGCTAGGGTCTCCCTGGCTCACCTGGTCCTATAGGATATCCTGGCCAAAGAGGAGTGAAGGTAAATTGAGAATATATTAGAGTTGCTGTTTAGAGATATGTGCTTGCATTTATGACTTAGCTGAAACTACAGGCTAAGGCCACACCAAATAACTGAATCCAGTTAAGGAAATCTACGTATTAAGGTGTATATAAAACTAAAAATAAAATGTTGAAGCATTGTAACTTACCAGTACTTAGTTGTGGTGGCTACATTAGTTTAACTTTTCAGGTTTTTTTCTTTCCTTTAATTTTCAACGGGGATTCTGCCCCCGTTGTAGAAGTAATGCACTTCCTGTCCTATGGGGTAGATTTACTAAAACTGGTGCAGAATATGATGCAGCTCTGCATGGTAGTCAATCAGCTTCTAACTTCAGCTTGTTTAATTAAGCTTTGGCAGTAAAACCTGGGAGCTATGCAGAGTTGTACCAAATCTTGCACTCTTCAGTTTAAGTAAATAATCCCCAGTGTGACAACACTCAGTCGCTGTATTGTATCTGTGGTGGAGAAGCCTTCTCATCTCTAAACAAGAAGTATATAGAACTCCACAACACCTCCCCCTCTCTATAACACAGGGGGAGGTATTCTGTAGTACACATAGAGAACAAGAAATAATGCAGATCACAGTCAACAGAGGGAGAGAACCCTTGAAGTTATCGGCTCACATGATTTCTGACAGGATTAACAGATATTTCATTGCACTTATCATACAGATACAACCAAAAAAAAACACTTTTAATGGTATATTAAACAAACCAATAGGGAACAAATAAGAGATGTTTGTTGTTGGAGTTAACATGCACTTTAAGGAGAAAAAAATGTCCATTTAGGAACTAGCATGGTGTCTTGGACACGTCCTACTGTGTTTAATGGCAAGTATCTATCAGTATATTGGGAGTCAGACAAATATAGAATAGATATGTTCATGTTAGACCAAATAAGCCAAAATTTGAATCCGTCTTCCAATGTATTATTATTGTAATACATTTCAAATTAACTTTGATAAATTGTTCTTCAGGGAGCCTTTGGTGTCAGAGGACTGAAGGGGAGCAAAGGAGAAAAGGTAAGAAAATACTTATTCTGATGTAGAATCCAATATTTGGATGATGTTTATCTAGCACTTTACTAAGTATGGAAAGACAGAAGGTGACCTACTAATATCTGTGAAAATGTCATGCACAAAGACATTATAACATATAAACGCATAGCTGAAATGGACTGATTTTGCCTGCCAAAGGATTTGTATTTCTGCTTAGCAAGTTTTGTGCTCTAGGAATCTCTGATAGAAGCAGATCATGGAACTCTCTATAGTCTACACAATTGAGTAGTATAGCCTGGTCCAGGTCATGGATAAATGCACTGGACTCCTCCATTCCCTTGCTCCTCTCTTTTTGCTTATATATAGGTACATTTTTTCTTGATTTTACAGATTTTTTTTTTGGACAAGCATGGGTACCATGGTACAATGTACCAAACTGAACAAAAACAGGAAAGCAAAAACATAAGTAAGCAAGAGTCCAGTGAACACATCAGTGCCACACAGAGCAAAAGGACATGTTTTCATATATATAATTCAGTATACAATATATAATTCAGTACATCAAGGTTCACTTGGGGAGTCAAGCCAATCCCAGTAGCTCATAGCTGCATGGCATACAAAAGGTATACCATTTTAGTCTGATGGGATTGTGGCTTGTGTGTTTACCCAGGAGGACCAAACCTTTTCAAATTTCTTAGAGCAGCCACTAGCCTCGTATGCTAACTTATAGATCAGGATAGCCTGGTCAATAAGTTTAAGTCAGTGGGTTAGGAGGGTGTCATCATCTACAGTAGATATCCCAATAGACATAGGGAAAGGTTGCAAATGCTGGGCAGTTGGAGTACATAGCCAATAAAGCTTGTAACTGCAGACCAAAAAGAGCATATGACCAGGCAGTCCCATACCATATGGTAAACTGTACCATCTGCTCCTAGGCATTTGGGCCATAAGGGGGATGCCTCATTATGCCCCGTCCCCGACCCCCTGCACCCACCACCTCTTACACCGGTCCTACCTCATTCCATGGCATTAACCAGGAAGTACGGGGTAGTCAGAAAATAGTGCAGGGCAATCCTGATTATAGGTAAGTATGTATAGTCACTGAGGAGAAATAGAAGAGGGGCAAAGGAGCCTAGTCATTTATTTGGTTTAGGTCTGTTTTAACCTAACTGTTTAAAGATTGGTTGTCAGAGAAAACCTGAATGAGTTTACAAGCACCATTCACATGTCTGTATTGACTATTTTTTCTCTTTAACAGGGTGAAGATGGTTTTCCTGGCTCCAAAGGAGACATGGGAATCAAAGGAGACAGAGTAAGACTAAAAAAATAGCAAGGACAGCAAAAAAGTTGCTAGTCTGAAAGTATTCCTTATTGTTCTAAATTTTTAGGTAATTTTGGTTGTTTTGCATCTAATAGTCTTGAAAGCATCCTTGATCTGACGGAGCATTGCATTTTGGGCGTAAAGATTGTTTGCCCACCAAAAGTACATAGTTAGTAAGGTTGAATAAAGACACCAGTCCATCCAGTTCAACCCGAGTGAGTGTCTGTCTACAATTATCCCTATCCCTGTACATTGTGTCTCATTAAGATGCTCATCTATTATATTATTATTTTATTTAAGGTACCCATATAGTGCCATCAATTTATGCAGTGCTCCACACATACATCGCACACTCACATTGGTCCCTACCCTCAAGGAGCCCACAATCCAAGGTCCCCAACTCACATTCCTATACTAGAGCTAATTTTTGGACAGAAGCCAACCTACAAGTAGCTGTATACCCTTCTGCTGATCCATCCAAACCCAGCAGATGTGACCATAGATGGGCGCCCCTTTTTATGAAGTGCTGCCCTTAATGGGTTCCAGCAATTAGAACTATAATGATGCTACAGAACAGTTGGGAAAGACCACTGGTATATGTTGAATAGAAGTATAAGTAAATATATCTGAAACAGTAAAAGTCACAATACATTTGAAAGGCTCAAACCCTTATAATTCAAAAAAGGAAATTTTATGGGTGATAGAAATGTATTTCTCAGTGCCTTCAGCTTACAGTTTCAACCATATCTTTTTGTTTGATGGTGCCATTGTAGGGGGATTCAGGAACAATAGGAGTACGTGGAGAGGATGGTCCTGAAGGGCCAAAAGGGCAGTCTGGACCATTGGGAGAATCTGGAGCATCTGGAATTCCTGGAGAAAAGGTAATATCTCTAGATAATTGGGCACTGTACTTGTTGTTGTCAATCTTGATATTATATGGATCTATTTCCTGTCACTAGGGAAAGTTGGGAGTTCCAGGTCTCCCAGGATATCCAGGACGTGTGGGTTCAAAAGTAAGTATATCTGACTAACCCGAATATCTCTTTCCTATTTATTAGGAAACTATGCTATGGAACTGCATTGATTAGATGTGTCTCATTTCAGGGTTCTACGGGATTTGCTGGGCCACCTGGTTTGGTTGGAGAAAAGGGCAAGAGGGTGAGTTCTTAGAAATTCTTAGGAGTTCTTTTTTTGAAGGGTCACTACATCCAAACTCACTTTTGGCTGGCTGCTGACGGTTTATAGTTTCTTAGAGCAACCATGCAAAGTGGAATAGTTTTGTGTAGACTTTTTAATTTTATTAGTGTGCTTATCTAAGTAAACTGTATGAAACTTTAGCATCCATAAAGGAACAGGAAGAGGAATATGTGTCAATAGAAGCTTGATTTCAATTTTATTTGAATACTGGTTCCTATTCACTGTCTCTATTCATCCATATATTTGATCCACATAAAATCTCTTCTATTCACATTTAATCTATAAATTCTTATATATTCTCTTACTTCCTATTCCACCTAGACTACATCTTTCTGTATGACATTTATTTAACTCAACAAAGAGCTAGACAGCTCAAATAAAAACATATCTTGTTTTCAGTGTATTGTAGTGACTGATGTAAAGAAAAAATGCCATGCTAATTTTAAATTGTCTAATCACCATGAAATGCAATAAAGAACAAGCATGATCAATAGTTATTCAAAAATAGCAACATATCGAAGAAATAAAGTCGTGTAGTGAAAAATCTACAGTGAACAAATTACAACCATGCAAATAAAATGTGATCAAAAAACATAAAAAAACTTGTCACTCAAAATACATAAAGTCTATGCAGATGTGACAAATAGTCCTCAAACTATGACCCCAGTTGCTTCTATATTAAATATTTAATGTAGGTTCCACTACGTGTCCACTCCACATTATTACACATAAAGACTTACCAAAAATGGTGTGAAACCCAATGTACACTATGGGAAGTCAGATTGCATATATGTATACATTATACTGCATTTAGTGCGGGTGTGGAACTCCACTAATTCTCTTAAACTGCTCCCATCAACAGCCCATGCACATGGGAGAAAGCAAAGAAAGAGCCCCACACACCAATAGTATAAATTCCACCAGTAGATACGTTTTATTACCGTATATACTCGAGTATAGGCCGACCCGAATATAAGCCGAGGCCCCCAATTTACCCCAAAAAAACTGGGAAACTTATTGACTCGTGTATAAGCCGAGGGTGAGACATGCCTGTCCATCCCTGTGTGTCCATCCATCCCTGTGTGTGTGTCCATCCATCCCTGTGTGTGTGTCCATCCATCCCTGTGTGTGTGTGTCCATCCATCCCTGTGTGTGTGTGTCCATCCATCCCTGTGTGTGTGTGTCCATCCATCCCTGTGTGTGTGTGTCCATCCATCCCTGTGTGTGTGTGTCCATCCATCCCTGTGTGTGTGTGTCCATCCATCCCTGTGTGTGTGTGTCTATCCATCCCTGTGTGTGTGTGTCCATCCATCCCTGTGTGTGTGTGTCCAGTAGTAGTTAGACCAAGTAATTAGGAGGCTGCAATAAGAGATAGCAGCCTTAGACTAAACGAGCTAGTAGCAATGTTTTGCTAAAACGCTCGCCAGTAAACGAAAAAGCCCCCAATAGATCACTTCACAGTGGATGTGGGATATATGTGCACATCTGAGGGTCAGGTAGTCAAAAGACAGGATGGTGCTTGGGTCCTCCTGCAGCAGGCGTCCATGCACAGTGTAGGAAGTTCCGCCATTGGGGGGGGTCAAAACACCCTGCTAGTGCCAGGCAGTGGGTTGTTCACAAGGCGGGTCAGCTACAAGGGCAGAGGTGGTGAGGGGGGGAAACAGAAAATGACATCTTGCTGACCTTTCCACAGACGGTGCCTGGGATCTTCTCCTTGATGCCCGGATCGCCGCTCTTCTCGTCTGACAGACGGCGTCGGCGCCTCGGCGGCCATGCCACTGTTCAAAAGCCGCGCCTCCGTCTGTTCCGCCTATCACGGACATCCATCCTCTCATCCTCGTCCGTAGTATGAGGATGAGCGGATGTCCGTGATAGGCGGACCACTGACTGCTGGGAAATTGAGTGTTCCGCCTATCACAGACAGGGAGGCGCGGCTTTTGAATTGTAGAATGGCTGCCGTCTGTCTGCTCGACACGCTGATCGGGCAGGCAGACGGCGATGACTCGAGTATAAGCCGAGGGGGGCACTTTCAGCCTCAAAAAAGAGGCTGAAAATCTCGGCTTATACTCGAGTATATACGGTATATCAGTTAAAAGCACTCATATGATTAAAGCAATGAATGGCATCAAACAAACTACATATCCCAGAATTCCATCAGCATTCATGTGCATACATGGTGACATCACAACCTCAAGCCCTTCCCCACACGTTTTATCAAAGCTGGGGCTCCTTATGACTTCAGATTTGACTAATCCAAAAAATAAGAGGATTATTCCACATTTCAGGAAAGTAGACAGAACCATACAAATCATTGCCTCCGACTTTTGACTTTCATTAGCATTTTCCATCCCTAATGTCCATTTGTATCCTGTAAAATTAGTGTGACAAGTACAGTGCATCAATATATGACTATTACCAATAGCAAATAAAGTGCAAAGGAAAATGAAAATAACTTTTTTTTTAACATCTTTTTTTTCTCTAGGGAAGAGGAGGACAGCCCGGAGCACCAGGACAGCGGGGACCCTCCGTAAGAAGACATTTTAAATTATGCAGTATTAAAACAAGAACAATAATAACTAATTATACTCGACTGTACTGCACACTAATAGGATATGTATATTAATACAGTATATATTATTGTAGAGAAGCATAAGATTGGTAATATAGGAACAGTTTTAAGACATGAATTTAAAAAACACAAGGCAATAAATACTGATAAGCAGTAACCAATATTAACTCATCAACTGAATTACAAATTGGTAGATTATTATTAAATTACTGTATTAGCTTACCAATATATCTAGTCCCGCTTGGACTACAGAATGCAGTTTTTTTAAACCCAGATAGCATAGTAGATGTGTACAAAGGATCACCTGGTACTATACAAAAGTTCATCTCACTTGAATTATCTCATGGTTAAGAGCTTCAGGTGCAGCCAGTGTATTTTTTGGGGGGTAAAAGCCTCCCCCTTCTTCAGGATTTAAGCAGTTGTTAATAAAATCTTTACAAAATGCACTAAGGGGCCTGTGTTAAGGCTTGATGAAGACTAGCAAGAGACATTTGTTTTCATCAAACACTGGTCCTTTAGGGCATTCTTTTGTAATTCTGACTGCTCAAGCCCCGAAGAAGGAGGAGGCTTTTCCCCCCTAAACTGTGTAGACTGCCTCTGATGCTCTTAATCTTTAAAGATGAACTATGTACCACGCGTTCCTACGTACACGTCCAATAATTTACTGTCTGGTGGCGTGTGCTCCCTTTGTCACTATGGTAGCAGCCTAGGACCAGAACAGAGTCCACGCATACAACTTTTCAATCACAGATCTGCTTCCTTGAAGGGAAAATCGCTTTATGGTAGAACCATCGGAACCAATGTTTACTTCTATCGGTCCAGCGCTATTACACACACATTAGATATACAGTATCTAGGACCTATTTAGAAAGGTGATAATGCTCTACTGCAGGGATATGCAATTAGCGGACCTCCAGCTGTTGCAAAAAAAAGTTCCATCATGCCTCTGCCTCTGGGTGTCATGCTTGTGGCTGTCAGAGTCTTGCAATGCTTTGTGGGACTTGTAGTTCTGCAATAGCTGGAAGTCCGCTAATTGCATATCCCTGCTCTACTGAAATGTCCTTTACATTTGACTTTGCTGCTGCTCCAAGGAATAGCTGCCAGCATCAACAACCGTTATTACATTTAATTTATTTTCCTTTTGATTTCAGGGCACCAGAGGTGAAAGAGGTCAGAGCGGGCCAACTGGAAAGCCTGGGCTAAAGGTGAACTTTCAGTCTCAATCAACTCATATATATTGTCTATCTTTCCTGGTTGCTTTCACTGTACTTTCCAGATTGCATATAGCCTAACCTGCCAATATGCACAATCCTGTTCAGCTAGTCTTGTCATTCACACTCCCCTGCAACACTGTATACCCGGCAGGGTGACACCTCTATTTCCTATTGTAGATTTACAGATTCCTGTTTTATCTAAATGCTCATTATGAGTAACAATTATACTGCTGAAGATCTCACTATGCTCCTCTTGCAAACTAACTAAACAACTCTCTGCCCCATTCCCAGATTTCAGTTAAATTGATAATGCTACCAATGTAATAAAGCGTGACAGGCCCCAAGTGCATAATCTTCCACTCTAGGCCTGATATTTGCTATGCAGTGGACTGTGGCAAAGATATTATAAAGATACATTTTATGCATTGGCATTATTTTATATACATTTATTGATTTTATAAATACATTCACAACTGGACCAAAGATTCATGTTTTTTCTTGGAGGTAATTGGGTGTATCTGCTCTCTGATTGTTTTGCATTTGGCTTTTTTGCAATTATAATACATGTGAAAAAAACTGTTTTCTTTCTCTCCCAGGAATGTTGGTACAATCTAAAGGCATTCTGTATAGAAAATATACTTTATAACATCTAATCTCCTTATCTTTTCACAGGGAGATTCTGGCCATGATGGTGTTGCTGGAGCCGCTGGAGAGAAGGTCAGTACGTTGCTATAATGGTATGTTGTTACTATAGAACTTTTGTTATTTCACAATAATCTATCATATATTAAATAAGAGTTATTCAAAACTGAGAAAAATATCTTGGGATAATGGGTACTATGAATGGAGGATGAATGAAAAGTCTGCCTCTTCCATCCGTAGAGCGCTTTTCATTGATGGAAGGTATTTTACTGCTTCTGTAAAATAGAGGAGGAGAACAGAATGGGTGAGCATAGTCGGCACTCTTGATGAGGGCTTATAATAGGTCCAGTGGCTGTATTAACCCCAGAGGATTACTGGTGTTGTGCTGATTTAAAAAATAAAAATAAACTTAGGCTTTAATTACATAACAGAAAAGAGCAAGGAAGTCTCCATCCAAAAAACTCTCAAATAACAAAAGTATGGTTAAAACCAACAAAGTACACAAAGTAAAACTATAGCTTGAAAATTAAAGAATAGAGCAAGTAGCCAAGTTCCAATTTCTTAGAATATGGATCAATAAACACATGAAGGATGATATTGATGTCAAAGTTGAAATTGCCAAGGCCAACGTTTTTGGAGACATAAAGAGCTGATGAGGAACCATCTCTCTCTAAGCACAGATAAAATATTCTTACAAACACAGGCCTGTTTCGTTCTCAGATATAACATACAAATGTTTTTTCTCACAATGTCTCTAAAATAGAAAATCACAAGATCTGAATTGTGGTGCTACAGGAGGATGCTGTAGCACCAGCTGGATGGGCATGGTCATGAAAATCAGTTGGATGGACATAGTCATAAATGAAGAGATGGTGCAAAGCGTTGCTGAAGCAAAGCCAAATTTTCGGCCACTGCATACTTGCACATTATAACTCCAGGTCTCCTCTCCTCTGATGTTGTGAACTTCAAGCTCCCCATCCATTCTGTCCCCAAGTTTGCTGTTCTCTTGCTTTGCCAATTGAGCAGGCACTGCTGATGTCACTCACACTAATATGTGCTGGACTTACATTATCTTGGCACCTGGCTCCATTCCCGGCATCTGTGAAAATAGGAAAATGTACATTGTAATGCAAATGTATGGCAGTCAGTGTACAGGTTTAAAACAAATTAAAGCGAGTAATTTAAAAAAACTTTTTTTATAAAAAAGACTTAAATTCTCTTCTACCAAAAGTCCATATGTACTGACAATTTTTAAAGGTTTACTTCTGCTTTAAACTTTAAAAAAAGTTTGATTTAAGTAAGACTTCCGATAGCAAGGTGGCTCCTTTATTTTATATACTCACAGAGGGTAAAAAGAACAGACATCTTATGCGCTGTTATAACTTTTACCAATTACCAAGAAGTGTTTTAAAATGTCTTGAAACACTCAACTTTAATAAACCCAAAGACATAAAAAGGACGTCAGAAGATATCAAAGCAACAGGATCCTTCTGTAGACCAGCTGTGGCATAAATATGACTGGCTGCCTACTGGCTTAGGGATATCTGCACAAGTCTGTGGCTCCCCACAGACATGTGATAATTTCCCGACCCAAATATTTAATCTTATGCCTATAGGAGAAAATATGTCATCATATCCTATAGCACATTTTTTTTTAAAGATGTCACCATTTGAGATTCTTATCTTTAATTCCAGGGACCAATGGGCGCCGCAGGGCCAGTTGGATTTGCAGGACCAAAAGGACCCAATGTAAGTTAATCAGTTATTTATTTGTAGCTGACAGTTTGATTCTATAATCATTGGCTTATATATTATGATTATGCCCAAGTTCCATTCAGTCGCAATATATTATGCAATACTGTGTGGTGTGACCATTATGAATGTATATATACTTGGTATCATTACATGGTGCAGTGTGATCATTATCAGTGTATTTATATATATATATATATATATATATATATATATATATATATATATATATATATATATGTGTATATATATATATATATATATATATATATATATATATATATATATATATATATATAGATATATATATATATATATATATAGATATATATATATATATATATATTCTATATCATTATACAGTGCAATGTAATCATTAGCAGTGTATAGTCAGTATCATTATACAGTGCGGTGTGATCATTATCCCCAGGTTGTCATATTGCTACATTAAAGTCTATCCTTATGATCTGACTTTATATTTCTTTTTCAGGGACCCTCAGGGAAGGATGGGCTACCTGGACATGCAGGCACACGAGGAGAGCCAGTAAGTTTGTTGCTTCATCTATTGTAACTCAAGCACGCCTTAGTGTAGCCTAGCCTGTTTCAGGCTTGACACTGAACTCAGATGACTTCCATGGCTCCTGCATCAGTCCTGGAACGGAACATACATAACTTCCATGATCTTGTGTCAGGCCTGGCATTGAATATGCATGTTTTCCATGGCATCCATGGCTATTGTGTCAGGACTGGCAGAGAACATACATGACTTTTGTGGTTTTGTGTCAGGCCTGACATTGAACACACATGACTTCCATGGTCTTGTGTCAGGCTTAGCATTGAACACCCATAACTTCCACGGTCTTGTGTTAGGCCTGACAATAAACACAAATGACTTCTATGGTTCTGTGTCAGGCTAGGCATTGAACACGCATGACTTACATTGTCTTGTGTCAGGCCTGACATTGAACACACATGACTTCCATGGTCTTGTGTCAGGCTTGGCATTGAATATACATGACTTCCATGGTCTTGTGTTAGGCCTTACAATGAACACACATAACTTCTATGGTCCTGTGACAGGCCACGCATTGAGCACACATATCTTCCATTTTCTTGTGTCAGGCCTGGCATTGAACACACATGACTTCCATAATCTTGTGTCAGGCCTGGCATTGAATGCATGTCTTCCATGGCCCCTGTGTCAGGCCTGGCAGAGAACACACACAACTTTGGTGGTCTTGTGTCAGGCCTGGCATTGAAAACACATGACTTACACGGTCTCATATCAGGCCTGGCATTGAGCACACTTGAGTTCCAAACTTGTGTGTCAGTCCTGACATTGAGCACACATGACTTCCAATGCTCCTGTGTCAGGTCTGGCAGAGAACAGTCACATTTGTAACTGTTCCTCAATTTAAATTCTAAAACTGAATACTGTTAGGACAGATATTGATACATTTTATCTTTGCATTCTAGGGTTTTCAAGGCAAAACAGGTCTTCCAGGACCAACTGGAGTTGTTGGACCACAGGTATGTCTTGCATTAATTTGTGGGGGTGTTACTGTATGCACTACTACATACATTATGTAGTAACAAAATACATATTCCTATGTTAGGTACCTTTGAACCTAAACAATTTAGACTGTGAATGTGAATCCTCAATCTACAGTCCTTGATGAAGAGCTCTACCCAGCTTTGTCATGTGTTTATGGGTGGAGGGTGGCTGTTTCAGTCTTTACATCCTCCATCTCTCACTGCTCCAGCAGTTCACTGATATCAAGGTGATTGAGAGGTGAAAGCAGCTGGAATAGTATTAGGGCAGGTTGGAGCATTAGATAGTCAAATTTTAGTATTGAGGTCACCCCAATAAAATAAAAATTCTGATTTCAGCAGGAATAACATGAAGGCAGATTTGTGCATTAGCCAGTCAAATTTTTATATTGAAGTCAGCTCAATAAAAGTAAAATTCTGATTGGATATTGTGAGTAATTGGATTGTGCACACTGCTCCTTGCCTTGCTTTACTAATCAGCCCCTAGAAAATATATCTACAGTGCTTTGTTTGTTTTAAAAGGGAGCAAAATCAAAATAGGGTATATTAAAGTGGTTGTAACCCCTTATATACAGTATAACCAATGAAGTGACTGGTCTCAGGTGATACACAGAGGTGATCCTCCTACATAAGTTTTACCTGTTTCTCTGCAGTCTTCTCTACTCTACACCCTTTAAACTGCTGAATATTTAAAGCTTGTCAGAGCAGTTCAAAAAAGGGGCGGAGAGCTCACACTCTGCAGAGCTCAGTGAGGAGAGCTCTGAGAGCTGATTGGAGGAAGAGACACACCCCTTCATACAGCTCACAGGAAAAGAGCTAAGGCTGCCAATCAGCTTGAACACCCTCCCCTGTCACCTTTTTTCTCTTGGTGTGAGGAAAACTTGTCAACAGTGATTTATGCTGATAGCAGAGGACAGAAATCACACTTAGTGCTCCAAATTGAGACACGTATACACTATAGAGGGATATTCTTTGTTCCTGTTTCATATCTGAAACAGCAACTACTTATTAATTGTAAGTAAATACAATTGTTTATGTAATTACACATCAATGCTTCTCTTCTGAAAACATCTGATCTAAAAGTATTCCTTTACATTTGTCCAGGGCAAGTCAGGTGAGACTGGTCCAATGGGAGAGCGAGGTCATCCAGGGTCACCAGGATCTCCGGGAGAACATGGATTGCCAGGTGCAGCCGGAAGGGAAGGAGCTAAGGTATGGTAAAATGTGTCTGGAATCTAATGGCTAATGTGAAATTAATGTCTAATGTCTATAGTTATAAATAAAGCAAAAAAAAATTTTATTTTTGTATAGAGTTGTCAGGGATTAGAACATCTCTCGTGTTTTTATTGCTGTCTGTTTCCCCATTAAAGAGGGATTCCACCAAAAAAAAAATATTAAAAGCCAGCAGCTATAAATACTACAGCTGCTGACTTTTAATAAATGGACACTCACCTGTCCCGGGTTCCAGCGATGCCGGCAGCCGAGGCCGATCGATCGCTCGGCCCTCGGCTGCTGCCGCCACCATTCTAGGTGAGGGAATCAGGAAGTGAAGCGAATCGGCTTCACTTCCCGGTTCCCTACTGCACATGCGCGAGTTGCGCCGCACAATAGGAAATCTCCGCGCTGTCACTGGGACCCGTGTGTGTCCCAGCAGACAGCGCGGCAGGACAGGAAATGGCGTAGACTCCCAGTCTATGCCCGGAAGTGGGTGTAAATACCTGTCTTTGACAGGTATCTCCACCCCCCTCCCCCCTGAAAGGTGTCAATTGTGACACCGGAGGGGGGGAGGGATCCGATCAGCGGAGGTTCCACTTTAGGGTGGAATCCCGCTTTAAGGAATATTTGTCCTGTTTACTGTTATCACCAAAAGTGAAAGTGAATGTGAAATCCCCAAATTTGGGTTCTTCCCAAAGGAGTAACAGACAGGAAATCTTTCAATGGGGGCACCAATTCTGGTGGTTCTGGTGACAACCAGGGATTTTTCCACTTCAGAGACAGGAAAAAAAAGAGAAATCTCCCCAGTAGGCAACAGATAGTAAAAAAGGTCATCATACCCCTTTGCTCTATCTATGAAGAAGGAGAAAAAAGTTTTGCTTTTAGTTCTACTTTATTCATGATAGTACACTATACTTTTCCATCCAGCGGGTGCTGAAATTCTCCATTTAGCATAAAGTAGTGCACTGATTAGGGACATAGAATTTACAGGAACTTTAGCACTGCATAGATGCCAACTGTCCCTAATTCTGTGGGGATGGTTTTGGTTTCGAAGATGAGTCCATTAAAATTTTTGCTCATGAAAATGCCTATTACTGAAGTTCTCTTTTAAAGACTAAAGCTGCTGTTAACTATAAGATGAGAATTTACAAAACAGGTCAGGTGAGGCTCTCCTCATTCTTTGCAAATACCTACCAGCTGATCACTCTCAGGAGAGATGATTGATCATATTTTGAAAACCTTTCTTATTGTTTTGTTCCCCCCTCCAAAGAGGAGAGAACTGGACTGAGGGGTATGGTGGTACTTACGTTTTTGACAGGAATTGAAATATATTTTGGACTGGTGGCCCTGACAAAAGTACATTTTCAGACATCAATCAGAGTGGGACACACAGTCACAGACAAATGCTGGGCATTGTACAGCTGTCTGCTACCTGTTCCGACCTATGATCACAACACCTGGTAGAGGGAAGTCTTCCAACACTAACCTGCTTTGCAACTCTGAGATGTCATGTGACCAAATGCGTTGAGCCACAAAGAAAGCTAATGTTGGAAAATTGTTGTGTGTAACAATAAACCATGTCCTTTAGTACCACCCACATTTCACCTTGACCAGTGGCGGTGCGTCTATTCAGGGTGCACGGGAGCCACCCCCTCTACCACGTCCCCCCCCATATGACTAATGGATATATTCATGTATTGCATGAATCTATCCAATGCCACTGCTGCCGCCCTCTATTCAGGCGTCTGGCCCCTTTTCGAATGTTGGGTGCCTGAATTACAGCCGCAGGGGTGTTTTTTTGAACCACCTGATTACCATAGACTCTAATAGGCTTCAAAAAAGGTGGACTCGGAGTGCAGAGCATTGCGCTCAGAGCCCACCCAGGTGTGTTAGAAAAGCAAATGAATATTTGTTTTTCTAACACTGAACTGCCTCTCCACCAATCAGGAAACGTGGGTCTAATACCCATCACCTGATTGGCTGAAGGCACAGGCGCCCCTATTGGACACCTAGCAGAACTAAGGAAGGGGGAAGCATGGAGGACACAGGAGATGTCACACAGCTCATCGTCATCACCCGCTGCCTGACCCACCACCAAGATGGGGTAAGGGTCAGGCAGACAGTAGGCGGGTGGGGGTCATAGCGGCTGCATATGATGGGCACAAGTGGCTGCATATGATGGGGCACAAGTGGATGCATATGATGGGCACAAGTGGCTGCATATGATGGGGCACAAGTGGATGCATATGATGGGGCACAAGTGGCTGCATATGATGGGGCACAAGTGGCTGCATATGATGGGCACAAGTGGCTGCATATGATGGGCATAAGTGGCGGCATTTGTGGGCACAAGTGGCTGCATATGATGGGGCACGAGTGGCTGCATATTATGGGGCACAAGTGTCTAAATATGATGGGCACAAGTGGCTGCATTTGATGGGCACAAGTGGCTGCATATGATGGGGCACAAGTGGCTGCATGTGATGGGCACAAGTGGCTGCATATGATGGGGCACAAGTGGCTGCATATGATGGGGCACAGTGGCTGCATTTGATGGGCACAATGGCTGCAATTGATGGCACAGTGGCTGCATATGATGGGCACAAGTGGCTGCATTTGATGGGTACAAGTGGCTGCATTTGATGGGGCACAGTGGCTGCATTTGATGGGCACAGTGGCTGCATTTGATGAGCACAATAGCTGCAATTGATGGCAGAGAGGCTGCATTTGATGGGCACAGTGAGGCTGCAATTGATGGGGTTTTTTTTCAGTTTTTTTGTGCATCACGACATTTTTTAACACCAGCCACCACTGACCTTGACCAATCACACATTGCATTGTACACTTTCTTTAGTCCACAGAAATCTGGCCCTACCATGAAAGGGCTAGTTTGCAGTCTTTGCCTTCCAGTCCAAATTATCTCAGTCCTCCTCGGCCTCCGATATAGCAGCACAAAGACCGTCAGGTAACTTTATGCTTCTACCCTATCGGTAGACATAAATGTATACTCTCAGCCCAGCCAAGCATTGTTGCCTGAGGGTGGTTGGATCATCAAATAGAAATTTGCTCAAATTGCAACTACTATTAAATGAGTGTTAAACCATTTGTTGGATGAAGCAGACTGTGGCAAGCGAGATAACATTTTTGGGGAAGGTTCCCTTTCTGTTTTCTAATCCAAACTGATGTATAATTGTCTACCCACCTTCATATGTATGGATGGTATTCAGTGGATGTGATGAGGAACTTCGAGGTCCCTATCTATTCCACTAGTTGTTGTCAGACTATCATTTCCAAAAACAAATATGGTGGACCTACATGTTCTTTATGGATCTAAAGTTTACTGGATTTTTATTTGTTCATCGATTGCTGTACAAAGTGTGCTATTCTATATGTCAGTGTTATTAAAACAGTAAATGTTATTTTGTATGACAGGGAGATCCTGGTTCTTCTGGCAATTCTGGTAAAGCTGGACCTCAAGGGCTTCGAGGGTTTCCAGGTGCAAGAGGAATCGCAGGAGAAGGAGTAAGTTTTTACACCTAGGTTAAAATAATGTGCTCTAAAAGCTTGTAATCAATAATTATTTATAGCTCTTTGTACAGTGTAGAAGCATATTATACTCTATGTAATAATCATTTTTGGTCACTTTGTCCATTATAGGGTCCAGCTGGGCTAAAAGGTGGAGAAGGTCCAGTAGGTCTAGCAGGTGCAGTGGTAAGTTTTCCCGAATCGGTGTAATAGTAATATATTGCTCACCCCTGCGGAAGGTGTTGGATATGATGGGTTCTCTGTTCTGCCATGATTTAAGCTTCTTGGACCTCACTGATACACCTTTGTAACTTAAAAGGTAGTATGCTACCACTGTATTATAATGGGCAGAAAACAGACTAGATGATAGAATAAAAAGGATATATTATGGTAAGGCAGTTAAACAATGTATGAAACAACAAACAGGCAATTGAATATGTTTAAAGATGCTTTACTAGATAATGTGAACAAGATGGCAATCAACTGAACTCTAGTGATGCTAAACCAAATTATAACTGGTGCAAACTGGATTAAAAGTAATGAGATCAACTAACCCAAAGTAATAAAGGTCCTCATGTGCACACTACACATACAGCCCCAATAGCGGGAGTACCCCTGGAGGTGAGTACAAGTATGTGGCACCTAATTGCCAATATTAGCCTGTTATCATTGGGGCCCTTCTGTATGATGGCGCACATGTAGCTGCCTTTTTAGTGTGTGCAACGGATGGCTGATGGACTGTTAAAGAAGGAGCAGTCTCTATCGCATCAACTATGTGAGATAAACACAAATGGTTCAGCTCACCACTCCTGGTATGCAGTAAGCTGGTCCAGTTCAATTGGCGGTCTGCTGTCCCAGAAGTCTCAGTCCTCACATTCAAGTCCTCCCGATAAGTTCCTTCTGATCAGGTCTTCACTGGCTCTTCCAGACTGGAGTTATACATGGCAACAAGTCCCTCCACCTTTAGGTCGCAGAATTGCAGGAGAACTTTCAGTGTCTCATTCCTTGGTCTTTGCTGTGAGCTCATACACTTCAGCAATAGGTCTGCACTCTTGGTCCTCCTTGGCAAAGACTTCTATGGTCCCTGGTCTGCACAGTCTTAGCAAGGGCCACAGGTCTGTACAGCTTGGCTTCCTCCTGCAAAAGAACCAGATCTGTCCAGAATAGCCTGGGAAAAGTCCTATCTATGGTGTGTGAATACTGGGTAATGAAGTCCACAGCTCCATGGTGGCCACTGCCTAGCAAGTCTTCTTGCCAATGATTGACTCAGATCCTTTGCTTCCAGGAGCAAGCGGAGGTTTTGACACATTCTCTGTGTACTGTAAAGGTCATCCAGTTCTAAGATTTGCTCTGACCAACAAACACTCCTCAGTTAAAATTGTTAAGATTGTGCATCTTCCCCATGCTAATGTTTGAATGTAAAACAGATACACATTTTGACCATCCCTGCATGCTGCGTGTATTCAGGTGCAGCCATATGACTTTCTGTTTACCAGCAGGTATAGGAATAAACTTTTTGTTACCTTCTGTTTATTGTATCTTCTTTTGTCTAGATAACCACCCCTCTTGGTACTTCCTATAACTTCGATAGATTTCCAAAACAATTTTCTGTAACCTCATGAATCTCTTTAAAATGATCACCTTACATTCTTCATAGGGGCCTACAGGAGAACGGGGTCCTCCCGGAGCAGCTGGAGGAATTGGTCTTCCAGGACGTCCTGGGTCACAAGGCCCTCTCGGACCAGCGGGCGAGAAGGGAAATCCGGTAAGTAAAAGAGAGGCGAATCAATATGAATGCTTTGGCAACTACAAAAAACTATTATTGAAACTGTAATGTTAATGGTAGGACCAGGGTCCTTTAAGTACCAAAACATATACCTGAATTGCAGCTGAATTGTTGTCTAGCCTGCCTATTAACTGAATCATATACCTGCTAATGATGATTAAGGTGTGAGCAACATTATGTACCTGCATTCTTTAACTTATCTGATGGATTTGAAAAATTACTATCTACAAGAGACAATTAAGCTGCAACTTAGATGGCAAAAATTGTATAATGCTGGAAGACTAGAGCTTGTCCAAAAAAGGTTGGGCATAATTAAAAAATGGGACAGCAATGCAATACACTGCTATACTGCTGTTATACAGTATTATGTTTATGCTTCAGCCATACATAGTACAAGCTATTTTGAGTTTTGGACCAGTATTAATATTTTTATCATACTAGGAGTAAGTGGTAAAACTCTTGTTGAGGTCCCACCATGTATGTTGCCTTGGTGATGTCACTAATTCCAAAAGAATTCATAGGCCTCCTTCTGTAAAGTATTGATCTAGCCCACTTAAACGTAACTGCATATGTGTAATAAATTTTTCTTTAAATTGACATCATGTAATATTAATTTCCTCTGTAATTAAAAATTGTTATAAATAAACAGGGTGAAAAAGGACCTGGTGGAGTATCTGGTCAAGATGGCGCACAGGGTAGCCTTGGACCACCAGGACCCGCTGGACCTCCAGGGCCAGCTGGAGATGATGGAGATAAGGTACCACATATGCTAAATAGGTTGTTGTGTGTTGGATTCATATATTGCATCACTGATTTTCTTTTGATTTTTCTCCTTATATTTAGGGAGAGGTTGGAGGTCCTGGGCAAAAAGGAAGCAAAGGTGACAGAGGAGAAAGAGTAAGAATCAAATATCTTCTTCTAAACCTAGGAAAGTGATATAGGTCTATTAACCACTTATCTGTGTAAACTAGAGACAGTATTCAATAAAGTCACAAAAGAGACTGCGAATGATAGACAGGAGAGAGTCATGGCAGACCATGGACCAGTGCTATAGTGGAGTCATGTAAATAAGTGTGATAGGTAACCTAGACAGGATTAGTACGGCATTTGTGGAAGAAACCTACTGTGAAGGCACTTTAGGAAAATTATGAAACAATAAACAAAATTAATGGTGGAAGAGAAGAGAAGTAAACAAAGCAAGGCAGAGATTGTACATGAAGCTGTGACTTAAGGTCTTGGTAGAGATAATGTAGAAGCCTGCAACAGTCAAAGGGAAAGACTTGAATGTGCCATGATGAGAGCTTTGAATAAATAAAGTTTTCTGTGAGGAAAAGTTAAATAGGAGCCCAAGAAGCAGTGTGAGCAAAAATAAGGCTCAGAATAACTTTCAAGATGGCAGCTTTAAATAAGTGACCATAGAAGCTGTGAGATACAGTTGCAAGAGGTTCTTGGAATGAAACAGAGCATAGACAGAAATGGAAAACAGAGATTGTATGTGAGAAATGAAAATAGCTGCAGGCAACACAAGAGAAGATTTAGATTTAGAGCATAAGTGAGGGATGTGGACTATTTTGAGTGGCACACTAGAGAAGACATAGATGAGTGATGTCTAAGAGTCTGCCATTGATAGACAATTCATACAACATTTACAATAATTGTTTCAAAAGATATAAAACTAATACATTATTTTTTATTCTTTCATAGGGACCCCCAGGGCCTATTGGTATACAAGGTCCTATTGGAATCCCAGGTCAATCTGTAAGTATTGAGGAAAAATACCAGCTTGTCCTTAACCACTTCAATACAGGGCACTTTCACCCCCTTCCTTCCCAGCACAATTTTCAGCTTTCATCGCTCTAGCGCTTTCAGTGACAATTGCGCGGTCATGCTACACTGTACCCAAATGAAATTGTTATCATTTTGTTCGCACAAATAGAGCTTTATTTTGGTGTTATTTATTCACGACTCCGTTTTTTTTTTTTTGCGATATAAGCGCAAAAAAAGCGGAAATTTGGAAAAAAAACAATATTTTCTTTTTTCTATTTGAAAAGAAATCCAATAAAATCAAATTTTGTCATAAATTTAAGCCAAATGTATTCTGCTACATGTTTTTGGTAAAAAAAAATTCCGTTAAGTGTATAATAATTGGTTTGTGTGATCACGGACATATGTACGCAAATGATCATGTACATATGTGTGCAGGTGATCACGTACATATGTGTGCAGATAATCATTGGGACATGTGATTTTAGTTGGACATATGTGGGGGACATGTTTTTATTATTAGGGACATGTGTTTTTATTATTTGGGGACATGTGTGTTTTGGGGACATATGTGGGGACTGTGTTTGTACTGTGTGGTGTGTTGTGTGTTTACACTACACTGATGATCAGTGAGTAAAAAGCTGTAAAAAGCAGCTCATACTCACTGATCATCAGCCGGCTGCAGCGTTCTGCTCTCCTCTCCTCAGCGGTGACTTCCGTGTGAGGAGAGGAGAGCCGATTGCCTAGCAACCGGCTGTTTGTTTACATCACATGACGGCCGTGATTGGACACGGCCGTCATGTGATCAGGAGGGCCAATAACAGAGCCCTCCTGCCGATCTGAGATGTGCCGTGTCCGGGTGACACGAGCACATCAGGATCGCGCCGCTGCGCGGGCACGCGCGCGCGCGATCCCGCTACTCCTGAAGGACATTCCTGAACGTCCTATCAGGAGTAGACGGCTCCCACCCGGCCGTATATATGCATTGGCCGGGTGGGAAGTGGTTTAACATCGGCTTATTGCATTTACTGAGAGGCCACCAACTAATAAACATTTTTCACGTGAGGAAACAGCTTCTAGAAGACCGTCATCATGATAAAATTAAAAACACTAGTAGATCTCAATGAAGCACAAGCAAGGTGACGTCGCCGCACTTGTATTCAATTTCCATCCATTACTACCTCCTTAGCAAAAGGTCCATATCTTGGTACAGACCTTGGATGGGATTTAAGCAATGCAGGAGCCTGTGTATCACACCTGTAATGCACTAGTTGCATTTGCAATGCTCTGCAGGCTTCAATGCAAAAATTTTCTAATCCACATTTTAGATGCATTGCTCATATTAACAATGATCTGCAGGCACATTATACATTTTATTAACATGGGTGCATTGATTAAATTTTTCTAAAAAGGTAGACTAGACCAAGCCTTTTCTGGCATTTTTTTTTACAAGTAAAAGTCAGTATATGTTTTGCTCGAAAATTACTTTGAACCCCCAAACACTATATATATATTTTAGCAGAGACCATAGAGAATAAAATGGTGATCATTGCAATTTTTTATGTCACACAGTATTTGTGCAGCGATTTTTCAAACACAATTTTTTGGGAAAAATACACCTTAATGAATTTTATTGCAAAAAAGCACAATATATAACCTAGTTTTCAGTAAAATATAAAAGATGAAGTTACAAAGAGTAAATAGATACCTAATATATCACGCTTTAAAATTACGCACGCTCATGGAATAGTGACAAACTACGATACTTATAAATCTCCATAGGAGACACTTTAAAAACATCATCAGTTACTAGTTCAGAGTTACAGAGGACTAGGTCTAGCACTAGAATAATTGCTCTTGCTGTAACGTTCATAGTGATACCTCATATGTATGGTGCGAACACAATTTACATATGTGTGCGCTACTTAAGTATACGTTCGCTTCAGCACACAATCACAGAGGGATGGGAATGCCTTTAACACTGTTGCATTAATTTTTTTTTTTTATCACTTTTACTCCTATTACAAAGAATGTAAACATCCCTCGTAATAGAAATAAGGCATGACAGGTCCTCTTCTATAAGACCCCAAATCTCTCCTCTACCTCTAAAAGCAAAATATAAAAAATAAAAAAATTGGATTGGAAGTGACGTCATGACGTTGCTCTGGTCATCCAAAATCATAGAGGCGATCAGAGATGATCTGGTCTTTGGTCAACTCTATGGCCAGTTGAGCGAACCGTCAGTTCATTTCCTTTGTGCATCGGTGCTACCTTGTCCACTGGGTAACAATGCTGCTTTGCAATTTCACTGCATAATAGTGTTGTCACCCTGGTAAAGAAATTGGAAAATTAAACGATCTACTAGTAGGATCAACAGGTATTTTGCCCGTAGTTCCTTGTAATAACGTAGAGATATAAATACCTCTTTCTGAACAACCCATGGTTCTTAAACTGCATTGTTGTGCTGCCATTTATAAATTTCAAAGACTGCATGTTCCCCTTGGTACCTGTGAAGTCTCTAGGTGACTTCATATGCAAAGGGATCTGTGACTGGTTGGAGTGAGAGTGCTTCCTTCACTTTACACCTGACCATCATACTAGGACCTCTGTCAGAAGCTGGTTGTCCTATCTGCTTGATATTTTTCTGTACCATAGCAGACTGCCTTGGCCCAAATTAATTCCACTAAAGCAAAACACAGATATGATTTTTATACATATAGCGATACCCTCACTTAAGAGGGCCGCAAGTTTGGTTTGAGTCCTGAGCAGAGCTCCGCCAACCCCCCGGCAATCTGCACTACCCACTCTGGCACAGTTAGTATCTAGCAATACACATTAAATCACTTATACTCTAAATATGTGTGTGTGCGTGCGTGGGTAACTCAAGCTCATAGACAATCTTTGAAAGTATATAACTGACTTTACTTATTGTTTTTATAAAAGGAATAACATGAATCAAACATTTGGATTGCAACACATAATCAGGTCCCTGCAGTAACCAGTAATAAAGATAAACAGAGTAATCAGCATAATAAAGTATTGCTATGCAACTCTAGCGCTGCCCTTTTTCAGCTACTTCCCCACATGGGTAAACACCCAGCACTGTCTACCTATGCAGTCAGGCCTGACTGATCTAGATGGAAGTCCAGTAAAACAATATTCGCTAGCAATCTTTCGGTGGTGCACTTGAAGAACAACTTTGTAATCCAAACGAATAATAAAGATAAAGCATCTGTCTTTAAACAGCTCTCACCACCCGGACAAGTCCAAGTCCGGTTTCTCTGCCTTTTCGTCTAGGAACAGGAATCCACCGACCTCCGAGTCTTCAATCCTTCTGGTGTACAGCAGCAAGGAATGAGAAAATGTCTCTCAGGTGCAACTAGGCTGGCAGAGAGCTCTTTGGAAAAGAGCACAAGGCCCAGGCTTCAGGCCTTGTGCCTCAGCAGTTCAGCACAGATCTCCTCTTGCTTGAAGAGAGGGGGGTGTCCAAAGAGAGCGAACTAGGCCTCTCCCCCTCCTTATATTTCCTCCCCCATAAGTCTCTGGGGCATAACTCAAAGCATCCTGGGAACCAGCGGGGTTCTGGGAACAGTAGTTTTATAGTTCTTAAAGAGACCCCGTTACATACATTTGAAACTGGATGAAAATATATACAATATACCATCAGAAGGTAGTTTTGACATTTAGATTTTAAAGAGAACATCTAATCCACAAAATGTATTTATTGGAAATATTCATTTATTGGTGATGACATTCCTTTTTTTTCCTCCACAGGGCCAAGATGGAGAACCCGGTCGCAGAGGTCAGCCAGGAATGCAAGGACAAAAAGGAGATGAGGGAATTCGAGGCTTTACTGGTGTATCAGGTCCCAGGGGACTCCAGGTGTGTCAAATTATGAATTCCAGTTTTTCACTTTTTTCAAGGCAGTTTCATGTGCAATTAAAGGGTTTGCTAACCTATTTATATAAAACGATGCCAGCCCTTCTATTAAAGGCTGGCATAGCACACTGTGTCACTAGTTTTACAAAACAAACCTAATACCTAATATCATCTGTCTTCAGGCTGGTGACATGACTCACGGCCGCTTTCCAGCTCTGATGAATGGCTTCTGAGGAAGGGTCCGTCATCTCCGTCTGATGTCAGCTGGGGAGATCACGTGACCACTAGTCTCCTCCACAGAAGCCCTGTCTCGGAGCTGTAAAGCAGGCGTGAGTCATGTGACTGGCCTAAAGACAGCTCAAATTAGGTATTTACACTGCTTGTTTTGTAAAACGAATGACCAAGTGTGCTATGCCAGCCTGAGGCTGGCAGTCAAAATTTTATGATTTTAATTTACAAGGGCCAGAGACAGAGGTAGATGACAAGGAGGAAGTAGGGGGGTGAGGGAGAGAGAGGAGAGCAGAGGGGACAGCGTATGATGAAGGAAAGCACTTAGACCACGGTGATCAGAGCGGAGCTACCCTGATTATCATGGTCTATTTCGAGAGGGCATACAGGAAGTGCAATATTCAGGGGGGGGGGGGGGGGTTACAGTTTAGAGGGGGCTGTGTCAGGGACCAGAATCTAAATTTTTTGGGTTAACAAACACTTTAAAGAGATGTACATGTTCAATATAACTTTTATTATATGTTTAAAATATTGCTACAATTTTAACTAAAATGTCTTATTTGATTCCACTGTAGACCTCAAAGAACTATAGGTTATTGGTGATTTCCTTACTTCTCCTTTAACACTCCAGTTTTTTTCAATCCACTTATGTAACTACTAGGAAGTTGCTTTTTGCTTTATGATGACCCTGATGTGAGATTGTGTTCTAGAGGAACAAAAGACAGAAGCCAAATTTAGATCTGTGTTTTATATAGCATTGAAATATGATTATTTGAATAGTATTCCTGTGACTCAATATATATAACCTTAAAAATAACATTGCTGTTTCTCATTCTAGGGTATGCCTGGACCTCCAGGGGAGAAGGGAGAAAGTGGACATGTTGGGCCAATGGTGTGTGTTCTTTTATAATGTGATATATTCAATTAGAAAAAGGTATGATTAAACTAAGTTTAACAAATACATTTTATTGCAGGGCCCCCCAGGTACAACAGGTCCCAGAGGTCCTATGGGTCCCAACGGTGGTGATGTAAGTAAGTTGGTGAACTGTTTTGGAGGATAAGATATAGTTTACACCACCTCTGACCATCCATTATTTAATATTTTAGGGACCTCCCGGAAATCCAGGAGGATTGGGCCAGCCAGGAGCTTTTGGAGATAAGGTAATAGGGTGTTATCTGAACATCTCCTTGATTATTTAACTTGTGATATTCACCAGAGATGTAACCATCAGGAGTTTCCTGTCCTTCTAAAAGATTTTCTTGGGTTAAACTACCTCTTTCAGTAGCTGGCAAAATCAATATTATTAAAATTATACTTCTTCCCAAGTGTTATGTTCTATCCAACATAAGCAAACGTAGTTCCTAAATAATTTTTTAAGGAATTCATAATTTATCAGTCTCCTCATTTATCTGGTCGTAAAGAAGAGGCAAGTGTGGCTTTGCTCATTTCTTGCCTATATTACTTTGCTGGACAACTGAAGCATCCTTATCACAGTGGATGTCCATCTAGCTTACAGTATAGCCCTCTGATTGAGCAGCTGATAATTTATTTGAAAGACCCTAACTTAGTTGTGTCCAAGTATCAACTTTCAATACTTAGCCTAGCCAAGTCTATGTAGTCGGAATTTGAAGTGTTTGTTACACAAGTACTTCATATTCCTGATATGTGCCTTCTGTACCATGTACTTGTATGCAAAAGTCCCCTGTTCTCTTTGTATGCTTCTTTATGTGAAATCCCTGGTGCTCTTGCCAGACTTCTTGCCTCTGCTTTCCTATTAAAAACTGACCACACTAAGCAGGACATTACACCATGGTTAGTTTGGTAGCTATGCTGGGAACTCCATGTGTCAATGATCAGATTTGTCCTGACACACCCCTGCTGCATAGCCATTTACTGGAAAGCTCAATGTGCAACTGTTCTCCCCCCCCCCCCCCCCCCCAACTCTTATACAGCTGAGAACAGAGGGAATGTGATCACTTATAGAAAAGGGAAAAAGGGTATTTATAATGTATTTTTATATCTATACAAAAATGTTTTGCCTTTTAATTCTATTTTAAACTGAATGGGTTGTTTTACATGGTGATCGCTTACAAACCCTCTGGGGACTTTCCTGATAGTTTACTTCTCTTGTGTCATCCAATGATCTCTCAGCTAACCTTCATTCAGGACACTGCAGCTTGGAGGGCCAGAGGGGTATTGACCCTGTCTATGTTGACAATTAGTTGTGCGCATAAGCCCAAATCTAGGTCTTAGATATTTGAATGTCGCAATACAACCTATTTGGGGTTATTAAATCTCAGGGGACTAAGGGCTGATATCCACCTGGTAATCTCAATTGCTTCACACCAAACTTGGCAAATCTCCACTAGTGAATAAATATAGGTGACAAACACTAAAGTCACAGCTGAGGATTGGGATAATATTTGGAGTTCCCAATTGTTGGTATTTCCAAATGTTAGTATTTAGCTAATTTAACTGTTCATTATTCAACAAACATATCTAACACCGATCAGCCTGCACAAAATGGGTCGACTTTTCCATACAAACTGTCTGCTTTGTCACCAACTTCAAGTAGACTTTGTAAATTTGCTATAGTCATGCCCTGTACTCTTCAACTATTGGTCTCAGGTAACAGACATATTATCTACCTTAAATAAAAAGTGGCAATAATACCCCTAATATACCCCTCTGATAAGTGAATTTAAAATGAAACCGTGAATAAAAAGTATAGCTGCAACTTAATGTGAGATACACACAATAGAAACATAAATAAAAAGGAAAAGCTGCGCTGCAAATTTGAACAATTCATATAGTGCTTATGAAATATATATTAAAAAACTACTCCAAAGAACAGTGAGTTAAACAAATATAGTGCTGAATACATATATATATAAATATATATATAAATAAATATATCTAATTTCCAAACATCGGTGTAACCGTATAGAAACCAGAATCCAGAAATTAGAAACTGAATAGTCCACACTGTAAGTCAAACGATGGTTCTTCAGCCCTCCAAGGTGATATTACACACGACACCCATAAAAATGTGCAGGGTACAGCAAAAAAAAGATCCTCCACCAATGAAAATACTGTAGCTTACCAGCTAGTTAGATCTCATTTAGGGAGATTTAATATGCCTGTGGCTTATCCCCCAGCCAGGGTCTCTGTGTCAGGGTGACAACAAACGTTTCCCAATGCTCCACTCAAATTGACATTAGATGTTTTCCAATATCCACACAGTAACCTTTAAAAGCTCATCTCCCATATAAAGACAAAAAAGCTACCATAGCGTAATACTGTAAAATCTTTAATAAATATAACAAGAAACAATATTGCACTTACATATTGCCGTATATAAAAAGCATGTTCGATACAATGTTCAAGCCGGCCGGCTTTCTATCGTTGCTTCCGGGACTAGTGTGGATTCGTGGCGACATCAGCACACCACTCCTCCCTAGAATCCACGCTACTCCCAGATGAATGGCCAGCTTCTGTCGGACCAGTTGCCAGACACACGGGTCGATTGTGGGCCAGTTTCTATTGAACTGGCCAATGAAGCCCTATATTCTGCCTGTGTGTACAGCCCTTAAAGGGGTTATAAACCTTCATGGGTTTTCACCTTAATGCATTCTATGCATTAAGGTGAAAAACCTTCTGTAGTGCAGCAGCCCCCCAGAGCTCCCCTTTTACTTACCTGAGCCCGATCTTTCCAGTGACAAGAATGAGCCCAGTAGCTCCATCCACTGTCTCGGCTCCTCATTGGACAGACTGATAGCAGTAGGAGCCATTGGCTTCTGCTGCTGTCAGTCAAATCCAGTGGCACAGAAGCCAGGGGGTGGAGCCGAGTCCTGCTGTCTTTGTCAATGGACATAGCAGCATTACTCGGGAGCGAGCCCTTATGATTGCCCCCTTGGAAAGCGGGTCTCTGAGGGGGCACTTGATACGGGGAGGAGCCAGAAGAAGTGGTGGAGGACCCCAGAAGGGGAGGATCTGGGCCAATCTTTGCAAAACTCTTGCACAGAGGAGGTAAGTATACCATGTTTGTTGTTTAAAAGAAAAAAAAAATCTTTACAACCCCTTTAAGACTTTGTATGTCACTTGATATTTAGGTGATTACATACAATGTTTGGTCTTAGCTGCATTGTTTCAGATTTTCATGGGTTAGGTAGGAAATACACATTTGGAATCTCAGCCGCTTCAGCAGGAACCGGCAGAGTTTGAAACCGTGTATGCACAGTTTGGGTACAACCAGCATGCTGGGTTTTACCTGCGATTATCCTTAATGGCTATTATAGCCACTAGACGCTAAAAATAAACACTGTCTTCTCCCGGCTGGGGGGGGGGGGGGCGGGGGAGGACGGGGGAAGCATTCCCCACCGGGAGAAGACAGGGAGAAGACAATGGCCCACAGAAGGAATTCCCGCATCAACACTGTCTGTTGCAAGCACCGGTCTGTGACATCACAGGGGGATGGTGCCATCAAGTGTTGCCAGGTGGCCCCACCCCTTACCTATTTAAGAACTGCCACAAGGCGGGGCACGCAGATGGTGGTTAGCCTTTGTCACGAGCAGAGCTTTTTTTTTTCGGGTCCGGCGGTGGCATCAGGCATTGTGATTGACGATGGATCTACACCAGGGGACATTGTTTTTTAATTTTTATTAACCACTCGCGATCACCTTCCACAGATATACTGTGGCAAGGTGGCTCGGCTGTGCAAATTGATGTACCTGTACATCGGTCCATGCATGAAATAGTGTGGGCGCGCACGCATGCTGCATGCTGGGGGAGAGCATGCACGGGTCTGGCGAACTCGATGTCCATCGGCCATCCACGATTGCGGTACAGAGAGGCAGAACAGGGATGTAAACAAGGTGGATCCCCCTTTTGACAGGGGACAATACTGAGATAGGCTGTTCCTAGTAATCAGGAACAGCGATCTCTGTGTTGTCCCAGTAAGCCCATCCCCCACACAGTTAGAATACACCCAGGGAACACAGTTAACCTCTGGAGCGCACCCTAGTGTTAACCCCTTCCCTGCCAGTGTCATTTATACATTGATCAGGGCATTTTTTTTAGCACATTTCACTGTATTGGTGTCACTGGTCCCCAAAAAGTGCCACTTGGGGTCAGATTTGTCCGCCGTAATGTTGCAGTTACGCTAAAAATCACAGTTTGCTGCCATTACCAGTAAAAACAATAAATCAAATTAAAAGTGGCTAAATCTATCCCCTATTTTGTAGACGCTGTAACTTTTGTGCAAACCAATAAATATATGTTTATTGGGATTTTTTCGGATATGTATTATTGCCCTCTTTTTTTGTTTATAGCGCAAAAACTAAAAATCGCAGAGGTGACCAAATACCACCAAAAGAAAGCTCTATTTGTGGGGAAAAAGAACAAAAATTTTGTTTCGGTACAGCATCGCACAAACGCGTAATTTATAGTTAAAACATTGCAGTGCCGTATCCGAAAAAATGGCCTGCTTATTACATAGTTACATAATTTTTTTTTTTGAAACTCCGTTTTTTATTAATAATATTTGGCACAGACATATATAATAAGCAGACTGTATACATCTTTGAGGGATATAAACAAAACTTGATAAACAATGACAAACCGTACAACAATAATTGCCCTGTACCTCAGTTATAGCAAAATCCTATTCCACTTGCATTTTTTATTTCCACCCTCTCCCCCCACCCTCCCAACAACAACAAACAACCCAACAAAGAACAGATGCACTCATAAGGATACCAATTAGGTGGGTATGAGGTCTAGAACCTCAAATCATCTTGTCAAGGGCCTAGAAATCCTATGACAGCGTTAATTACCGTATAACAACTTATAGAGGGGCAGAATTACATGTATCTATCCCATCCACCCAGTCTCCCCATATTTTGCGGAATTTCCCTGGCTTACCCCTTGTTTCATACGTTATTTTATATATTGGCAAGTCTTGGTTAATCAAAGCTTTCCATTTGTTCAGGGAGACCAATGATGTGCGCGTCCAATGTAATAGGATCGTTTTCCTAGCATAATAGAGGAGAAAACGCAAAAATTGTTTCTGATGGTTACTAATGCCAACCTCCTCAAAAACTGAGAGGAGGCACCATTTAGGGCTACAAATATTGGGGAGGTCAAAGGTAGTCGCCACAAAGTGGGTCACCTGAGACCAAAATGGTCTTATCCGCTCACAGTCCCACAACATATGTAGTAGGTTACCTTCTTCCCTACCACATTTATGACACAGAGGAGAAGGCAGTTTCCGCATACGGAAAAGGCGTAGAGGAGTATAGTATATCCTATGAAAAATACGTATCTGAATCATTTTATCTCTGGCGGAAATAGCGGTGCTAAAATAGGTATCTAAAAGTTCCTCCCAATTATCGTCCGACAGGTCGGGTACATCCCTCGTCCATTGTTGTCTCAGGATTTGCAGTCTAGAAATTTTAGGCTCATTCAATAATTTGTAATAATTGGAGACCAGTTTAGTATGTTCTGGTTGGGCAAGCGCCCCTTCCAAAGTAGAATTCTGAAAGGTAACAGCCCGGATCCCAAGTTGTGACTCGGCCGCATGCTGCAACTGTAAATATCTAAACCTCCAGGATTCAGGTATACCCAACTCTTGTCGGAACGCCGGGAAGGTTTTAAATCTACCCTCCTCGTACAATTGGTGGACATATTTCAAACCCCTTTCGGCCCAATTGCCAGCGAAAGGGAGATCTCTAAAATGTGGGAACACCGGATTATTCCATATGGGTTGATTAGGAGAAATCGTGGGGTGGGGTTCAGGCACCAGTGTCTTACAGATCTTAAAGATTTTGAGAGAGTTTGCGATCATATCTGTACCCCTCCTTTCAGAAATCGCTCCTCTGAAAATCACATTTGATAATGCTTCATAGGAGGAGAGCAACGCTGCCTCTGTTGCAGTAGCAGCATTGTTCAACTGTGGAAATAGCCACCAATGAACATATACCAACTGTGATGCATAGTAGTATAATCGCAGGTTCGGTATTGCTAGTCCCCCTTTGTGTATAGGCAATTGTAAAGTAGTCAGTGCAATCCGTGGATTCTTGGGAGACCATAAAAATGTAGATATCAAAGAGTCAATCTCTTGAAAGATCTTCTACATAGTTACATAATTACATAGTAGGTGAGGTTGAAAAAAGACACAAGTCCAGAACTGGATAGCGTACTCCAGGTGAGGTTGGACCAAAGTCGTGTAGAGCGGGAGAATTATTGTTTTATCCCTGGAATTAATCCCCCCTTTAATGCATGCCAATATTATGTTTGCAGCAGTTTGGCATTGCATGCCATTGCTGAGCCTATCATCTACTAGGACCCCCAGGTCCTTTTCCATCCTAGATTCCCCCAGAGGTTCTCCCCCTAGTGAGTAGATTGTAGTCATATGTTTGCCACCTATATGCATTATTTTTATTTTTATACATTAAACCTCATTTGCCATGTAGTTGTCCACCCAATTAATTTGTTCAAATCTTCTTGCATGGTTTCCACATCTTGCTGAGAAGTTATTGCCCAGGATTGGCCCCAGCACAGAACCCTGAGGGACCCCACTTCCCACTACTTTTTGAAATCAGTGCAGTGTCGCACCGATTAGGACGGTGCCATTGCCAGCAATAGACGCCGATTTGACATGTTATTTAACATGTCAAATCGCATGTCAAATCATACCAATGTGAACCAGGGCTCAACCTCATTTGCCATGTAGTTGCCCACCCCATTAATATGTTCAGATCTTCTTGCAAGGTTGAGATTGAACTGTTTACCCCATCCTCAAGGTCGTTTATGAACAAAATAAATAGGATTGGTCTCAGAACAGAACCCTGGGGAACCCCACTACCCACCTCTGACCATTCTGAGTATTGCCCATTTATCACCACCCTCTGAACTCTGTCTTGTAGCCAGTTTTCAATCCCTGTACTCACTCTGTGGTCCATACCAACAGACCTTATTTAGTACAGTAAATGTTTATGGGGAACTGTGTTTGTCATAAACAAACCCAAAGGGCCTTTCTGAAGCTTCCATTCAACCACTTTGCATATTATTGTATATATACTTGCCAAATATGCTGCAGAAATCTCCCTCCACTAAGTCTGACTGCAACCATCTTAACTGTGGGCAGCTTAAGCTGCTACCTGTTCACTTCCTGGATTTACACAAATACACAGAGGCACTCCTCCAGCTCTGCAGCCCTGCAGCTCTCACAAAAGTGAGAAAGAGCTGTGCATGATGTCATAAGAATAGGCTAATGACCAGACAAGAAAGAGGAAGTGAGCTATATAAGGTATTTACTGGCAGAACAAAAAATGACTGAAGGTCCTCTTTATAGTGGCAGCTTTAGTTACAAGAAGTCCCAGTCTCAGCTGCTAAATGGTTAGGGCATCTGTTAATTAACCATTAGGGGACATTGGCTGCTACAGGATAAAAGCACCGGATGACCACCATCCTGCAACATTTAAAAACTGGTGGTCACCCTTTTAAAAAGGCCTCCGAGTGAACAGAAACTTGTATGATCGACAGCTATTTACTCAAACCAATATACAACTACATTTATAAGGCAAATCAGACAACTTTAGTATTTGTGTTTACATACACTTTACATAATCCAGTCTACATGTATGGCATAGTCTACTGAATCACTCTTTGTTGTCCCTACAGGGAGAGGCAGGAGAAGGTGGAGATCCAGGATCACCAGGAGAACCTGGTCCCCCGGTGAGTATGTAGCCAAAAAGCTGAAAGCTGTAATATTAACTTGTCTTTGATGTATATTATAATGGAGACACTTAAAACGGAGCTCCACCCTAAAGTGGAGCTTCCGCTCATTGGAACCCTCTCCCCCTCCGGCGCCACAATTGGCACCTTTCAGGAGGGAGGGGGGTGCAGATACCTGTATAGTACAGGTATTTGCCCCCACTTCCGGCATAGATATCCGCCGAATTTGTGGATATTTACGCCACTTCCTGCGGGTCCCCCGCTGTCTGCTGGGAAACACACGGATCCCAGAGACAGCGAGGACCATCCTTATTGCGCAGCGCGACTCACGCATGCGCAGTAGGGAACCGGGAAGTGAAGCCGCAAGGCTCCACTTCCTGATTCCCATAACCAAGATGGCGGCGGCAGCATCCGAGACCCGAAGGAGAGATTGGCTTCGGGTGCCGACATCGCAGGCACGCTGGGCGGGTAAGTGTCCTTATTTTAAAAGTCAGCAGCTGCAGTATTTGTAGCTGCTGACTTTAAAAAAAAATAAACAGCGGAACTCCCGCTTTAAGGTGCGCTAGCAGGGAGATTATGCTTTAATGCTTTATATCCACCACTCCTTAAAGTGTTACTAAACCCAGGACCCTGCATTCATTTTATCTGGTCTCCCACAGTACACAGAACATGGAAATGCGATTATTTTAGTAAATATAAGCTGCAAAATACCCTTTTTCATCAGCAATATACAGCAGTCTTGTGACTTCTCTTAGCGTCTGGCTGAGCACTGGTTAAAGCTTGTAGGAGGAGTTTTCGTTCTCCTCTGACTGTCCTGTGAGGCTGCATGACTCCTGACCCTCTGTCTGGACAGTGCTGATTGGCCCTCTGCTGATCGCATGCACCCTTGCAAAAAAAGAAACAAAAAACCTCTAGCATAACACCCCAAACTGAGCATGTGCAGAGTGCCCCCCAGGGCTCTGTACTATCAGAAGATAGATTGGGGACTGTGGAAGAAGGGGAGAATCATAGAAGACAGGATAAAACAACTTTTTTACACAATGCGCAGGATTAACCCCTTAAGTTCCATAGTGAGTATAACAAGCATGCTTTCCTGCATATTCAGACTGATTTTACTGTTGTTTGTTTAGTAACACTTTCAAGTGGGAGTAAACTTCCATGTAGGGTTTGTACCTATAGGTAAGCCTATAATAAGGCTTACCTATAGGTACTGTAAATAGCTCCTAAACGTGCACCATTTAGGAGATATTTACTTTAGATGCAGCTGGTAATGTCACATGCACTCTGAACATCATACCAATTCAGAGCCATGCTGTAAATAAATCAGAGACGCCATCCCCGGCTTGGCCAATCAGATAGCTGAAGCCTGCAAAGCCAGAAAGAAGACTGGGTGAAGATGGAAGCACCTTCAGTGGTGACAGTGTGCTGCTGGAGGGCTTTGTTTCCAGGTAAGTCTGTCATAATGTATTCGCACACTATGACCTAAACTGTCCGGGCCTCATTTTTTTTTTGGATGCTGTTTACTACCGCATTGAGCTAACCATACACAGCTCAAATATCTTCATCCACTTAAACCTCAGTTCATATTTAAAAGATAATGTCTTTTAGTTTGAAAAGCTGACATAAATGAGCTGAGCATATATACTATAACACTTTATAATGTCTGTAGGATAAAAAATAAATATATAAACGTAGAACTTGTCAACAAGTATATATAAAAAATCTACTAAAATATTTACATAACTGGGGCAAAAAATATGGTTTCATTTCAGGGAGGTAAAGGTGATGTTGGTGAAAAAGGTGAATCTGGAGCTTCAGGAGCAGCTGGACCTCCTGGGAAGAAGGGACGTCCAGGGGAAGATGGACCTAAAGGAAATATGGTGAGTTCTGTTGATACGTACAAAACCTAGAGGGCTGATCATATATGTGCCAAGTCATACATTGGGCACACTAAACGGGCTAAGCCTCCAACAATAAAGACAAGTACAACTACCTGAACTTTACAAATACTTTTGTCTTCAGATTTTCTTGCTCTTTTAATGTATTACTGAATAGGCCTGAATGACAATAGATCATAAAAAGTACAACTACGTAAAAACTCAAAAGTGAGGTGAAGCTGACTAATAACCAAGTTTTGACATCTGGCACATGTTTTGAATTAATTTAATGATAATCTCTTTCTAGGGATCCATAGGTTTTCCAGGAGACCCAGGACCAAGAGGAGAGGCTGGATTACAAGTAAGATTTCTATGGAAAATACTGGACAGTGATTTAATGTACATTTTATATATAGCCTATATTTTCAAATGGTCATGGTAACAATGCTCTTATCTGCTACTCAGGGAGTTGATGGTGTACCTGGAGAGAAGGGTGATGCTGGAGAAAGTGGGAATCCGGTGAGTTATAAATTTTTTGCTGTGTAATTTTAACCACTTCAATACCAGGCACTTAAACACCTTCCTGCCCAGACCAATTTTGAGCTTTCAGTGCTGTCGCACTTTGAATGACAATTGCGCGGTCATGCTACACTGTACCCAAATGAAATTTTTATCATTTTTTTCCCACAAATAGAGCTTTCTTTTGGTGGTATTTGATCACCTCTGCGGTTTTTATTTTTTGCTAAACAAATAAAAAAATACCGAAAATTTTGAAAAAAAAATGTTTTTTTTTGTTTCAGTTTCAAAACTTTGCAAATAAGTACGTTTTCTCCTTCACTGATGGGCACTGATGGGGTTACACTGATGGGCAATGATAAGGCGGCACTGATGGGCACCGATGAGGTGGCACCAATGAAGTGGCACTGATGAGGTGGCATTGATGGACACCGATATGTGGCACTGATAGACGGCACTGATGGGTGGCACTGATGGGCGACACGGATGGGCACTGATAGGTGGCACAAATTGGCACTGATAGCTGGCACGGATTGGCATGGATGGGCATGGATAGGTGGCACAGGTGGGCATGGGTTAGTCAGCACAGGTGGGCATGGGTAGGCGGCACAGGTGGGCATGGGTAGGCGGCACAGGTGGGCATGGGTAGGCGGCACAGGTGGGCATGGATGGGCACTGATAGGTGGCATGGATGGGCACTGATAGGCGGCACAGATGGGAACTGATAGGCGGCATTGTATTCTAATATATTGTACTAATGGATGCCAATCAGTGCCAATCAATAATGCATGCCAATCAGTGATGCCCATTGTGGGCACTGATTGGCATCCATTATGGGCACTGATTGGCATCCATTGTGGCACTGACTGGAATCCCTTGTGGTCTAGGGTGGCATACCTTGTCCTGGGCATCCATGGTGGTCTGGTGGCTTCCCTGGTGGTCCAGTGTGGGCATCCTCGGGGGGGCTGTGCTGATAATCGATCAGCACAGACCCCCCCTGTCAGAGGAGCAGCCGATCGGCTCTCCTCTACTCGCGTCTGACAGACGCGAGTGAGGAAAAGCCGATCACCGGCTTTTCCTATTTACACTGTGATCAGCCGTGATTGGACACGGCTGATCACGTGGTAAAGAGTCTCCGTCGGAGACTCTTTACCGAGATCGTAGTTGCCGGGTGTCAGACTGACACCCCGCAACAACGATCGCCGCGATGCGCGCCCCCAGGGGTGCGCAGCGGCTCATAATCCTGATCACGTCATATGACGTCCGGTCAGTATTATGCAACCACTTTGCCACCGTCTATTTGTTATAGGGCGGCCGGCAAGTGGTTAAAGTGTCATTTACCAAGGGCTTAAAGTTGAACTCTTTCAATCTTTATATGTATTATTTTAAATGCAAGCAGTATGCAGCAAATGCATGAATTTTACTGGGTATCAGCCCCCTGTATAGCACCTCTCAGAGAGAGGGAGAAGCAGCACAAGGAATTAATCAGTTGTGCTTTAGTGCTTATGTGCTAACAAGGAACATGCCAATAGAATGACTACTTGAAGGTGTCAGACAGAATAGGAAATGAGAGAAAATCTCCCCACTCACAACTGGGGAGATTTGCCCTCATTTCCTGTTATGTTATTGGAGCAAGAATTAGAAAAACATTTCTCCAATGGCAATACAACAATAAAATATTTTTTTAGTAGGTTGCAGAATGATGTTCCTGGGAGTATAAAATGTATGATTTGTCTAATATTCTGGTTATCTTTACTTAAACAATTTACTGAAGGGCAGCCTAAATGGTTATCAGGAATGGAAAGCAATATTTTATATGCAATATTTATATATTTTTTTAAAGGGACCACCTGGACCTTCAGGAGAGCCTGGCCCAACAGGTCCACCCGGACGAAGGGTGAGTGCCAGTTTCTGTGATGTCTAGTATGAAGAATTTGTCCCATTGCCTCTAGTGGGATTGCTGTTTAAACAATATATTCTCCTCCTTTTGTAGGGACAACTGGGGACTGCAGGCAAAGAGGGTCGTCAAGGTGAAAAAGGAGCAAAGGTGAGTTACACTGAACAGTATGCACATTCAGTTCATAAACTTAGAAGAATACTTCAATAAATATTTGTAATGTTTCCTGTGTAATAGGGAGAGCGTGGAACTGAAGGACCAGCTGGAAAGACAGGACCTGTGGGGGCGCAAGGATCTCCCGGAAAACCTGGACCCGAAGGTCTGAGAGGCATTCCAGGGCCTGCTGTAAGTGAACTCTCAGGCACAGTATCTCATAGCATACTTCTGTGAAATGTTAGGATTTAAAATTCTAGTTAGGTCTTATATCCATGGGATTTCAGGAAGATGATTGTTCTAGAGCAGTAATATAAAAACTAGGTAGCTTTAAAATTGGCAACATACAGAGAATTGATAGATGTACATTCATTCATTAAAAAAGAAAAACATGTGTTGCACTTTAAAGCAGAAGAACAAGGAAACAACAGCTGACACAATACAAAGTATTCAAAGGTTTCAGTGTAGCGCTTAAATAAATAAAACCATAGCAAAATACAACGTTCATAAATGTTATTGTATAGTATAATCTTCAACGGAAGAACGTTCATCTGTGTCAGTCCAAAGAAATGAGGAAAAGAGACCAGCACCCGACAACACTGAGTCTTACCATCAGTGCATTTTATTTATGCACATAGGGCACATTCCTGGACAATCAAATTCCCCGATCTCCTCCTTATCCTGACTCAGCAATCCAATCCACAATATATCGTCAAATGGCACATATATAGATCATAGCTCCACCCCAATCCAACAGATATATTCCCAAATAATAGTTTAATGGCCATATGCAGGGATGAAAAAAATAATCTCATTGCGCAAATACCATAAAAGTCCAAGAAATCTTTATTCCAAAAATCTAATAAAAATACACTCACATTTCATGTGGAATTTGCAAGCATATAGGTAAGAAAGTAACCAGCATTTCCTACCACCAAAGTAGAAGCCACTCCCGAACTCCTCAGCATGTCACTAGACACTACTATTGTGACGAAACATTGGGTGTACGAGGGTCTAGTGACATGCTGAGGAGTTCGGGAGTGGCTTCTACTTTGGTTCTAGGAAATGCGGGAGAATACACACTAGATGTATGATTATCTGGTTTGCTAACCTACAGGCCCATATGACTCGAGAGGCATAAGCCTTCCTCTGAGTCCACGTCATTTGGTAAGCCTCCTCTCCCCTCCTCTCCCCTTCTTTATCACGGTGGTGGTGGTATTATTCTACACATCAGAAGTTGAATTTTACCTTTTTTACGTCACCTCAAGTTTGGAATTGTGATTGATATTACACATTTCAAGGACTGTTAGACGTTCACTTGATGGACTGTATATGTTAAATTAATTTTATTTACTTTAACCTTTTGTGTGCATGAGGTTCATGCACTCTTCCACCTGGGAGTAAGATCTCTTGATATATAACGGAATTTACACATATTTTCTTTTTTTTAAGTGTACCGTATATACTCGAGTATAAGCCGAGATTTTCAGCCTCTTTTTTGAGGCTGAAAGTGCCCCCCTCGGCTTATACTCGAGTCATCGCCGTCTGCCTGCCCGATCAGCGTGTCGAGCAGACAGACGGCGGCCATTCTACAATTCAAAAGCCGCGCCTCCCTGTCTGTGATAGGCGGAACACTCAATTTCCCAGCAGTCAGTGGTCCGCCTATCACGGACATCCGCTCATCCTCATACTACGGACGAGGATGAGAGGATGTCCGTGATAGGCGGAACACAGACTGCTGGGAAATTGAGTGTTCCGCCTATCACAGACGGAGGCGCGGCTTTTGAACAGAGGAATGGCCGCCGAGGCGCCGACGAAGAGCGGCGATCCTGGCATGGCAGAAGGACGGAGGCTCGGCACGGGACGACGGAGGCACAGGACGACGGAGGCACGGGACGACGGAGGCACGGGACGACGGAGGCACGGGACGGAGGCTCGGGACACAGGTAGGCTGGACACACAAGGCTGCACGGACACACACACAAGGCTGCACGGACACACACACAAGGCTGCACGGACACACACACAAGGCTGCACGGACACACACACAAGGCTGCACGGACACACACACAAGGCTGCACGGACACACACACAGGGATGGATGGACACACACACAGGGATGGATGGACACACACACAGGGATGGATGGATGGATGGACACACACACAGGGATGGATGGATGGACACACACACAGGGATGGATGGATGGACACACACACAGGGATGGATGGATGGACACACACACAGGGATGGATGGATGGACACACACACAGGGATGGATGGATGGACGGACACACACACAGGGATGGACGGACACACACACAGGGATGGACGGACACACAGGGATGGACGGACACACAGGGATGGACAGGCATGTCTCACCCTCGGCTTATACACGAGTCAATAAGTTTCCCAGTTTTTTTGGGGTAAATTGGGGGCCTCGGCTTATATTCGGGTCGGCCTATACTCGAGTATATACGGTATGTAATTTTCTTTGCTTGAATTAGTGTCTTACTGGTTCATGTGGTTTGTTGCCACCTAAGCGCCACACTTTTTTGTTTTAATTTTTGCATGTTACTGTGTAGTCTTCAGTAGTGTTGGCAGCTGGGTAGAGCACATCTTTTCACAGCGCAGTATTTTTTTACACACAAAATCACAGACTGTTATCCAACATTCATCTCGTATCCACTTCTCCTTAAAAAAACATCACTCTCTTTCATGATTCTCCTCCTACTTATCACAGATTTCCTTCAGTGTTACCTACAACTCTGTCTCCTGCTCTCCACTTCCTCTTTCTGTAGGGGTCCCCTTCCCTTCTCTGTCCTTCCTTGGTCACCTGATAAACTCCCATAGCTTCCAATACCATCCCTGTGCTGATGACACCCAAATCTATCTCTCTACTCCTCACCTGTTCAGTCTCCTCCTGTATTACAAAATTTTTACCCGACATATCAGTATGGATGTCACACCACTTCCTCAAACTCATTCTTTCTAAAACTAAGCTTGTATTCCTCCCAACCTGTGCCCTCCTCTCTGACTTTTCCAACAAGATCAAAAATACAACTATCAGTCCCTCCCCTCATCTCAGGGTGCTAGGTGTAATCCTGGACTCGGACCTGTCCTTTCAGGATCTAAATCAGTCACTGTCCAAATTTTGTAGACTTCACCACCCTAACATCCAAAATATGCCCCTTTTTTAACCAATGAAACCACCAAGCAACTTGTTAATTTCCTTGTTATCTCTTGCCCTGACTATTGCAACTCCCTTCTCATTGACTTACTTCTACACAGGTTATCCCCTTCAGTCTATCATGAATGCTGCTGTCAGTCTCATACGCCGTACCAACTGCTCAGTGTCTGCTAACCCTCCACTGACTTCCAATTGCCCAACTAATAAAATTAAAAATATTAATAAGAACATACAAAGCCACTTACAATTCTACCCCAAGCTACATCACCAATCTTGTCTCAATATATCGCCCAAACCATCATCTCTGCTCCTCCCAAGACCTTTTGCTTTCTAGCTCCCTTATCTTATCTTCCCATGCTCATCTCTAGGACTACCCCAGAACCTCTTCCATCCTCTGGAACTTTCTACCCCAACCTGTCAGGCTATCTCCTACTCTGACAACTTTTAGGCGATCCCTGAAAACTCACCTATTCAGAGAAGCCTATTCCACCTTCACATAAAAACTAAACTTTTATTTCTTCCATCAGCTCATCCCTCACAGTCATTACCTTTTATACCATTTGCCCCTTCCTATTAGATTGTAAGCTCTCAGGAGCAGGGTCCTCCTAACCCTTTTGTATTGAATAGTATTTTAACTGTACTGTCTTCCTTTATAATGTAAAGTGCTGCACAAACAGTTGGCACTATATAAATCCTGTATAATAATAATAGTATAACGGGAGGGTTAGCATGTATTCAAACATAGGTGTTTGTCATTACAGGGGGAACCAGGTTTACTCGGAGCACCTGGTCAGACAGGACCTCCTGGGCCCTTGGTAAGTGTACAGAAATATAAAGCAAACTTGTGAAAATACAACTGTTTCCCTGTTAAGATGTGTGTGATGATCTTCAGTGAGTGCAGCTTGGTGCAAGGCATACTGGAATGTGCTAGAGAAGAGTAAAGATGGTTTATTAGATAAAGTTTATAATTTAACAATCTACATGGCTTTCTTTACTTGTGGTAAAGAAAGTGTTGCAGGGTATGGTGGACTCCTTGTGATGGTGTGAATCTTACTCTGCTTACACACCAGAGTGCAAGAAATGGAAAAGCTGTTGTTGATGTTGGCTGATGTTGTCAGCCAACTAGTAGGCAAACCAAAATGCAGGGTAGCTGGAGATGTATCAAGAATACAGAACTTTTGATTAGGCACAGGCTGAATGTACAGACCTCAATTTAAACACTGATGACAAAGTCAGGTGAGGAACTTCAACATAAACACGCCGCAGCATTGTATAATAACCAGCAGACAGGTAAGCTTGTATGTCCAACAATTGTAAACCTTTTTTATGCAGTACAGTAGAACCCAGATGCCAGTGATTGGTGAACTGAGTACATCTCTGGGTGGATTTTAGAAAGAAAGAAAATAGAAAAAGCAGTGGAAATAAGTAAAAATAGGGATTCTCTTGTATGAAATGTTGAATGAAAGTGGAAGCTCATTGGAAGCCAAATGGTCATTATGGAGGAAGCCTTACCTTCCACTGATTTATATTTGTAAACGAAGCATTCCACAGAAAGATGGCAAGGCTATGTAATGGCCTGTGAGTGCCTGATGAAGACACTCCTTTTAGGTTGCACAATAGAAAAAAGGTGTGTTCATATGCAAAACAAAACACATGAACAAGAAGGCTTCATTTATCTCCATGAGTAGGGACCCTCTGCAGAATATGAGTGCCACAAGCCTTTTACAAATGTCAATGTATTTTAATCAGAATTTTTTTTTTTTGAAAAAATAATCATACGCACAGACATTTGGGTTACAGGCAGCTCATGTAGAGAATATACAAGAAGTTTTACCAATTTTAGTACATAACACATGCCCCCAAACCTGTGCATTATACTGTCAGATGTGTCTCCAGTAACAGCAGAGGAGAAGCCGAGTAAAAAAAAAAAGAAAAAAAAAAACTGAATAGAACAAACAACAATTAACCTAAGTGAGCAACACAAATGGTGCGCACCTTCCTCCTGACCAAACGGAACAGATATTCCAAATATATGCCTTTTCCCATCACACTTGGAGATACTATTGGCCCCTGTAGGCCTCTAGACCGCAGAGTGACATTACCCCTTACTCTTCACTATGCCACCAATAACCTGTCAAGGACAAGTTGTGGGAGAGTAACCCCAGGGGACTCCAGCCATTCTCACCATATTTTAGTGAATTTGCTCGGTACTTTCTGTGCTGATATGTGTTCTTTCCCCTAATTAGTATATTGTTAACCTCTTGGATCCATTGGTTGGATGTGAGGGCCTGAGGATAAATCCAATATCTTACAATCAGTTTGGTGGTTAAGTGCAACAGCTTCAGTATCGCTATGTATGTAGCAGGGGGATATAAGTCCTCCTCTAAACCACCAAGTAGGCATTTGACCGAAATTAGTTGCAGTTGTGTATGATAAGTATGGTTAACCATTCCCAGCACCTCCTGACAGAAAGTCAATGTATTTTAAGTTAAAGGATAAGTTCAAGTATGGGAACATGTTAAAAAATCACAGAAGCTATAACACAGAATGACAGCTTATATTATGCACTAAAAAAACAAAATTACTTATTTTTCTTTAAAGGGACCCAGTGGCCTGCCTGGTCTTAAAGGTGATCCCGGATATAAGGGAGATAAGGTAAGATCTCCATTTGAATCTCTCTTATCTACCTGTTATTCAATCTATGTGTATTTTATTGTTGAAATTGAGCTGGTGGCATTATGACAGTTGTGTTTGTTGGATCAGAATGCAAAGATAGACAGATGACAGTAACATTCTGCCTTACCTACCAGATACATAGTTTTTCATATAATCAAATGGCTGTAAAAAAGCCCACCACTGCCCAATATGATTCTCAATCACTTGAGGCATCAATCTATTTTGCGACCAACAAATATTTTAAGAATCATAATTTCCAGTTAAATAGCCAGACTTGCTACCAAAATTATAACACGCATATTTCATTTGTTCTGAGAGTTTGTAATATTGAATGTTAAATGTCACTCTCATTGCAGGGTCATGCTGGTCTTATTGGCTTGATTGGACCTCCAGGAGAAATGGGAGAGAAAGGAGACAGAGGACCCCCTGGAATTCAGGGTGTACCAGGACCCAAAGGAGACCCTGTAAGTAACCCATAGTAATGGTCATGAAGTCACATGACCATCTGTATGAATGTGAACTATAACCCCTTCTTCTTCCATATTTAAGGGATCTGTTGGCTCATCTGGACCAAATGGACCACCTGGACCCAACGGCCTGGCGGTAAACATCTATTATTTTGTTCATTTATTATGATGTGATGCAGAAGCAGCTAGTTGCTGGGTAAATAAGAACTATTCTTAAGTAGTCATCTGGCTGTAAATAGGATTGCAGGGTCAAATGATGCTTAAAAGATCTAAAGTGAGGGCTGTGTCTTAATAGTATTAAATATCCACACTGCAAATTGAAACTTACAAATTAACAACTTAATTTCACGGTTGTGAAAGATCCATTTTTAATGTAACCCCAGAAGCATATGGAGAAAAAATAAATAAGCATAGGTTACCTTGAATGAATCATTAGATCTAGAGATATAGGCAACTGAAGTTTTCTCCAAATCTTCATTCTTCATGTAAAAGTCAAGCTCAGACCTCTCGCAAAATCTCGAAAAGTAGCACAGACAGGTATAAATATGTGTTTTAGTAGAATTCTTGAAGACCAGAATTGTGTTTTATGGCTGTCTCTAACCCTGTTGCAGATTTTTTTCCTCACTTCCTGTGTGCTGCAACTGTTGGTACCTTGACAGTCAAAGAGAGGTTAGGAATCTTCCTAACCCTATCCAAAACATTAAAAAATAAAAAAAAAGTACTAAAAATGAAAAGGCAATAATAAAGGTGTGCACAAGGTGGCAGTGTAAACCAAACATGAAAATTAACTCTTTAAATGACAGATTTCTAACAATCAAACAAGTAACAGATTTGTTCAACAAACCAAATAATGTATAACAAATGTGGGTAATTAGTCAATCGATGCTCATCAAGCTGATTGACATACACTAAACAGTGAAGTGAAAGTGTGACAAATAACAAGTCTCTGAGGTAATCTTCTTGAGATTAAGGTGAGAAACACATTACACCTATTTCCTTACAGTGTAAGGAAATCGGCATCTAATTAAAACCACCAGCTATTTATGCAAAGACCCCCCGAAGATATTGCTATCACAAGATATTGCTTTCCCATGCTGTTACCTTACAGCAGTAAGGTGAGAGGCCACTTCACACAGAGGTGTCATTGCATGGAATGAAGAGACACCTGTTTATGTTTATCAGTTTGCACGGATAAGACTGTAGCATTACACTTCCCTTTTTCTCACCTTAATCTCAAGAAGATTACCTCAGAGATTTATTTGTCACACCTTCACGTCACTGTTCAGTGTATGTCGGTGTATATCAGCTTGATGAGCATCGGTTGACTAATCACCCAGGTTTGTTATACATTATTTGGTTTGTTGAACAAATCATCTGTTACTTGTTTGATTGTTAGGAATCTGTCATTTGAAGAGTTTATTTGCACGTTTGGTTTACACTGCCACCTTGTGCACACCTTTATTATTTCCTTTTCATTTTCAGTACTTTTATTATTTTGTGACACATTGGTTACACTTTCGTTTAACAACAGCGCAACATCACTTATTATACACATATACTTATTGGTCACGGATTCACCTATAGGTGTTTGCAGCAGTTGTCCTTCCACTGCCAGTGATAGCGCGGGAGTATTCTCTACCAGTCTTGTAAAAAAAATAAGTCTTTGACTGGACATACATAAGGCCTTGTAACATGCAGATAAGAGAAGGAACATATACCCTTTTGTGATAAAAATGCACTTATCCTGTAATCAATAGAAGGTGGAATACCGCGCTAACGTAGCTTAGTAAATATGTATAAATAATGAGAGTCTGCAGCGACTAACCATGTGATATAAACAAGGTAAAACATACATTAAACAAAAAATCACACTAATCTTGAAAATGATAAAAAAACGTAAATCATAATGTGACATGATGCATGTGATACTGTGCATAGATAATGTCCTTGTATTTTTCAAGTGATGAAAAAAAAAAGGGACAGTTCAGAAAATGTGCAGGAAATTAATCCTTGTGGTCAATATGCAGAAATCCATAAACTGATTAGACAGGGATTCCGCAACCAAATAAATTCATGTACCCCACACCCTGCGATCAGGGATGCTTACCAGATGGTAAGAACCACCTATTGCTAGAATAGTTAAACGTGCAGGCAGAACAACCTCAACAGGGTATAGAAAACCAGGAAACCAGTGGAAGGCTCTGGTGGTAGGATGGGTCCTCCAGTCTGGTCAAACTCACAGTGTGATATCCAAACCAGCAGGAACCAGAAGGTAGACCATACAAATAGAGAACTCCAACAGTGTAATACTGTATAAGTACCGTTTATTGAATAAAGCCAAATGGCTACTTACAATGGATAAAAATCAGTAAAGCATGGATAAAATAGTTTGCCGGCAAACACAAATTCTTTCACCCGCACTTCCGGGGTCACGTGGGGTGCGATGGTATCATCACTTAGCTCCACCTGACATGTTTCATCATAAGTGATGTCTTCCTGGGGGTCACTAGTGCTGTTTAAACTTTGTTAAGGAAGCCACAGTAATGCATAGCTGACTAAAGTTCAGAAAACCTTGGGAAAATAATTTTGTAGTAATGTTAATAACTCGCATTTTCTTTTGCAGGGACATCTAGGGCAGAAAGGTTCAAAAGGAAACCCAGTAAGTACTGTGGAACTCAGAAATAAATAATATATCTCTTAATGCAAAGGTACTCACTGAGGAGGGAGATATATTTGTCAATGTATGATTTTTTGGGCCTTGTTTTTACTTTTTCCAGATGGATGCAATGCTAATATAACCATAATACATTGCATAACTGATTTGGAGAACTGTTGGTGATTTAGACATACAGAGTGCACACCAATGGTTGTAATAAACATTTGGCAAGAAAGGGTTCTCTACCCATGCATAGACATATATCTCACTGAAAGAGAATGCTGGGATTCGAGACACATGTTCATCCTCTGTCCTCTATAAATCCTTTCCCTAAATCAGGCAAACTTGGGCTGGTTCAAATGGTTTCCTTTTTTTTTTTTTTGTGAAAAAAAAAACAGTTGCTCACTAGACAAATAGATTTTCCAACATGCTTGTCCATAATTGTTTTTTGGGTGTCAGCACTTTCTATGCTCCAACTGGTTGATTTTCTTGAATATATTGGTTTGTATATGGGCCTGGCTAGGCCTTTTATTATCTGCAGGTTTTGATGTTTAACTTGAGTATTAATCCTAAAAAAACAATACAGCCTTACAAGAAACTGGTTGCATTAGTCATCAATATAATCGACTCCATCTCACTTGGAACCATCTGAAATACCGCTGATAACTATTTTCTTTCCAGGGACCAATAGGCATGAGAGGAGATCCCGGACAAGCAGGACCTCCTGGTCCACCAGTAAGTCATGTGGATTTTATTTCTTTGGCTACATCTTTAGGAAGAAATGTGTTTATAAGCAAGCAAAACCCTTAAACCTTTAAATTATTTAGAAAACATCTCTTAGCCGAACTTTGATTGTTCATAGAAGCAACTGTCCTATTAACCCACATTATAGTGTGAGCCATGTGTCAGGGAAAAAAAATAAGTTAAGCCTTGTTGATCTCATAACAGGGTCGCCCAGCACAAGCTGTACAGCCTCTCCCATATGAAGCATACGAGCCAACCAGAAAAAGGCGGCGACACTCTGATGGTCAGCAAAATGACGATGGAGAGATAGACTACATGGCTGATGGAATGGAGGAAATCTATGCTACACTTGGGTCACTTAAAACAGAAATTGAACAGATGAGGTGGCCTGTAGGCACCAAAGACAGCCCAGCAAGGACCTGTAAAGAGCTTCAGATGTGTCACCCCAATTATAAAGATGGTGAGTGAGACTAGGTGCATTCCTATGCAAGACATATCTGTCGAGGTTATATGGATTCATAGGAGTAATGGTTTAAGATATTTACAGTATATACTCTGTTCCTTTCGTAGGTGAATACTGGATTGATCCAAATCAGGGATGTAACAGAGATGCCTTCAAAGTGTTCTGTAATTTTACATCTGGTGGAGAGACATGTCTACACCCAGATAAAAAGTTTGAATCGGTCAGTATAGATATACATGGTGGTATTTGTTTTCTTCATAGCAGTTAAAACTACTGATTCTTTTTGAAGAAAAAACAAATCTTTATTAGAAGTGTAAAAATCTCTCTGCTCTTCCCCTTCCCACAAATCATTATAATGTGGGTTGTAATCCTCAACTGCATAAATAGGAGAAGGAACCCATATAAATAACTAGATTGTGATATTCTGAGAAAATCTCATGGCAATGCTTAAATATTTCATTCATTATTTTATTGAAGCCTGCAGATTAGCATTGATGAGATTTATTCAGTGATACAGAAGTCAAAACTGTAAAGACTCAGTAGCTTTTGCTCAAATGTCATCATTTGATGGAGTTTGTGATGGGACAGGAGACACTAAGACGATGGCCCTTCCTTTTGACTCCCTATAAAAAAAAAGGAAATCATAAAAAAATGTAGTAAATATTAGGAGAGTTCCCACAATATGAAGATTCATTTATCATAATTAGAATTTTTGGTTGATGGAGGTTACTGATGAACACTTTGCCTTGTTCTTCTAGGTGAAAGTTGCAGCTTGGAGTAAAGAAACCCCAGGAGACTGGTACAGCACCTTTAAAAGAGGAAAGAAGGTAAATATGCTTTTTTTTATTATTGCATTGATATTGTATGTAAACTGCTAATGTGCAGCAGGTTTACTTTTACCTTCATGCATTCTTTGCCTTCAATATACAGCCCCCCCCCCCCCCCCCCAATATCTACCTGAACCCAATCGCAATCCAGAAATGTACACAAGAGCATTTGCTCTCCTGGTTTTCTGCCTACTCATTGGCCCAGAGCTCACAGCCACTCACATCCAGAGGATGGAGTAGGAGGCAGGGCCCAACCATGCACTGTCTGTCTTAAGGACAAACGGATCGAGGCTCAAAAGCAATCACACACGAGTGCCCCTATAGAGTGCAGTTACAGGTCTGAGGACTCTTTTCCCACCTCATACGACATAATTTGTCAATCAACAAGCACCGGTACTGAGACATGAAAAGGAAGTATGCTCCTTCATAAATTGAAGTATTAGGTATTTTCTTCCCTTTCAGCAACTAAGCCGTCACTCTGCATGCTCCAATACAATTCTAGAGGTTAAAAGGCCTCCTAGTTTTTTATTTATTCTACCAATGTACAATGGCACTGTAGCTATGGAAGTCATCAGCTACTAGCACTGAAAATGTGCAATGACAGTAAACCTAGTTTAAACAGTAAAGGGCTATACAAACTGGGGTGCTGAACAGTTGTTACAAGTGAAGGAATCTCTTTTGGGTTGCAGTTTTGTTTTTAATCCATAATTGTTGGGTATGTTAATATTATCAATATCTTGTATATTACAGGCCAGTATTTCACATATTTTCTTGTTGTTTTCTGTACAGTTCCATTACATAGATGCTGATGGTAACGCCATCCATGTGGTACAAATGACATTCCTCAAGTTGCTAAGTGCAGTAGGCCGACAAAACTTCACTTACAACTGCCAGCAGTCTGTAGCGTGGTATGACATATCAAAGGCAAATCATGAACGGTCGATAAAGTTGAGGGCAGACAATGAGGAGGAGCTCAGTCACAGCCGCACACCACAGTTACGAGCATTATATGATGGGTGCCAAGTAAGTATCTGGGGTTATTGATATTTATAATTAAGACACTAGGGCATGTTATTTTTACAGTTTTTTACAATCCATATTTCTGGATATTATCATAAAGTGAAAACATCTGATTGTTTTAATATTTGGCTCAGTGTTATTCTGGCCTTAAAGGGTTGGGTTGCCTTTAATAAAAAAACTTCCTATGCAGGTAAGAGGCACCTGTAAATAACACTTTGTGATCAAAATTGATACTGATATTCTTGCTATACATATAGGCATTTATGTATCTCCCAAAAGCTGGCCAAAAAAAACTTCCAGAGATGGCACCCCCTCATCTTGCCTTGTTGCTAGGACATTGCTAAGATACTCCCAGCTATTACTGCTTACTGCCACCATCACAGGCGTGAGCTCTTTCTCTGCTTCAAATCCCTTGCACGCATCTCAGAGGAGATTTCAAACTGTACACATGCAAGGGTTTGAGAGCTCTCTCCTCTGTTGAGCAGTTGTAGCTGTGAGTGCCTTAGCAATATCCTACCAACAAGGCAGGATAGGCAGATGCCATATAGATTTTCAGCCTGGTTTTAGGAGGTATGTAAATAGCCTATGCCTATAGGATGAGCATTATCCAATATTATTCTGAGCTGCACGTTTTTTTAATCTACAGACACCCCTTACCTGCATAGGTAATTTTTAATATGAACTAATGCTTTAAAGCATTATAACATTTACAAAGCCAATCAGGACATCTGAATATTCACATACATTAAAATGTTGCCAGTTGTAACATTAGAATTTGGAAGACTGGAACTTTTGTGCTGAACTATAGCTTTGCCAAACCTTAGAAAATTAACAGGAATACTTGAAGCTGTTGACAGGCAGGATAATACAGCATCCTATATTCAGTAGCTTACTCAAAGGGTTAGACTAAACTGAGAACATCTACATGCCTCAAGATAGACAAGTCTTTGACTTACAACCAGTAGGTCTAACTGCCAGGATCAGAAGTGAAATATACTAAAAACACTACTTATTGTCTAAGTGTAATGAATATGTAGTGACCACCCCACCCCTGGACGGAAGAAGGGGAAAAAAAACAGCACTGGGGTGGCTGACATTACCCCAGGATGGAGTCATGAGCGCAGTAGAGAGTTACAACAATGAAGAGTGCCAGTCATTTAGTCTCATCTAAATATGTATTGCTCTAGTTCACAAGGAGAGAGGGTTAGGACTTCAGATACTGCCAACAACATGGATTCCAGACTCCGTCACACTTCTCCTCCATCCAAGGGAGTACCAGGGTCATCTGAGGGATGATTGTATCCCCTTCCAGCAGAATTCTTTCTCTCACTCTACACCTTGGGAGCTGTACCCTCCTCGACCAGGCCGGGCAGCTTGAGGATGTACTAGAGCCCAAAACAGGCTTTGGGCCTAGCAAGTACAAACTACTGCATATACCTCCCCTGGCCATAGTCTGGGGAGAAAAAGAGCTCACAAAGCCACTCCCCAAATATTTATATCCTCCCCCAGAATGCATCATTGGTAACAAACCAACTAGTGGTTGGTCAGGGGGGACATAAATGTTCATACCCCACAAAAAAGCTCCCTTGTCCATTGCCCCAAGTGCCAGTGACAACCAGTGGCAGCTGGGAACAGCAGTAACCTTATGCTTAGAGGATAACCTCTGCATATGGCAGGGTGGCTGCAAATAGTTCTCACAACCAATGAACGCATGTTAGTTGTATTTCAGCACTCATGTGCTAACAAGGAACATGTTAATAGTAAGTGGTATCAAAGTGACAGAAGAGATCATCAGTCTGGTGCTTAGTTGCGTAAACCTCAGGACTGAATAGAGAGGAATAAAAATCCACAGTCAGATAAAATAACTCTAATATATGTACTTAATCAATGCAATAACTGTTTGCTAGGAGTTCAGGTTTAAAGTGTGTTCTGGCTACTAAATTTCACTGCCTGTTTTCTGTATTTGACAGGCATTTAAGTACCACTGCACCAGTCAGTAGATATCAAAAATATGAGAATATTCTATTAACAGCATTATAATAATCAGCAAACCATTTAGACTTACCAATGGCTATAACTTATTTTCTTTCCTTTCCTTTCACACAGCTTCGTAAAGGTGTAGAACGAACAGTACTCGAGATCAATACCTACAAGGTGGAACATCTACCCCTCAGGGACGTTGCTGTCAGTGACTTCGGAGACAGCAACCAGAAGTTTGGTTTTGAGCTTGGGCCAGTCTGCTTTAATGGCTAGAAAAACAAATTATGAAAAAAAAAATGAAAAGCAAAAAAACTCCTAAAGCATCTTGCAGCGAAAGAAAGAAGAACTTTGAGTTTCATGGCCAGCTAACTATGACACTTCCACTGGTCGCCACTGGCAAAGATTTATCTTATGTGCTTTTGTTTTACTTTTGATTTTGTGTTATATATTTTTGTTCTTATTTTTAATGCGGGGGGTGCTAGATTTGTGTTTCTCACCCTTGCAGGGTTTCATTAAAACCAAATAATAAAAAATATAACGGGATATGTTTGGCCCCCGGTGACCATGGCTGTTAGAGGACATGCTACCATATTAAAAGTGGGAAAAAGTCTACAGCACAGCAGTCACTGCGCAGTTTCTGAAAGAGATCATTGTGGATCATTTCTGCTCCGTATTCAGGATATTCTGTCCCCAAAATCTGAAGCATTCATGGTTTTGCACTGGAACATCATTGAACAAGCAGGATGTTTATTGGCACCCTTTTCATGGAACTTTTTGACACAAAGTTTTCTGATTGCTTCAGGCCATTGTCAGTCATACACTGAACACTGTCTCCTCCTCTTCAGATACTGGATATGCCCTGTTTAAATATCAAATATACATTGTATTATTTTATTTTGAAACCCAGTCTGTAGATGGCACCAAATGGATTAGGCTGACATGAAACTCCAGATAAACAAGTAAAAACAAAGTAAATTTATTGTATATTGTGTATATATAGCTTCCCAAATTCCCTATAATAATAAAAATGGGCTCTGTGTATTAAGGTAAAGGAAAACAATTAAAACTATTAAATATTTACTTTTTTAACATTCATATGTTCTTCAAGTGTATCAAGTGTCAGACTTTTATATACACGCCAGATATGGTCTTCTTTTCCATCATTATAGCTCCTGCTATATCTTTTTCCTGATGGTTTCCACAGAATCATCAAAAAAATCTTAAGAAACATATTCTAGCCCATCAGCAATCTTCTTTGCACCAGGAAAAATTGCATTAATACACAGATGCCTTAAGTACATGGCCATGTTTTCAGTTATTGATAGTCCTAGAAGCTTCATCTCTACATACTTCATCCCTTCTTCAATGTGTTTTGAAGAATTTCTTTACCATTCCAAGCTCTTGCTCGCTGATAGATGAGTTGCCTCTTGAACAAGTGGCAAGTTGTCTTCTGCCAGCATGTGTAAATATCACAGCTTCTCCCTTCCATCATGTTTGTTTTTTGGGGGCGACTTCAGCTACCTGACAGACAACTATAAAACAATAAGGTGAAACTTTCCGACAACCTCAGCATGAAGAATGATGTCAGAAAATTACCTTCTCTCAATTTAAGAGGCAACTTATAAGGAATGAAATGACCAGCCATTGGGTAGGGATTTCCTTTAAAGATTACCTAAAACTTGGTTTGTGAACTTAAGGTGCTCATAACTCTAAACAAAATTTTGGGTTAGCTAATAGTATCATGGTTTGTAATGCGCAAGACTGAAATAAACTATCATTGGTATTGTGAAGATAAAGGTACAGGGCACAAGTTCAGTTTTAATCTTGTCTTCGCAAGTTTGAAAGAGAGTGACTCTATACTCTTCGTATTAACCAATAAAATGAACAAGAAAATGTCCAAGGAGATCAAATGATAAAAGCAATGGAGGACAGGATTACGTGTTTGTCTGCCTAATGATCACCATTTTACATTTTTAAGCTTCATGTTATTTGTGTTTATCTATTGAAATATAATGGTTAATGGATAGTATCCAACCTGTGGAAACGGTATGGTACACACTACTGATAAAAGTAATAGGAAGAAAATAGAAACTGTTTTTTAAACCATTTTTAAAAAGCGCAGTAGAATATATATATTTAAAGTCAAGACTTATTCCATATAAAATGATGTGCTTGTTACCCGCAGTCTGGAGGCAGCCAAAAACTAGCATCATCATGAAGCAGAATGATATGGCTGCCCCCAGCAGTGTATATGTTACGGGTCACTTTAACTGAATTAATTTATAAAGCAGGGTGTGAACAAATGCAAAATATGTAACAGAGGTGCGACAGAACAATGGATGACCACTGTACTGCTCTGAAGTTTTGTCCCCATTAATGGTGCTTACATAAAACAGAACCCTAGCTTTTTGAATCGAAAAACTATAGCAAAAATATTTTTGTCTCCAATATACTATATATTTAAATCATTAAAAAAAAATGACAGACTTCCTCTTCAGAGCTTTCATTTTTTTTAAGAGTTATCATTTGCTCAGGGAAGTGCAACACACAGCTGCCACCATTCAATTTTTTACAAAATCCAAATCTCAGATTTTTTTATTAGTACCACTGTGAGCAAACACTTAGCAGAAAACATAAAATCATAGATTTGTTTTTGGTTAAAAACTATTCAAAGTTCACTTTTTTCCAAAGTATGAAGGACCAACTATTAATACGACCCCTCCGATTTCAATAACAGGTGCAATAGGCTAAGACATACAACCAAATGCCTCTAGCTACAAAGCTTAAATGAAATAATACTAAAAATATGTTTTAGCTGTAGTTTTTCTTCAAGAAAACCTATCACAGTGATTATACAAGTCTGAGATTTTATTTAAAAAGAGGAATGACAATCCTTCTAATTTGTTCTTCTACTTGTTGTAATTGTTCTAATTTATGGCCCTCCACCAGTTTCTCAAACCTAGCTTGTCATTTACTCAACCATGTCTAAATGTCTTCTGAAAAATCAGTAACATTTTCTTTAATCTGCAGTCATTTGGTTGTCACACAGGTTGAGTTACCATGATCAATTGAACTGTTATTTTTTTTTTTAAATCAAGTTTTTAATCAACATTCGAGAAAGCTGTAACGACCTCAATGGGTAACTCAATTCTTTTAACTGTTCTATCAAATTTGATATTTCAGGGTAGAGAAATATATGATCAACTTTATAATCAGTACGTTATCTTCAAAGTTCCCAGATTCTTATGCAGACCACTGAAGTATGCATTGGGGAGATTTACTAAAACTGGTGCACACAGAATCTGGTGCATCTGTGCACAGTAACCAATCAGTTTTTAACCCCAGCTTATTCAGTTAAGCTTTGACAATAAAATCTGGCCTCAGGAACTGTGTACACAAGAAATGTTTTGTCAAGTCAAACACTGTATGGGTGGTAACACTAGTTTACTGTAGAAAGATCTAGATAAGGTAGAATGCAAAAGTTATTGGACACAATGGAAAGCCTTAAGGATCATGATACTTAAAAAATACTATTTAGAACTCTTTTTAAATGTTTACTGCCCAACCTTACAATATTAACTAAGATAGATCACGTCACACTGCTGTTACCACCCATTTAAATGTTTGGAGTTGATATCTAACTTTCTATTGCTGCCTTCGGACAAAATTACATATAATAAAACTTCCCTTTAAGTGAGACCCAGTCTTATATAGTCACTGTCTGTAGGTCATGTGATTCTAAAACCTAGCACTGTGATTGGTTCTGCTGACTCCTATAAACAGAACATTGACCACTGTTTTCTTTTGTTCCATGTTGCTACTAATTACTGACCAAAATACAACTTTTTTGGTTGTTTATTTTTTATAAATAAAACAAATGTTTTATATGGTGCTAGAACGATTATACCAAATCTGTATTATAAGAATAAATAAGATTTTAAAACGAATGTGTGCATTTATTTCATTGTGTGATTTTTCTTTACTAATTTAGCTGGAAATCCATCCTAGGCCAAGAGTAAGTTTCACCTCCAATGGCCAAGCTACACTCAGAAACAGTATCTAGACCAGGGGCTCTTATGTGGGTACCCATGCCCCTTCCCCCCATGCCCCTTGGAGATAAGGGAACCAAATGATAGGCGTATGAGAATAAAGCTTAGAAACACAGAACATTTTTAAACCAGGATTCTCTGCCTTATTAAGCCTGAAATTAAACTACAGAAATCAACTTGATGTATCAGATGAGATACAAGTAACTGCCAGTAACTGGAACTCAATTCTATGTTTTGGCTGCACAAAAACAACAGCAAAATATGTAGCTAGTGTGTGTATTTTTGATTTACTGTTTTTCTATAAATGTGATGAATCCTTATAGCTTTCTTTTAGCTGCTCTATTCCTAGATAATGCTGTATAATGATAGCCAAAGTAAAACCAAGCTATTGGATTCTATGGAAGTCATACCAGTATGTAATAGGACTGGTGATGATGATGATTTTGACAGTCAAGGACACTAAGGACATATTGGACAATTCATTGGGGGTCTATAATGGGAAAAAAATATTAGGAATTAGATTGTCATCAGGAGTTCAGCACAATGCCTTTAAAGGCCAGCTCCAAGAAACACACAGAAAGTACCCAAATAGTGACCCCACCAATCCTCTACCTCTAGACTTAAGGGGCAATTAATCATTACAAGGCAAAGGGGCCCATTGCAGGGGTCATTTTTGTGTAATTCCTTGAGCTGGGCTTTAAAGGAATATTTGAGCTCTCAAACTTAGAAGAGTAACTAAAATAATTTGGGGATTTTTGTCTCCTTCGTTCATTAAAGCGGAGTTCCACTCAAAAGTGTCTGACTCTTCCCGCCGTCCTGTGCCACATTTGGCACCTTTTGGGGGGGATCGGATACCTGTTTTTGACAGGTATCTGTCCCCACTTCCGAGATCTCGCCAAGGCAAGATCACTCGGAAGTTCGGCCCCCCTTCTCCTTCCCTTGCTGCTGGGCCATTCCAAAAGTAGGGAATCGGCTGTGAAAACCACAAGGCTTCACTGACAGCTTCCCTTACAGACAATGGCGGCGGCAGCACCCGAGAGCCAATGGAAACTTGGGCTGGGGTGCCAACATCTTTGGATTCCAGGACAGGTAAGTGTGCTAATGTTAAAAGTCAGCAGCTACAGTATGTGTTTTGCTGGGCTGGGGTGGAAAGCCGCTTTAAGATAATTTCAGAAGTGTTATGCAAGTGCCTAACCTTGCCCCATACATATGTTGTGGCAGGACACTATTTTTGCACCCAGCATGACACTTCTGTAAAATATGTGCAGGGTTTTGCTAAACTGGGCATAGATGGAGCAATTTATTTTCCAGCAACCATGGGCAATGTAAACGGATCGCCTATCCATTTACACCTGACCCCATCCCCATCCGTCTGTTTTTAGCAGATAGGATCCACTCCATAGAAGAGACTAGAGGGTCCAATCTGTGCGCAGGCATAGCAAATAACAATATAATCCCATGCTACCTATATATTCCCTCTAAACTGATAAATAATAAGTAGAAAATAATTATCAGTGGCTGCAAACACATAATTAGGTTCTCACAATATATCAAGAAATAAAATTACCAAACATTTTGCAACAACGTAAAAAAATACATGTGATGAGATGCAATAAAATTAAATAGGTTATATGTACTGTGGGGGTTAGCGCAATGGGGATCACCTTCCCTGGTATAAAGGTAGTCCAGACAGCAGGTTTTCTTAACCACTTACTTTCACGCCCTTCCTGCCCAGGCCAATTTTTAGCTTTCAGTGCTGTCGCATCATACAACACTGACTGTACCCATATGAAATGTTTAGCATTTTTTTCTTATAAATAGAGCTTTCTTTTGGTGGTGGGCATTGATGGGAGGCACTGATGGACATTGATAGGCAGCACTGATGAGGAGGCACTGATTGGCATTCCTGATAAGCACTGATTGGCATCCCTGATGAGCACAGATTGGCACTTGTGGGCACTGCTGATGGGTCTGCACTGATGATCAATGTGATGATTATCAGCCCAGACCCCCCTCCCCATCAGGAGAGTCACTTATCAGCCTGTCAGTGTGAATAGAGGAAAAGTCGATAACCGGAACTTCCTAGTTAGGATGTGATCAGCTGTGATTGCACACGTCACAGGCTCTTTATCGAGATCGGAAAATGCGATCAGAGCGACACACCACACCACCGATCGCTGTTGCATGAAAATCAAACAAAAAAAACTGAAAATAAATCCTTGCCATCCAGGCACTAGCTAAAAATTTCTGGTTCCTACTGTAAATCAAAGTGAAGGGCTTCTCCCAGTCACCAACAAAACAGAGATACCAAAACATTTCTTAAAGATAAAATCAACACCCGCAAAGTTAGGTAGCCTAGACACTCTTGCAAAGATTTGCAATCCCAATAACACTTATCACATCAGCAACATCGTCATCAAGGGCTTGATAGCTTCTGCTAATCCAGGACTGATTCATTTTGAAAAATAGCTGGTCAACGGAGTCCGTGGACAGACAAGCTCTTTTATCTGTCATAAAACCTCCGGCAGCACTGAATGCCTGTTTGGAAAGCATGCTGGATGCAGGCCAGCCCAGCAGCTCACTTGCATACTGGGCAAGTTCTGGCCAGTGGTCTATTCTCATGACCCAGAAAACCAGTGGTTTGTCTACAGGAAAGGTCTTCATGTCTGTTTTTACCCCTAAATAATCTTCCAACATATGATGCAGACGCTGCCGATGGGATCTTAAAGTTGACAGCCCTAGGGGCCAAGGACTAAAAATAATGTATAAATGTATCACTGAGGTAGCCCCCTTTTCCACCGCTCCTCCTTTGACCAACAGAAACCTCAAAACTAGACTTACCATGAGACTGTAACCTACCAGAGTCTAGAAAGACATTACATAAACTTCTCTTTAAGGAGTTCTCAATATATTTCATCCTGTGCTCCCTCTGTGAGGGCAGGATCAGTTCAGAAACTTCCCTCTTGTAACGGTGATCAAGGAGGGTTGCCAACCAATAATGATCCTTCTCCTTGATGCCACCAACTCTTGGGTGCTTTCACAAGCTTTGAAGAATAAGGGAGCCCATGCACCGCAAGTTTTTGGAGGCATGAGAAGCAGAGTCCTCTGGGTCACTGAGGATTACAGTATCTGGAACTGCCTTCTCTTAGCCACATACTACTCCCAAGGTTTCTGGGGACTGAAAACCATGTCTTAAGGTTTAACATATGTCTTCTTCTGCTTCAATGCCTCCAAAACTGCCAGAATCTTCCTCTTCTTCCCTCTACTTGTGTGTTCTGTGGCATCACAAGAATGATGTCTGCATAAAGCAGGCCTTGAGAGGGAAGGAAATTCTCCTCTTCCTCCTGCTGCTCTGTTTCAAGTGCCCTGTCCATAAGGCCAACAGAGTAAGCTCCAACAGGAACACAAGAGGGATTGTGTCACTGATGCATGCATTGTCACAGCTCACCATCCTTGTCACCTCCTCAAATAGTGACAGTATAGCGCATGCACTCTTTATCAGCAGCAATTGGCGTGGGGGAAAAAAGCAAAACTGCCACAAGCCTGTCATTGTGCCATACTCACACAGATACCCGTTGATGGCCCTCTGCTGCATGTGCAGTCTCTGCAGTATTGCCAAAGTTGATTTCCACCTGTTTGGCATGTCACAAATCAGGCGGTTTATGGGCAGATGGAATTCCCTCTGAATTTCAGCCAACCAAACATTGGCTGTGTATGACCTCCTGAAAAGGCTACAGACTCTTCTGGCTTGCCTTAAAAGATCTTGCAACCCTGGGTACCTGTTTAAGAAATGCTGCACCACCAAATTGAGAACATGTTCCTCTTGTTGAAGGGCGGACAGGAGGTTAGTGCCAATATCGCACACCACCATTTCTGGCTCAAGCTGCTATGGTGTGAACCACCTCTGGATCTGCCCCTGCAGAACTGAAAGAATCTCTGCTCTGGTGTGGCTCCTGTCCCCTAGGCAGACCAGCTGAAGCACTGCATGTGTCAGGACCTGGACTTGAACCTGGGACCTCAGCTGTGTCTGGCAATGAATCTTCTCTCTGAGCTATCTGAGATGCTGGACAGTTCCTTGTCAGATCCTTTTGACAACCCTGCCTTGTACCTTGATTTCAGCTGAACCTTGAACTCTTTGCTCCTCCCATGAACTTCCTGATATAAGCCATGTCTCTGCACTTCCTCCTTGCCAGAATATTGTGCCATCTCCAGCCTGTATCTCGCTCCCGTCTTCTCTGCTGCCGCTTATATTTACTACTGCTCGTTATCGACCCTTGGCTTGTTCCACGACTACGCTTCTGCCTGATCCCAATCTGCAACAACTCGTTACCGACCTTTTGGCTTGCTTACTGACCACGCTTCTGTTTGATCCTTACCTGCTCATCCGCTACTGAACCCCGGCTTGCTCACCTCCTGGTGGGGCGATCCTGAGGACCGCGACCTGGTACTAACACGCAGCTAAATCCATCTCTACCATCTGGAGCTCTGGTGAAAACAGGTTAGTACTTAGACTCCGCACCTCAGGTGAGCCTGTGTCTTCTGCCAGGGTGACGGTCTGTGTTCCTATCCTGCTGGTTAGTGGTAATCCTGCAACTGCTATAGCAATTGGTCTTCGAGCCTGACCCCCTGATCGTGACAGCATGGCACTTTTAGCCTGATTCGTTAAATAGCCCCTTGAACACTTAGGGGGGTACTGGTGGTTCATAGGACATTTCAGCAGAGGAAAGCATGAAGGAGGAGGGGGTGGAACTGACAGATGTCATATCATCACCCCCAGCTGTATGGAGACATGGCAGCAAAACAAGCTCCAGCACTGAGCCCTGTCCTGCATCCTTCCTAGTTGCAGGCAGAGTAACCCAGTGTGTTGTGAACAAAATATATTGTCACTAACCATGCTTGCTGGACCATGAGTCAGCAGTAATGTGGACCTTGCTGCTGACTGCCTTGCCCAATGATGCCAAAACATTGCTTTCCATGTGATGGTACAGGGCTGGAATTGCCTTACCTAAAAATAAATAGTGATTGGGAACCTGCCATTGTGGTACAGCACATTCTTCAAATTCACGGAAGGGGGCCGAATCCACCAAACAGAAAGGCAGGAGTTGTAAAGCTAGCAATTTGGACAAGCTGGAATTTAGATGCTGGGCATTTGGATGGCAGGGAGTGTATTTTTTTTTTCCGATGCAGCAGCTGGGGCAGAGAAATTTGCCTGCTATACTCTGCAGATTTTGCTGTGCTGCTGGCAGACGTGTTGCAAGGACCTGACCTGTGTCAGTGGAAGCTGCTGAGAGGTCATGAGATATAGCACGGGTAGACATGAAATTTGAGGAGTGAGGAGATGAAGAATTGTGTCCCTTGTGTGTGGCTTTCAGGTGTTCTGGCCAATGGGCTGAGTGGTGGGAGGTTAAATGCCTTGTCAAGCATGTGGTACCCAAATGGCAGGTGTTTTTGCCACGCTTGATTTGTTTGCTGAAGAGATTGAAAATTGCAACAGTGAGATTGGCTGTTTGTGCTAAAAAAGGCCCACCCAGCTGAGCTGTGAGAAGTAGCCTGGGAGATAACAGCTCCACAATCCGATGAAGTAGAGTGGGTGTTCTCTACTCTTCCATGATGGCTGCCTTTGGAGGACACCCTCCCTTGTTGGGTTTGTGCCTCCTCCTCCCCTTCCTCCTCTGCTCTATCCGGCAGCAAAGTTACATCAATGATCTCATCATCATCATCCCCTCCATTCTCATCATCACTGGAGCCAACTTGGCAATATGCTGCTTCTGGGGGAACATGACTGCCAATTTTTTGCTTATCAGTGTTCTCCCCTCTCTGTAGGCTCATGTTATTCCCTTCCTCTACCTCAGAACCAACATCAGAATCAAGTAATATCTGTGCATTGTGAAGAAGCAAGTGGCTGGCGCTGTGTTCAAATAATTCAGTTGACACCTCCATGCCTGATGCTGGGGCTATGGCAGGAGTAATTGTGGACAAGGAGGCAGAATAAGCCACTCTGGCAGCTGCAGAGGACTACGCACTAGTCTCTACTTGGGTGGCGGAGGATGAGGAGGATGAGTAGAATGGTTTAATAAGCTAGTCCACCACCTCCTCTGCAGGCTGTGGCTGGATAGCACGTGCAATATCACTAAACAGAGTCAAATGTGCCATGTCTGATGACAGACTACATCCACCGTTGCCTGTTTGACCTTTGCCTGTGGGGAACATCTGCTTCTCCTTATTGGCCTCCCAGGCATGATTGGTATGATTGGCATAGTTGCCAACATTGTAAAAAAAAATTAGGGGAACTTTTTGGGCTGTGGGTGGAGTTACATTACAATTAGGGGGTGGGGCATGCATTTGTGGGCGTGGTATACGTAAACTTTAAAAACAGGCGTGGTTTACGCGAATAGTGGGCATGACTTAAATAGGCATGGCTCAAAGGGGTGTGGTTAGAGTCTGAGATGAATGAGAGATGGAGAGGGAAAGGGGGAAAGGGGGAGAGGGAGAGGGTTGGAGGGACAGCAGTGTTAGGAACCATGAAACAGACTGAGACAGAAGTACAATCAAACCACACTTGTTTATTAATAAAAATAAAATGGTAAATAGAAAAAAAGCGTAGTCAAGCATTTCCAGAGTCCAGTAGCCAGATCGGGTAGTCAGCCAGTCCAAAGTTCATTAACCAGATCGGGTAATCAGCCAAGCCAAAAGTCAGAGATCCAAGGAGAGCAACTGCAAGCAGGATAAGAAGCCAGGAGGGATGTCAGCAAGCCAGTCTTGAAACAAACAGCAGGAGATGGTTCATTCTGATGTGATCAATGAGAAGGCAAAGGAAAGAGTGAGCTGGAAGGCTTTAAATAGGCAAGTCAGACGAGCATCATCGGGAACAGCTGGTAACTGTGGAAAGAGAAGAGAGCTGGCAATTAGCCGACAGCTGAGCGGCCAGCCCAGAGGAGGAAGGGCTAAGCCAGCCCTGACAAGCAGCCCCAGATCCTACACCACAATAGAAATGTGTATTACACAGTTTAACAATCAGCAGATAAATATACTCCAAACACCTGGTGTTAGTACATGGTTGTTATGGTGTCAGGATGATTGAAGAGCATTATTTCTATTACATTATAATATAAAATTAAATCATTCAACTCCCCATATTTCAGAATCAGTGGGAGCTCTGAGCGTGTCACCTGTCACCAGATGCCATGAGGTGCCCCAGCAGAGTTCATCCTTACAACAGGTGCCCCCAGCAGAGTCCGTCCTTACATCTGGTGCCCCCAGCAGAGTCCGTCCTTGCATCAGGTGCCCCCAGCAGAGTCCGTCCCTGCATCAGGTGCCCCCAGCAGAGTCCGTCCCTGCATCAGGTGCCCCCAGCAGAGTCCGTCCCTGCATCAGGTGCCCCCAGCAGAGTCCGTCCCTGCATCAGGTGCCCCCAGCAGAGTCCGTCCCTGCATCAGGTGCCCCCAGCAGAGTCCGTCCTTGCATCAGGTGCCCCCAGCAGAGTCCGTCCTTGCATCAGGTGCCCCCAGCAGAGTCCGTCCTTGCATCAGGTGCCCCCAGCAGAGTCCGTCCTTGCATCAGGTGCCCCCAGCAGAGTCCGTCCTTGCATCAGGTGCCCCCAGCAGAGTCCGTCCTTGCATCAGGTGCCCCCAGCAGAGTCCGTCCTTGCATCAGGTGCCCCCAGCAGAGTCCGTCCTTGCATCAGGTGCCCCCAGCAGAGTCCGTCCTTGCATCAGGTGCCCCCAGCAGAGTCCGTCCTTGCATCAGGTGCCCCCAGCAGAGTCCGTCCTTGCATCAGGTGCCCCCAGCAGAGTCCGTCCTTGCATCAGGTGCCCCCAGCAGAGTCCGTCCTTGCATCAGGTGCCCCCAGCAGAGTCCGTCCTTGCATCAGGTGCCCCCAGCAGAGTCCGTCCTTGCATCAGGTGCCCCCAGCAGAGTCCGTCCTTGCATCAGGTGCCCCCAGCAGAGTCCGTCCTTGCATCAGGTGCCCCCAGCAGAGTCCGTCCTTGCATCAGGTGCCCCCAGCAGAGTCCGTCCTTGCATCAGGTGCCCCCAGCAGAGTCCGTCCTTGCATCAGGTGCCCCCAGCAGAGTCCGTCCTTGCATCAGGTGCCCCCAGCAGAGTCCGTCCTTGCATCAGGTGCCCCCAGCAGAGTCCGTCCTTGCATCAGGTGCCCCCAGCAGAGTCCGTCCTTGCATCAGGTGCCCCCAGCAGAGTCCGTCCTTGCATCAGGTGCCCCCAGCAGAGTCCGTCCTTGCATCAGGTGCCCCCAGCAGAGTCCGTCCTTGCATCAGGTGCCCCCAGCAGAGTCCGTCCTTGCATCAGGTGCCCCCAGCAGAGTCCGTCCTTGCATCAGGTGCCCCCAGCAGAGTCCGTCCTTGCATCAGGTGCCCCCAGCAGAGTCCGTCCTTGCATCAGGTGCCCCCAGCAGAGTCCGTCCTTGCATCAGGTGCCCCCAGCAGAGTCCGTCCTTGCATCAGGTGCCCCCAGCAGAGTCCGTCCTTGCATCAGGTGCCCCCAGCAGAGTCCGTCCTTGCATCAGGTGCCCCCAGCAGAGTCCGTCCTTACATCTGGTGTCCCCAGCAGAGTCCGTCCTTACATCAGGTGCCCCCATCAGCAAAGTCTTCCTCATATCTGTGTCCCCAGCAGCAGAGCCCCTCCTTACATCTATGTCCCCATCAGCAGAGCCCTCCTTACATCTGTGTCCCCATCAGCAGAGCCCCTCCTTACATCTGTGTCCCCAGCAGCAGAGTCCATCCTTACATGTGGTGTCTCCATCAGTGGAGCTCCTCATTACATCTGGTGTCCTCATCAGCAGAGCCCTCCTTACATCTGGTGTCCCCATCAGCAGAGTCCTCCTTACATCTGGTGTCCCCATCAGCAGAGTCCTCCTTACATCTGGTGTCCCCATCAGCAGAGTCCTCCTTACATCTGGTGTCCCCATCAGCAGAGTCCTCCTTACATCTGGTGTCCCCATCAGTCCTCCTTACATCTGGTGTCCCCATCAGTCCTCCTTACATGTGGTGTCCCCATCAGTCCTCCTTACATGTGGTGTCCCCATCAGTCCTCCTTACATGTGGTGTCCCCATCAGTCCTCCTTACATGTGGTGTCCCCATCAGTCCTCCTTACATGTGGTGTCCCCATCAGTCCTCCTTACATGTGGTGTCCCCATCAGTCATCTTTACATCTGGGGTCCCCAACAGTCCTCATTACATCTGGTGTCCCCATTAGTGGAGTCCTCCTCACATCAGCGTCTGTCCCTATCAGTGGAGCCGCTGTTGTAAAAAAAACTCTTGACCTGTGCAGAAGCTCGACTGCGTCACTTCCGGTGCAGCTCCGTCACTCATACAGCTGTTGGCGGGGCTTTACCGTGCATGCGGTAAAATTATAGAAAAAGAGGCGGAGAGTTGGTGGGAGGGGGAGATAGAGTGGAGGTTGGAAAGGAGGCAAGCCCCCCATGCATAGCACTGTCTATGTACATTGTTCTGCCATCAAACGCATCCACTGTGCCCATCTGCCACTTTGCCCATCAAACGCAGCCACCGTGCCCATCAAATGCAGCCACTGTGCCCATCTGCCACTTTGCCCATAAAATGCAGCCACTGTGCCCATCTGCCACTTTGCCCATAAAATGCAGCCACTGTGCCCATTTGTCACTTTGCCCATCAAATGCAGCCACTGTGCCCATTTGTCACTTTGCCCATCAAACGCAGCCCCTCCCACCAACTCTCCGCCTCTGCCTGTCCGCTCAAGTCCATCATTTTTCTCTACCATGGACATGATTAGTGGGGTGGGGTGGACGGGGTGGGGCTGGTGCTGGGGTTCTAACCATCTCTCCGCCTCTGCCTGCCATAATTTTCCTTGACTGTGAATAGCTCCCGTGCATGCGCGATAAAGCCTCTCCAACAGCTGTTTGAGTGACAGAGCTGCACCGGAAGTGATGCATCGAGCTTCTGCATAGGTCAAGAGATTTTTTACAACACCTGGTTTCTCGTGTGTTCATTGGAGAGGGGAAGGGCCTCCCCTCTCCACTGAACACAAGGGGATTAGTCCTCACGGCGGCAGCGGCGGCCATCTTCTTGTAGTCCGCTGGCTGTTTTTGCTAATACATTGCAGATTTTCCAGGGACAAAAAGCAAAATCCCAGGAATTGAATCAGGACGAGGGTCCCAAAATCGGGATTGTCCTGGGAAAATTGGGACTGTTGGCAAGTATGTATTGGGGGGGACCTTATTACCCAAATGCAATAGAAACTGGGTAAACAGCACTATACAGCACTAAATGTTATGTAATGCTGTGTTAAAACACTGCACTACACTATACTGACAACCTACACTATACTCACACTACACTATACTCACAGTTTACTGAAATACTACAATATACTGACACACCACACTATAATCACAATATACTGACACACTACACTATACTCACACTATACTGACACCCTACACTACACTCACACTATACTAACACCCTACACTATACTCACATTATACTAACAGTCTACACTATGCTCACACTATACTAGCACCCTACACTATACTCACACTATACTGGCACCCTACACTATACTCACATTATACTAACACTCTACACTATACTGACACCCTACAATATATGCACATTATACTAACACTCTACACTCAGTCACAGTAACTGAACACACTAACTCGCTATTAGTCCCTTCACTATTTATCTCCACTTCAACAACACAGTGCAAAATCTTCCAGTAGGAAGGAACCTTTTATAGTGTAGGGTGGGACTATGAGCATTGAGCTGTGATTGGACAAAGTCATCATCACTTTGTCCAATCAGGGCTCTGACAGTGTGTTGTGCCCTAATTGGCAAAGCCTTGCACCTGCCCACTGGCTTCATCCAATTAGGGCTCTAGAATGCACTGTGAAGCGCGCAGTACATTGTAGGGCACGCGGCAGGCGGACATCCCACCAAGCACCCCAAAAAAATACGGATGTTTGCTGAACGGGCAATGTTCGTGCTGAATGTTTGCTTGGCCTGAACTGTTCAGCCAACTCTAGTTCTAGCTACTAGTGCTTGTGTTATCCCTCATCCTACCTGTCAAGACATGAAATGGCTGGTGTCATATATGATCACACATGTAACGCCATGGCAACTGCTGATCAAACAGAGGATAAGATGGCAGCTTCCTTGGCTGTAAGCCCTTGTACACACGGTCAGACATTCCGATGGACAATGTCCGATAGGACCGTGTTGTCGGATAATCCGACTGTGTGGGCTCCATCGGACTGTTTCCGTCTGAGTATCCAACGGACCAAGTTTTCCAGCTGGGCTATAACATTTTCCAACAACATGATTCGATTGGACTTTGAAGAGAATTCTGTTCGGACAAAGTGCCACGCATGCTCAGATCAAATTCCTAGACCAAAGTTATTGGCTTCTAGCCTGAACCTTGTCCCGTCCTAACGAAATAACGTCATCACGTTCAGAACAATCGGATTTTCTGACAACTTTGTCCGACCGTGTGTATGCAACAGTTTCGGACAAAATCCGATGGATTTGGTTGTCGGAATGTCCGACCGTGTGTACAAGGGCTAAGGCATAAGAGGGTTTAGTCCTGCTTTAATCTGTGGCAGTGGGTTCGGTTACCATTGCCAGAGGATTAGTCATGCAATCTCCTTCAGCAATGGATGATGGTGTCCTCAGAAATGAAGGCAGCCTTAGGGCAGTCATACATGGATTCACATTCGGCTGGTTCAGAATTTCGATCCATGCATGGGCAGGCTGGTTGTACACAAGATGATCTATTGATCGACTTGTGTACAACCAGCCTGTTGGGTTTCCCCGAATGATCAGTGCCACCAGCTCTAGCCAGCAACCCTGATCACTGTATTTTGCCAGAGGGGAGTGCCCCCGCCATCAGAACACAATAGTACCATGAGAGTGATGGGGGAATCGGATGGGGGCGCGATGGGGGTTTTGGATAGGGGCTTGGATGGGGGAGTTATGGGGAATCGTTTGGGTGAGTGATGGGGGAATCCAATGGGGGAATCCGATGGGGAATAGGATGGGGGGCGTGGATGGGGGAGTTATGGGGGGTTTTGGATGGGGGCATGGATGGGGGGAGTTATGGGGGAATCGGATGGGGGAGTGGATTTGGGAGTGATGGGGGAATCGGATGGGGGAGTGATGGGGGAATCGGATGGGGTCGTGGATAGGTGAATCGGATGGAGGATTGATGGGAAACTGATGGGGAAATCAGATGGTGAAATCGGATGTGGGAATCGGGTGAGGGTGTGGATGGGGGAATCGGATGGGGGAGTGATGGGAAAATCGGATGTGGGTGTGGGAATCAGGTGAGGGTGTGGATGAGGGAATCAGATGGGGAAGTGATGGGGGAATCGGATGGGGAAAACCAGATGGGGAATTGATGGGGAAACCAGATGGGGAAGTGATGGGGGAATCGGATGGGGAATTGATGGGGAAACCAGATGGGGAAGTGATGGGGGAATCGGATGGGGAAGTGATGGGAAAATCAGATGTGGGTGTTGGAATCAGGTGAGGGTGTGGCTGGGGGAATCGGATCATTTTTTGGGAATCGGATTAGTCAGACCTCCTTGACTGATTCCACAAAGCTGGTCACATGATTTATGGTTATGGAAGGAAAAGAATGCCCATTCTACAAAACATTCTTTTTTCTAACCTCCTTTATGACTGATCATTATGATTAAAATAAGACCATATTTAACTGGGGAATTGGTAAACAGCACCTCATCAGTTCCCGTCTATAATCAACATTGATCGTATTATCATTATGTGCTGGTCAGTGTGATTATTCTACGTGCTGCACAGTGTGATTATAACGTCCAGCAGACCCTCTCAGATGTGAACTCTGCGCCTTCCCTGACATTTGTATCGCCCGCATGGCTCGTCACAAAGCTTAGAGACGCCTCTACCTTCGTCACTCCTCCAAGCCGGAACTGAATGGAGGCGGAACTGAAGACTTCGGATCCGCGGACTGCTTTCCGTGTATCGCACCAATAGCGGAAGTGTGTTTTGTTGCACGTGGGTAGAAGCTGGAGCGGGTGATATGTCGAAGGAGAAGGTGAGGGGGTGTGGAATACTGGAAAACTGTATGTAGTGGAGGGAGAAGGAAGTGTTATGAGTTGGGGGTCTCTGCTGTGTGTAATGGAGGGGGACAGACATCTGTTGGAGTATCTTCTGTGTGTAGGAGGGGGTGTCATTAGTTGGGGGTCTCTGCTGTAGTGTTGGGAGGTAAAGGGGGTGTTATCAGTTGGTGTCTGTGTGTTGTCGGTTGAGGTCTCTATTGTGCACCGTGGTGTCGTCAGTTGGGGTGTCTCTTGTTGCAGTGTTGTTGGTTGGGGTCACTCTTGTTGTGGTGTCGTCGGTTGGGGTTGTTGTGGTGGTGTTGTTGGTTGGTGTCCCTGACGTGCATCGCGGTGCCATCGGTTGGGAGTCCCTGTCGTGCCGCCGTCGGTCCCTGACGTGTGCGTGGAGTCATTGGTTGGGGTCCCTATTGTGCCACCATCGGTCGAGGTCACTCTTGTCGCAGTGTCGTCAGTTGGGGTCCCTGACGCGCCGCCATTTTTGGGGTCCCTGTCACACGGTGTCATTGGTTGGGGTCCCTGCCATGCATAGCAGAGGGGTGTTTGTTGGTTGGAGTCTCCGCTGTGTGGAGAGGGTGTTGGTTGGGGTATGCACTGCATGTAGTGGAGGGGGGTTGTCATTTGTTGGTGGTATCTGCTTTGGGAAGCGGATGGAGGGGCACTTAGCAGCAGGTTGCACCGACTTGCAAATTGTGGTAGTTTAAAGTGATTTTCTTGTTCTTTAAGAAAAATAATGCAAACTTTCCTGCTCTGTGTAATTGTTTTTCCACAGAGTAGCCTCCTGTTGTGGGGTCCCTCGCTGCCATTCCTGGCTACCCCTGCCATCCAGGTACCCCCATAGTAAGCCGCTGGCTCTGGGGGTTCTTGTGTGGACTTGATCCTGAGCTGCATTATTTGCATCTATTGACACACACAGTGTGGCTCAACACCGCTCTCTGATCCCATGATTTATCTTAGAGAAGGAGCCAATGGCTCCTGCATCTGCTGAGCCTCCTGTGAGAAGAGTAGTGCTGCTGCAGAAGGGCACGTAACTGGATTGAGATCAGGCTCAGGTAAATATGTCAGGCTCCTGTAGAGACACTGGCTTTCTGCCCCACATTTCTCTCTTTTAGAAAGCTGAAGAACATACGTGGACTATGAGCACGCTCGTGTTCATTCAGAACTATTAGCTGTCTGCCACAGTGGTAGACGGGACTTTGTTGTTTCTTCTTTCACAGATCTCTGCGAATGAATGGCGCGGCTGTGCAGGAGGAGCCCCAATTTTCAATGTGATAGCAGGTTTGCGGTCAAACTCCTGGCCACGGAAGATGAGGTGCTCAGGGGGTGGTGTGTTGGGAACATGTTTCTCCCTTTAATGCAGATGTAACATGTTCTAAAAGTGAACTGATACTTGAAAAATGATTCTATGAAGACTGTTTAGTAAATACGGCTTTGTGTGGATGCTATTGTTATAAAAGTCAGTCGGCAGAACTTTTGAGGGTTTTTTTCACAAGGAAAAGAATTTGATTGCTTCACATAACATTTCGGATAGCAGCCATTCTATATAACACATGTGCGTTTTCCGTATTCGCTGATACCATTGCAGGTGCATTCTTCTGGTGAACAATTGTTACAGCTGCTGATCGTTACTGTTTATGGAGCAATCTTCTGTACAAAAGATGCAAGTTTGGTGGGAATTTTCACTTGGACTGAAGTGATATTCTACTATATAAGGGTCTCTGAGTAAAGCAGGCAATGTGTGTCTCATTGATCTATTCACCTTCCTTCTCTTCTTCAGACAAAGAATCAGAAGAAGCTGCGAGCCACATCCATCCACAATGCAGAGGAAGAATATGCGAGCGTCCCTCACTCTTTTGTCTTCCACCGTGGGCAGATTGGAAAGAACGTACAGCAGCTGATTGAGGATGTCCGGCGGGCGATGGAGCCATTCACGGCTGCCTCTCTCAAGGTAACAGGCCACATAGATAAACGTTGTGTGCTGCTTGTTTACTACAGTGTTCAAATTGGCCACTTTGTTGCCATTTCTTGATTAACCGCTTAAGGACCGCCTCCTGCACATTTATGTCGGCAGAATGGCATTGCTGGGCACAAGCATGTACAGGTATGTTGCTCTTTAAGTGCCCAGCGACCCGGTCCTGAGCTCCGTGACCGTGGCTGCGGGACCCGTGGACCCGATCGCCGCTGGTGTCCCGCAATCGGGTCACAGAGCTGAAGAACGAGGAGAGGTCTGTGTAAACAAACCTCTCCCTGTGCTTCCTAGTGTGGCTGTCAACGATCGTCTGTTCCCTGTTATAGGGAAAGACGATCAGTGACATCACATGCCAAGCCACGGTCCCCTAGAGTAAAAAAAAAAAACACACACACACGTCACACATAACCCCTAGTGGTTAACTCCTTCACTGCCAGTGTCATTTACACAGGAATCGGTGAATTTAAATAGCACTGATTGCTGTATAAATGACAATGGTGTAAAAAATGTCCGATGTGTCCACCATAATGTCGCAGTCACAATAAAAATCGCTGATCGCCGCCATTACTAGTAAAAAAAAAAAAATATTTATATGCTATAAAGCTAGCCCCTATTTTGTAAACGCTATAACTTTTGCGCAAACCAATCAATAATCGCTAATTGTGCTTTTTTTACCAAAAATATGTAGAAGAATACATATCGGCCTAAACTGAGGAGAAAAAAAGTTTTTTTAATATATTTTTTGGGGGATATTTATTATAGCAAAAAGTAAAAAATATTGCATTTTATTCAAAAATAGCGCTCTATTTTTGTTTATAGCGCCAAAAATAAAAAACGCACAGGTTATCAAATACCACCAAAAGAAAGCTCTATTTGTGGGTTAAAAAAAAGACGCCAGTTTTGTTTGGGAGCCACGTCGCATGACCGCACAATTGTCCGTTAAATCAACGCAGTGCCGAATCGCAAAAAGGGGCCTGGTCCTTTGGCTGAAAACTGCTCCGGGGCTTAAGTGGTTAAAGGGAACCTGTCATGTGCCATCCACAAAACAAATATTAAAAAAAAAATGCAACTCTATACAAATTTATAAATAGAAAAAACAAAAGAAAAATATTAATATGTGCAAACATCAAAAAATATGCATAATTAATCCACCATAAACCCAAAATACATGTAATCGTGACATGAAAAGTATAATAAGAGTCCATCAAAACACAAAAGTCACAAAAAAAGTTTTGAGTAGTCTACCATAGAATGCATATATCCATATTGTTCCTGGACAGAGTATTGAACCCCTCCAGATGGTCATTCCACCAACCGAGAAATGGCAAGAAAACACCACGGTGTGTGCAGATCCACCTTTACCAGATAATGACCACCAATAAACGGATGGTCAAACGCGCTCTTTATGTCACCAACGCTAGGATATCCTCAGAATCTCCAGAAAAGCTTAAGGATGAGTAGGAAAAACTCAGTGTAGTAAGAAAAATCCTTAGATTTTTTATAATAGAATAAAAATACTCTGAGTAAAGGGCAAAACAAGCATCGTTCTATATTACTGGATTTAGAGCATCCAATACTCTGCTTGTGGTTGGCAATAGCCCACTTCTGATTCTCAATTTGCGTGATGGCGCCACTTCCGTTGCCCCCGACTAATGGATTTCATCATAGGAGACATCGTTGGGGAGTGGCCAGAAGGCAGCATCACACAACAACCCTCAAATAGCGACCGAAAAGGTTCCCTGCTGGCAGAATACAAAAGCTCAGTGGGAGGGATTCCCCTATCCACATCAAGTGTGTGGTTGGTGGAATCTGATACCCTTTTTTTTATGCTTTTTTTTTTTTTTTTTTTTCACTCAACCTGCAGTACCTGCCTTACATTTTGAGAAGCAGCAGAAAAGCACAACTATTGTTTATCATTTTATAACCAGAATGTAAATGAATTGCACATAGGAACAGGACTCTGTAGAACAATAGCATGCATTAATATAATTATTTACATCAAGCCAGTCTTTTGCACGTATATATGAAAATCATTGAAAAGAGTCCAGAAAGGTAAGACCAGTAATGTATTGTGAAGATGGTAATCATGAAACTATGAATTGTGTTCTAGGTTCGCAAGAAGAATAGCCTGAAAGACTTTGTTGCTGTGGCTGGTCCACTAGGAGTGACCCATTTCCTGATCTTCACCAAGACGGAAGCCAATCTCAACTTTGTAAGTGATAGTTTTGCGATACCTGTGTTGAGTGGAGTAGAAGCTGAGGCAAATATAAATACCCATTTCTTTATCCAGCTTTGCGTTAACCACTTTAGTACTGCGCTATAGCCAAAAGATGGCTACGGCATGGTCCTATAGTTCTGGTAGGGCATCCATAGACTTTCTCCCAGCTCCCTGCCCCTTGTGCAACCCCCAGAGGGCATCGGCTGCGCTCTGTGTCCTTTGGACACAGCTTGGGGTAAAGGGCCAATCACAGTGGCCCTTTCCTTGTGATCAGCATTGTCCAATCACAGTAAAAAGATTTGTCGGTTATCGGCAGTTCTTTACTCATGCGCTCTGTGTGAGGAAAGGAGAGCCAATAACTGGAAAGGCTGTTAGCACATCGTTTACTCTTATCTGATCATCAGTGTCGCCTCCTCGGTGCCCATCAGAAAGAAGAAAAATTACTCCTTTGCAAAATTTTATAACAGAAACTAAGTAGCGTTTTTATTTCCCAAGATTTTCAATCTTTTTTTGTTTCTTTTGCAAAAAATGGTTATTAAATACCACCAAAAGAAAATCTGTCTCAAAAAAAGAAATTTTTTATATGGGTACAGTAATGCATGACTGCACAATTGTCATTCAAAGTATGACAGCGCTGAAAATTGGCCTGGGCAGCAAGGGGGTGAAAGTGCCCTGTATTGAAGTGGTTAAAACAAAGCATGTTTAGTCACTCATTTTTAGACAGAAAAGTTAGAACCCCTGTCATGTTTTATTGCTGTCTGTGCCTCTGCTGGAAAGATTCACTAACCCTATTTGTACTTTGTCACCAAGCCAGAAAGTGACGGGACACTCAATATTTTAGAGTTGTCACCACACCTAGAGGTGAGAGGTAATCTTTTAAATGGGGAGACCTATCCCAGTGACAGCTGTCTAAGAGGGAAATTCCCTTCACTATGTGTAGAGTGCCTCTCACTTCCTTTTGTAGCTGTGGGTCAGGAAATTAAGTGAAATCTCCCAAATGAAGACAGACTGCAACAATAAACTGACTGGTTTAAATACGTACCTATTCCATCTAAAAATAGAGAAAGTTTTGGCTATACACACACTTTAAATATGTTCTTAACAGTGCTGGCATAATCTGTTATCACCTGCACACCAGAAATGAAGCCGAGTAAGGGAGTGCCAGCACTGGATGATTTTATTGCATACTGCTATCATGCTACCTCACCAATCTCATTGGAAGTGGTAATTCACCTCCCTGGCGGTACGATTATTTCGGATTTTAGGTGCTAAAAGCGGTACAATTATTTTGCATGAAAATTTGGTGTTTTATATTGTAGTCCTGTAATTCTTAGCAATAACTCACTTAAATCTGTCCAAACCAGAGTCTAGCAGATATCCCGGGTATGATAAATTTTGAAAAATGAAATCATAAATTATAATATAATAAATAATTGTACCTAATAATATAACAATAAAAATTATTCAATAATGTAATCAAATCAAAAACACTGAAATCTGCTCAGTTGCAGAATTGTCACTGTCATTACTTTTCAATATTTGATGACGGATCTCACCACAAATCACTATCCCTCAATTCTGCGAGTGATTCTAATTTTATTATCGCTGTTTTCTAGCTGGTCTAAAATCATTTTTGATGTAAAGGGACAGTTTTGGTTGCTATGGACAATCTCCAGTTTCCAGGCATAAAGAACATTTTTTATTATATAAAACTGCATGCAGGGCACTGGACAGACCACTAGGGACAAAGGGGATGTGAAATCATTACAGCAATGTAATCTGTAAGATTACATTATACTGTATGTAATGTGAGTGTTTCACTTTTTAATTTGGCGCGGATCTCCATCCCCGTGCTTCGCAACGCTCGCAGGGAGCGGAGATCGGCTCCGTGATCGAGCGAGACACGGCTCGCTCCTACAGCGTGGGGACATCGCTGGATCCAAGGGAGAAGGTAAGTAAGCGTTGTCCTGGATCCAGCGATGCGGTCCCGAGTCTGGCTCGGGGTTACCGCTTTTGGTATAAAAATTCCACCCCGAGCCAGACTCGGGAATACTGTCGGGGGGTTAAAGGCCTTTTAATGATTTATACCTACAGGTAAGCCTATAATAAGACTTATTTGTAGGTACAGTAAATCTCTCCTACACATGCACCTATGTGCTGTCCATAGAGAGCCGTGACTTCTGCACACATGTGCGGGAGTGACGTCATCACGGCTCGGTCTGTCAAACGGCCGCAAACCCGGAAGGAAGACTGGTGAAGATGGAAGTCATGACAGCGCTCCGCTGGAGGGCTGTTTTCAAGTAAGTCTTTCATAATGTGCTAGTATTCAATGCATACTAGCACGTTATGCTCTTGACATGCAGGGAGATTTTTATTTATTTTTTTATTCTAGCTTGCTTTTTTTTTTTTTTTTTTTTTTTTTTTTTCGTTTTACCACAGCTTGAAGGCTTAGTAGAAAAATAGGGAAGCTTAATGTCTCTGGGTATACAGTGTAGGTGTGCCTCACAAGAGCTGAACAAAATTACAAATCTTATAGCTTGCTCTACATATGCTACAAAGGTGAGTATTCTGGTGCCTCCTCAGTAGTTTTCTCTTGCCTGCAGGCTGATATTGATGACCAGGAATGCTAAATCTTTCTACTATGTAAAGATACTAAATGCTGTATAATGGCAAATGTTTATGTACAGCTCTCCTGACTTATGGCTTGACATCTGGGTGTCCCTGTGCTCGTCTTAGGGGAATTTAAAAGTTGCAAAAAAAATATATGTAAAATACTGAGTTTTTAATTTAAATTAGTTTGCTTGAAATGGTAGATGTCACTTTTACTTTGTAAGCTCTAACGAGCGGGGCCCTCTGATTCCTCTTGTACCAAATTGTAATATATGCCCTCATGTTGTAAAGTGCTGCGCAAACTGTTAGTGCTGTATAAAACCTGTATAATAATTTATTATATCAATTTTTTTTAAAGAAATTTGTCCGTTTGCCTAGAGGACCCACGCTACACTTCAGAGTGACCCAGGTGAGCATCTTAGCCCATCCCTCTTCCCCTTCCACCTCTTTGAATAAGTATTATAAAAGGGCCAAACATTTTGGTGCTTCCATCATGTCAACCTTAAATTCAGTGTAACTTGCTGGGTTCTGGGAAAACAAGTAAAAAATTGACAAACAGGCCCGTGGTAACTTATTCCTAGAGCAGCCATTGTCAGCCTTTTTTACCTGTAGGAGCCGTCAAAATATTTTTCAGGCCTCGGAACTCTTTAAAAATAATTATACCTACAGTTTGTGGTACATTAGCATAATCACTAAATTGTAGAATGATTTAAACATAGGAATAAATAATCTGGCACACCTAACAGCCTGGGCAGATACTTTTTTGCATACGCCTGTTATGTACCTTATTTTATGTGATAATTTTGTAATTAGGTGAAGAATAACTAATACAGCCCATACATGGGTCGTATTTCGAACAAATTTTCTTTTCAAAATCAGAAAATTCGTTTGTTTTTTTTTGTTTTTTGTGATCCGATGACGCCACCATTGATTTTCGAAATTCGGCCGACCAAGCCTTCAATATCACCTCATGTTGCTACAGAAAATAATTTTCTTGCCCGGGAATCTTCTTTTCTCTCCGTAAATTTTCTTTTCTTATTACATTTCTTGCATGATTCTCCCATCATTGATTAGAAAATCGTTTGTTTTTTCAAAAAATTTCCAACATGTCTGATTCCTCAAATTTGATTTCCACTCGAAAATCGGCTGTTACTGCAGCTCCACTAATGGTGCGAAATTCATACGAAAATTCTTAGATACGATTTTCAAAATTCAAACTGTGTATGGCTGGCATAACTGAAAAAAAATACAGACAGTGTGGTCTCATTGATCAAAGCAGCTCACCTCAGGGTCATTGAGAAACCAATTGTTTTTATTTGAAGGCACAGAGGATGGTTCAGTTGTCCTTGTGTTTAATATAAATTTTGTCTTTTTTTTTTTCCGGTATAAGATATAGAAGCACTTTTTTTATTTTTTTTTTTTTTTTTTATTGGTCCAGCACTAGACCTTGACTTTTTGACTATTTAAAGGATAAGTTCAACTTTTTGTAAAATAATTTAAATTTTTTACATCAGCAGATCATGGATGTAATCCGTGGCTCCTGTAGACACTCATTAAGCTGTCTGCATGTATCTCCAATATGGCAGGCAATTATTGAATGGCAGGACGCGTCCATGAACTGTGGGAGCACTCACTAGCGCCCTCATAGTTCATTGATAACTACAAGCCACTGGCTGCAATGGCTGACAATACTTGTAGTGTACTTCATTCACAGGAACTGTGAATGAATGACTCAGCCATGTGGGTGGACCCCCGGAACAGCCGTGCTGCTTACAAATTGTAACAGCGAGTGCAGGGAGAAGACCCCTGCCCGCTGTCACAAAGTGGGGAGCACTGGTGTTGAGGAGGGTTACTGGTCCAAAAAATAAAGCAGAGGTGAGGTGTTAAAACCCAATAAGATGAGGGAATTTTCCAGAGCTGCCGGGTGCAGAAAGGCAGTCTCACAGCTGCAATAGCAATCGTGAAAAGAGTCCAACTCCTTGCTGCTCTTTAAAATGTATTGATTTTCCATAAAAGACATGGGAATATATACAACTAGTGCATAGAGAATCTGGTGCAGCTCTGCCTAGTAACCAATTGGCTTCTAAGTTTTATTGTCAAAAATTAATTGAACAAGCTGAAGTTAGAAGCTGATTGGTTACTATGCACATCTGCACCAGATTCTGTGTGCACTAGTTTTAGTAAAGCAACCCCACTGTGTCTATACAGAAATTTTTATTGCGTTTCAGCCTTGCAGACCTCGGTAGGTTACTAGGAGCATGTTGCCTGTTACACCCTAAATATGGGTGTAAAATTCTTCTCCAGGTGAACTAAGCCTTTAACTGAAAGTCCAGATCGATCTGTATGAATCAAGGGAAGGAGGAAGCGTTACTCTTGTGACACATACAGCTGTGTGTATTATGACATCTGAATGAGATTTAATTACTATTCTTCAATAAAGCAGTGAACGGCTGTGCAGAGATGGTAGAGAATGACATCCAGTCTATAATTAATACATCCTAGTTCCTGTATCCATAACTGTGGAAATTGTGAGAATATGAAAATCAACTTGGCTTTCTTAGGAAAAGTCAGGTCTCTGCATATCTCCGTAACACAGATGCTTTTCTATTTGGCAGTATTCATTGGTAAAGGATATCATCTCCTCTCTAAAGCGACATCGGATGCACGAGCAGCAGTTCACTCACCCGCCTCTGCTGGTGCTTAATAACTTTGGCACACAAGGAATGCACGTGAAGGTGATGGCCACAATGTTCCAGAACATGTTCCCCTCTATCAATGTTCACAAGGTAGGAACGACCCTGGAAGATTGATTCATACTGAGTCAAACATAACTGTATTTTGACTTAAAGCTGAACTCTTGGTAAACCATAAACTACACAGATGTAATACAAATATGAGAGCTACAAGTGTTTTGTATTTGCTTCCATCCAATCCTGGCATTTACAAAGCCTGTCACACAGCACAGCTAGGAGAGTGATGCCACTTTCTCTGTTACATTTATATTGTAGAAGGGATATAGTGGTTCCCCTCTCCATCAACTGCTTGTTCACTAGACGGTGAAAGAGCAGCAACAGTCTGATGGGTTCATCTCTTCTTTTAGGCTGCTCGCTCCTTCTATTAGCATGTTTTTGTCTACAGTACGAAGGGTTTTCAGAAAAAAAAGTGACCTGAGAAGTTCTAGAGCCGCACAATCACCTTTATAGGACTTCGAAAGTATGTTGTATGTGTGTGGTTTTTGTTCTCCCCCCCCCCCCCCCCCCCCGAAAATTAGTTTGAAAAAAAGCTGCGCAAATATCAAGCAACCTAAATTGCAACTAGCACCATTTTATTCTCCAGGGTTTCTGCTTTCAGAAAACGTATACCTTTTTGTTGGATTTAAAGTAATTTCTAGTGCAAAAATAAAATTATAAATGCAGATGTTAACATGTATGTGTGTAAAAAAAAAAAAAAAAAAAAAAAAAATGTAAAGCATCTGTAAGCAAATAGTTGGGGATTTATTAGCACATATTCTATAAAGAGGGGGTTTTGGGACTTTAAATGAGGCATGGTTGGGTGCCTCCATCCCAGTATTGGGTACATTCAAAGGGAAATTGGGACTTTTTAAATGAAGCAGTTGAAATACGGAGTTAGGAGTGGAAATATTTAATTCATAACAAGTATAATAGAATAGATGATGTATTAACGCAGAACAGAATTTATTTGCATATTTTACACCTACCTGGAGATCTACTTTAAAATTTACAGATCTGGCTGTAAGCTAAAGCTGGCCGTAGATGTGTTTTTTTTTTTTTTTTTTGGGGGGGGGGGGGGGGGGTCCCCTGTTTAGCCAGCGACCTAAAAAAAACAAAACAATGTCTCCATCCACACAAACCAGGTTTCAGCCTGTTCAACAGGGATCGGCCAAGATTTGATCTATGTATGAAAAAATTGATTGGATGCCTAGATCAACCGGTAATAATAATTATTACCATAAATAAATTAAATTGTTCTAATTAATCACTAAATTCTGGAAGATTCCCACCAGAAAAGTGATCCTCCCAACCCTAAAGCACATCAGACAAAACAGTTCTCCCAGGAAGGATGATGAGGATACTGTGATTAATAAATTAATTAGTAAGCGTGCGTGACGTCAGTGCATTGCCTGGGGGAGTGTCAGCCGACTGCACCAGCGAGGACTGAGTGGCGGTAGCCAGCGGAGTGTACACAGCGGGACATTCAATCCACAGCCGTTCAGAGTGCTCATCGTAGCATGTAATGTGCACAGTGGACCTTCAGATCGGATTGTTTATCCCAGGTGGGGATCGACCTATGCTGATGGGTAGAGGTAACAGGAAGGCTCCTATGCCCCCCCCCCTCAGGCAGAACAGAAAAGCGCTGCAGGAAAGATTCCCCCATCAACACTGACTGTGCTGATGGGGAAATCAAGAAATTTCCTTTCCTTCCACCCGTTGTGGAAAGAGAGAGAATCAAATAATCTATGGGCTGCTTTTCTGGTTTCTACAGGGTGTCAATGATGACAGTATAGTCTTCTGAGGGTTTCCCATGATCCTTGGTGTAGTAAACGTTCTGAGACATCCATATTGTTTCCTGGGTAGGTAAATCCACATTAAGATGTTAATTATGATCAGTATGAATAGCCTGTGTTTGTGTTTATTAATGAACGTGTCATTCCCATTGAAGTATAAACTAAAAGCATAAACAAATGCAAGCATTTTTATATATATATATTTCTTTGGTAGGTAAAACGGTAGCTTTATATTTCATCTGTCCTTAATTGTTCACCTGTTACAGCTAAGGGTACCACTGCTTGGCACCTCCTTGGCATAGTGTGCTTCAGACCTCTCCCTAGTTGGTGTTTTCTCACTTTTTTTTTTTTTTTTTTTTTCCCCCCCCTAGGTAAACCTGAATACAATCCGCAGATGCATCCTTATAAATTATAATGAGGACACCCAGTCGCTGGACTTCAGACATTAGTAAGTGCTCTGAGATTTCCATGTGGCTCAGATGATGGTTTTATAGTCTGAGCAGAGCTTTGATCTTTTGGGAAATTCATCTGGATTCAGGATCCACAAGAAAAGAAGTGCAGGATATGGAGGAAAAAAAAAAACACACACTTGTAATCACCTAGGTGGATGTAGCGTCAGTCCCCTGCTGCCTCTACACCGAGAACTGATCACTCAAAGGCTGCTGATCACTCAGTTCTCTGTCCTTCAGAGAGTCAGTGACTGTCAGTGAAGGGATCAGGAGTGGTTGGCTCCCGGAGTGCCGGGCTGTGAAGGGGGCAGGAGCAGCTGGATTATGTCTTGCTGGTCAACACTTTAGAATAGGTGACATTTTGAGTATGGGAGGAATCTCTTATAGAGAGCCTGATGCTTGATATTTTTTGATGTACCTTCCCTTGAGGAAAGCCAAGATGGCCACACCTAAGAGCTGTCCTACTCTAAGCTGCTTTGGTGGTTTTTGTTTTTATAAGTGCAGTGATCAGGACAGGTTCTCTTGAAACATTTTATTGATGGCATTAGTTAGGTGCAATATGTACTGTCAACCTATAGGTGGTGCATTTGTGTAAGCCTGGATTGGGCCTATTTCCTAAGGTAGTCTTTAACCACTTGAGACCTGCGCTATAGCCGAATGACGGCTACAGCTCGGATCTCCTTTGCCGGGACTACGTCTATTGACGTAGTCCCGTGCACGAGCGGCCTGCACGCCCCCTGGGGGGCGCGCGCGGCGCGCTCTGTGGTCGGCGAGTCTGAGACTCGCCTGATCACCAATCCGTGCAAGGGGTCGATCCCGACCCCTTATCACGTGATCAGCTGTCAGCCAATGACAGCTGATCATGTGATATAACGGAGCCGGTAATCAGCTATTATTCCTGTCAGCGCGAGGAGAAAAAAAAAGCCGATCACCGGCAGCCGTGATCGGGACATCAGTCTCGATCACGGCCAGCCCTGCTAGTGCCCACCTGCCCCCTGCTAGTGCCCACCTGCCCCCTCATAACTATACATAATAAAAAATTAGTGCCACCCAGCAGTGCCCACAGTGCCACCCAGCAGTGCCCACAATCTGCCTCAACAAAGGTGCTGCACCCCAGTGCCGCCCATCAGTGCCACCTATCAGTGCCCATCAGTCCCATCTATCAGTGGTACCTATCAGTGGTACCTATCCGTGCCACCCTATCTGTGCCTATTAGTGCCGCCTTAACTATGCCCATCAGTGCCCACCAGTGCAGCCCATCAGTGCCGCCTCATCAGCGCACTTCAATGAAGGAGAAAAAAATTACCTGTTTGCAAAATTTTATAACAAACTATTAAACATGATTTATTATTTTTTTTTTTGCATCCTTTTTTTTGTTTGTTTAGCAAAAAATAAAACTCCCAGCTGTGATTAAATACCACCAAAAGAAAGCTCTATTTGTGGGAAAAAAAAGATAAAAATTTCATTTGGATACAGTGTTGTATGCCCGCGCAATTGTCATTCAAAGTGCATCAGCGCTGAAAATTGGTCTGGGACTGAGGGGGGTTTAAGTGCCCAGTAAGCAAGGGGTTAACCACTTAAGCCACGGAAGTATTTACCCCCTTCCTGACCGGGCCATTTTTTTAGGTTTTTTTTCGATGCAGCACCGCGTTAATTTAACTGACAATTTTACGGTCGTGCGGCGCTGTACCCTAACAAAATGGACGTTCTTTTTTTTTTTTTTTTTTTTTTTTTTTTTTCACACAAATGGAGCTTTTGCGCAAACCAATCAGTATACACTTTTTGCGATTTTTTTTATTTACCAAAAACATGTAGAAGAATACATATCGGCATAAACTGAGGAAAATTTGGGATATTATAGCAAAAAGTATAACATATTGAGCTTTCTTTTGGTGGTATTTGATCACCTCTGCAGTTTTTTTTTTTTTTTTGCGCTATAAACAAACTATTTTGAAAACCCCAATATGTTATACTTTTTGCTATAATATCCCAAATTTTCCTCAGTGTATGCCGATATGTATTCTTCTACGTGTTTTTGGTAAATAAAATCGCAATAAGTGTATACTGATTGGTTTGCGCAAAAGTTATAGAAATTATATATCTATATCTATATATATAATTTTCTTTTTTTTACTTCTAATGGCGGTGATCTGCGATTTTTTTTTTTTTTTTTTTTTTTTTTTATCAGGGCTGCGACATTAGCTGGGGGAGGAGACTGATCGGTGTTCTATATGTTGTAGGAACACATGATTTGTCTCCTCTCCCCCTGACAAGACGTGAACCAGGCACGCGCATCGGCCCCTCAGTGACGTAGCACGCGCGCCCCCCTATACCGGAGGAAAGCGGGGGCGTCATATGACGCCCGCCCAGAATGGGAGATCCCATCTGCGGATGTCATTTGACTATATGCCAGGAATTAAGTGGTTAAATGGGTATGGAGATCTGAGATTTTCATACTCAAATATTGACCTTCCTTTTGCAGAGCTTACTGTCATTTCTAAAAAAAAAGACTGTAGGAAACCTTGCATGAAAGAGATGGTCCGGACAACATCAAACCAAAGTACATAAATTCACTGTGTCCTGCAGCAGCATCTTATCATAGAGAAAGATCTGCAGATAACCACAGGCAGCGGTCTTAGTCATTGGCTGTTTACTCCCATCTAGGAGCACTCCCAAAGCACGTGTAAAGCAAGAACATTATTTCCTCACTGTTCAGCTGCTGCCCACGTAATTTCTGTCCTGTTGCTCTGCATTTTAGGAAGTTGCTGGCCCTAAAGACTTTTTTTGTTGTTTTGTTTTTTACAGAAGTGACTTCTTCATTTCAAGCAATAGTACTGTGATTAGCATCTGGTAGAGCCCCTTGTTAATGTATTTTTTTCTGCTGACTGTGTCCATAGAGAAGATCCCTTCCTATGTTGTGTGGTCCCTAGGGCAGGAAGTGTGAGGAATCTTTCCAGTGGGAATGCAAACACAAAATAAATTCCTGCTTTTCTTAGTAGATTCAGAAAGGCTCGGGCCTTTTATTGCTGTTTTTGTATTCTTAAAAATGATCTGTAAATTCTTTTGTTTCTACAGCAGTGTAAAGGTGGTTCCAGTAGGAATGAGCAAAGGTATAAAGAAGTTGCTTCAGGAGAAGTTCCCAAATATGAGTCGCTGGGAGGACATCAGTGAGCTGCTGGTCAAGTAAGTATATAAGTGAGGTAATATCCCTCCTTATACTGGGATTGGTGCAGCCTTCTCAAATGTTTTACCCCAGGGGAATGCATGAAATCCTTTTCAGGTCACAGGAATTCCTGCTAAATTCAGTTTGGGGGCCAGTGGATGAAATGTCCCCTTCATTGGTGCCCTTACAGTGATGATCTGATTGACACCCTTATGGTGTCGCTAGTTGTATTTAGTGCAGTAATGGAGATCTTTTGGGCTATGTTCACACCTTTGCTCCTGCTTCATGCATTTTTGGTGCTTTTTTGTGCGATTTCATGCATTTTGTGCATTTCTTTAGGCCTGGTTCACACCTATGCAGTTTGCTTTTGATATGTTTCTGCAATGCTTTTTGCTGTACGTTGTGTGTTTTTTTTTTTTTTGCACAAATTTTTCCCACATTTTGCATTTTTTTTTTTTTTTACTTTTTTTTTTTTGGCCAATTTGTTGTTGGGCAGATGAAAGACTTAAACTTAAAATCTCAGCAAAAAGTGCACTACATGCTTTTTCTGCAGCTTTTCCATTGAAGTCTATTGAACCCAAAATGCACCATTTAGCATTTTTTTTTTTTTTTTAAAGTCTGACCCTTTCCAAAATTGCAGTGGATGAAGAAACGTATAGATGTCAACGTGTCCCATAGGAAACCATGTTAAATAGACTTTAGTGCGTTTCTGCAAAAAGCACTGAAAACGCATAGGTGTGAACTGGGCCTTATTCATTGCAATGGTCTTTTATGGCTTTTTTTTTTTTTTTTTTTTACTTTTGGCCAATGACAAGCTATTAATGTGTTTATTTTTTGGCAATAGGAATGTATTCAGAAGTGTCATTTTTATTAAGCATATACTGGCATATGCATTTAATGTGTTCTGTCCAGAAGAAACTGTTTACTTTCTTTCTGTGTGGTCAAGTAACTGTCCCAATCCTCACCTTACGGGGAATGTCCTGCTATGCTTGGTGCGATCTTTGTATTTGTCAAATGGATGGTAGAGGAAGGATCTTAACTTCACCAGCCAGATTAGCTCTTCTGTGTCAATCATGCTGTGATCTCCTCAGTTTTATGTGCAGCCTGTGGGGTAGATGTTGCTAGGAGGTGTCTAGTTGTCATACAATGAAATGTGTCAAAAACACATGTACATGCGTTTTTGATGCAGTTCCATTGAAGTCTATGGACCCATAATTGCACCATCCTGCACCAAAAGAAGTGTCTGCAGCTCTTCCAAAATCGGACTGCAGAAAAGCACATAGGTTTAATGGGTCCTATAGAACTCAATGAGAAATGGCTTGTCATGCATTGTTGTGCTTCAGCATTGATTGATTCAAGACATTTTTAAAACTATAGAAGGAATGTAGACTGTTAAAACTTTACATTGGCTGCTGTTGGAAAGTTTGCATTTCAAAGCTGTAAATAAAATAAAAAACTGACAGGCAGTTGAGTCTAGAGGCTTTTTTTTGGAATGCAAACAAAAGGTTCAGAAGCTGAGTTTACAGGCATTTCAAGCGCTTCTAAATGCGGTAACTCTTGTTTAGCCGCATTTCGTGTATATATATATATATATATATATATATATATATATATATATATATATATATATATATATATATATATATATATATATATATATATATATATATATGTATGTCACTTGTAGTCAGTCCCATCCCCCACAGTTAGAACACACACAGGGAACACAGTAACCCCTTCCTTGCCAGTGACATTTACACAGTAATGAAGTGCATTTTTATAGCACTGATTGCTGTATAATTGTCAATCGACCCAAAAATGTGTCAAGTGTCCGATTGTGTTTGCCATAATGTTGTAGACCGTTGCAATTTCTAGTAAAAAATAATAAAAATGCCATAAATCTATCCCTTATATTGTAAATGCTACAACTTTTGCGCACACCAATCAATATACGCTTTTTGCTGGGTTTTTTTTATTACCAAAAATATGTAGAAGAATACATATCGGCCTAAACTGAAGGAAAAAAAAAATGGGGCTATTTATTATAGCAAAATGTACAAAATGTGTTTTTTGTTTTTTTTTCAAAATTGTCGGTCCTTTTTTTCTTTGTTTATAGCGCAAAAAATAAAAACCTCAGAGTTTATTAAATACCACCAAAAGAAAGCTCTATTTGTGAGGGGAAAAAAGGACATCAATTTTGTTTGGGTGCAACATCGCACAACCACGCAATTGTCAGTTAAAGCGACGCAGTGGCGAATTGCAAAAAATGGCCTGGTCATTGTGCAGCCGATTCTTCCGGGGTTGAAGTGGTTAATCCTTTCTAAACGCGCCATGTAAACACGGCAAAACGGACATTATAAACGTGGATTACCATCTGTCAAGTTTTAAGCATTCAGGAGAGTTTGTAAAAACATCCCACGTACATGAACTCTTGGTTAATAAATTAGAGCAAAGAGCAGTTTTGTGATATTATCCAAAAAACCTGCTTTCGTGCAAAAATATAAAAAATTTAAGCCGCACTCCAAAACTTAGCTCTCCTTTCCAATTGTCAAAAAAGACTGCATACGTCGATGCCAAAATCCCAATGTATTCTATTTTTTTTTTTTACAATTATTAAACACTGAAAGCCTAAGTTTTGGAGCGCAGGTTATATTTTTGACTGCGAGTGGAGATGACTATGGTGGCCGGCACTTGGGTTGTCCTTGTGAGATGAAAGGAGTAAGTCTGGAGCAGAGCCATTGGTTTGGATATGACTGTTTTTCATTCTCGTGCCAGTTTCAGACTTCTGATTTTTGTCTGTCCTCTTTGTGCTGGATTCGAGAGCTGCAAGGTACCTGATTCTAGCAAGTAGTAAAAACATTGTTTTTGCGTTTCCAGAGGAGCCAATCTCTCGGAGAGCGAGGCAGAGCAGGATGGAGACCACAACATCACAGAGCTGCCCCAGGCCTACGCTGGCAGAGGCAACATGAAGTCCCAGCAGAGTGCCGTGCGTCTGACTGAGGTCAGGAACGAATCTGTCTGCTTATTGGAAATTCCTTCATGTAAAGTGGTTTGTGTGCAATAACTCTTCTCTTTTTCACAGATTGGACCCCGGATGACACTGCAGTTGATTAAGATAGAAGAAGGCTTGAGTGATGGCAAAGTCCTGTATCACAGCTTCAGTGAGTTATGGGTGTTCATTTTAAAGTACTGAAATTGATTTTAAGAAGAAGCTTTGAATGTTTAGGAATGGCATTGGTTAATTTAACGCTGCATAACTCCAGCCAATTGTTTTACAGTGTATTTGTTCATTTCTTCAAGATTTGTGCGGTAATCCAATGTGAAAATGTGTCTTGGTAAAGAAGCTACCTTTCCTATCAAGACCAGTCACTTCTTGTGCAGGGGGACTGGTCTTGTATTTGCCCCCTTCTGTAGGTTTCTGCAGGCAGCTTGCAGTGGGTGGAGCTGCTGGGTCCTTCCATCACCCCTGCTCTCTGCACGGACTCTGTGCAGCCCAGTGATGATTCTGCAAGTTGATATCTGAGTTTTCAAAGGCATTTGGTGCACACAAAGTGGATTTATATCTTTTGTGTCTAATGTGGAATATATATAAATGAGCGCTTGTGCCTGGAGTCCAGCTTTAACATTTCTCTGGCATTCATTTATCTCTTCCTATAATGCCAGTGGACAGATTTTTCTATTTCCTGTGGCACCTGCACAAGAAATGAAGGGTGCATATGTCGCAGGAACATGAAGGCATAGACAGCAAAAAAAAAAGTTCTAACCCTTCCTCACTACTTTTTTGTTTGGTTCCCAGTTAGTGAATTTTTTCATCACTTCCTGTTCTTAAAGTGGACGTAAACTCCCCTATCGTTTTCAGCCAAGGAAGCTGCCATCTTTGCCTCTGTTTAATCTTCAACTGCTATGGTGCTGCACATGTGATTCTTTATGACACCAGCCATTGGATGGTTTGATAGTTTGGCTGAGAGCACAGCCAATGTGCAGTTAGCATTCCCGGCATGCTTTTTTTTTTTTTTTTTTTTTTTTTTTTTTTTACTGTTTAACCACTTCAGGACCGCCGTATTGCCATTGTACGTCAGCACAATGGCACAGGCAGGCAGAATCACGTACATCTACGTGATTGCCTTCCAGCGGGTGGGGGGTCCCATCGGACCCCCTCCCGCTGGATACGGCGGTCCGATTCGGTCCAGCAGCGATCCGTGATGAGGGGATGGCCGTTCGTTTTCGGCCACCCCCTCTGGATCGCTCCTGGCCAATGAGAAGCTTCCTCCCCTGTGTATTGTTTACACAGGAAGGAGGAAGTGATGTCATTCTCCTCGGGGCGGTCTTTTTGACCGGACTACGAGGAGAAGAGTAAAAGTAAGTCTGCACGAACACTACACTGACATGTAGGTACACACAGGCACACAAACCCCCCCCGATCGCCCCCCGATCCCCCCCCCGCCCCCCCTCCCCCCCCAGTCACAGTGTCACTGATTGCATTGATCATTTCTTTACTGATCAATGCATTCAGTGTCAGTTGTGACAGTAAAAACTGTCAGGACAGTTAGTGTTAGGTCCAGGGTAGCCCCCTATCACCCCCCAATAAAGATTTAACCCCCTGATTGCCCCTAGAGTTAACCCTTTCACCCCCTTTTGCCAGTGTCACTAAGCGATCATTTTTCTGATCGCTGCATGTGTCGCTAGTGTCGCTAGGTAGCTAGTTATTTTTTTAGGTTCACCGCCAGGTTTTTATATCGCTAGGTACCCCGATATACTACCCAATAATGTTTTTAACCCCCTGATTGCCGCTAGTTAACCCTTTCACCCCCTTTTGCCAGTGTCACTAAGCGATCGTTTTTCTGATCGCTGCATTAGTGTCGCTACAGTCGCTAGGTAGCTAGTTATTTTTTTAGGTTCACCGCCAGGTTTTTATAGCGCTAGGTACCCCGATATACTACCCAATAATGGTTTTAACCCCCTGATTTCCGCTAGTTAACCCTTTCACCCCCTTTTGCCAGTGTCACTAAGCGATAATTTTTCTGAACGCTGCATCAGTGTCGCTAGTGTCGCTAGGTAGCTAGTTAACTAGGCTCCCAAAAAGTCCCCCACATGTGGTATCCCCGTACTCGGGAGAAGCAGCAGAATTTATTTTAGGGTGTAATTTGACTTCTGCCCATAGCATGTGTGAGCAATATATCATTTAGTGACAACTTTGTGCAAAAAAAAAAAAGTTTGTAATATTCCCGCAACTTTTGGCAAAATATAAAATATTCCATGGACTCAACATGCCTCTCAGTAAATAGCTTGGGGTGTCTACTTTCCAAAATGGGGTCATTTGGGGGGGTTTTGTGCTATTTTGGCATTTTATGGCCTTCGAAACTGTGATAGGTAGTGAGGAGTTAAATCAAAAATTTGCACCCTTAGAAATCCTGAAGGTGGTGATTGGTTTTCGGGGTGCCGTGCGCGAGTAGACTCCCAAAAAGTCCCACACATGTGGTATCCCCGTACTCAGGAGAAGCAGCAGAATGTATTTTGGGGTGTCATTTCACATATAACCATGGCATGTGTGAGCAATATATCATTTAGTGACAACTTTTTGTAAAAAAAAATTATTTTTTTTTTTTTTGTCATTATTCAATCCCTTAGGACAAAAAAAATAAATATTCAATGGGCTCAACATACCCATCAGCAATTTCCTTGGGGTGTCTACTTTCCAAAATGGGGTCATTTGGGGGGGATTTGTACTGCCCTGCCATTTTAGCACCTCAAGAAATGAGATCGGCAGTCATAAATTAAAAGCTGTGTAAATTCCAGAAAATGTACTCTAGTTTGTAGACGCTATAACTTTTGCGCAAACCAAAAAATATACGCTTATTGACATTTTTTTTACTAAAGACATGTGGCTGAATAAATTTTGCCCTCAATGTATGACTAAAATTTAGTTTATTCGATTTTTCTTATAACAAAAAGAAGAAAATATCTTTTTTTTTCAAAATTTTCGCTCTTTTTTCATTTATATCGCAAAAAAAAAAAATCGCAGAGGCAATCAAATACCATCAAAAGAAAGCTCTATTTGTGGGAAGAAAAGGACGCAAATTTCGTTTGGGTGCAATATTGCATGACCGCGCAATTACCAGTTAAAGCAGCGCAGTGCGAAATTGCAAAAAGACCTCTGGTCCTTAAGGTGTTTATTGGTCCGGAACTGAAGTGGTTAAATCAATGGTTTTACTTCCACTTTAAAGGAAATTTTTTGAAAATCAAAGCAAGAGGAACCGCAATAACATGATGGGTCTCCCAACACTTTCTCACGCTATCCATAACAGTCATATCAAACTCTTCTGATCTGGAGGCAACATATAAAATCTGTCCCCTCCCCACTTTGAACTCTCTAATTTCTGGGTGTATATGATTATACTGACCAATAACCGCCAATGGTGGTTTCATGTTAGATGGTGCCCCCAGGAATCCATTGCAACCCCCATTCGTGACAGGGTTTAAATAAATCTAACTTGAAAACTCTATGTAATAAAATTGTCATTGGCCTTTCCTGCAAAAACAAATTCTTCATTATTGACCTCCTATGTGAACATGTGGCCAATAAATGTGTGTCTCATTTTTAGTTAAGAAGACAGAAGAGGAGATCTCGGCAATGCTGGATCGCAAAGAGAAGAAACTGAAGCTGAAGAATGAGCGGAAGCAGAAACAGGAGCAGAATGTGCAGAAAAAGCAGCAGCAGAAGGAAGAGAACAAGTACGTCACCACTCTCTGTGTTATATAGCTATGTGGAGCACATGAGTGGTTTTTGTATGTGCAAACATCTTTTGGTAAACGCAAGCCTGAACCACTTCAGAAGATTTGGCTGCTCAATGACCAGGCCATTTGTTGTGATACAGCACTGCATCGCTTTAACTGACAACTGCACAGTCGTTCGACGTTGTACCCAAACAAAATGTCCTCCCCCCCCCCCCACAAATAGAGCATTATAAACAAAAGAATAGCGACAATTAAAAAAAAAAAAAAAAAACTTGCTTTTTGATAAATATCCCACATTTAACCACTTCAATACAGGGCACTTTCGCCCCCTTCCTTCCCAGCCCAATTTTCAGCTTTCAGCGCTCTAGCGCTTTCAGTGACAATTGCGCGGTCATGCTACACTGTACCCAAATGAAATTTTTATCATTTTGTTCGCACAAATAGAGCTTTATTTTGGTGGTATTTATTCACGACTCCGTTTTTTATTTTTTGCGATATAAGCGCAAAAAAGCGGAAATTTGGAAAAAAAAAACAATATTTTCTTTTTTCTACTTCAATAAAAATCCAATAAAATCAAATTTTGTCATAAATTTAAGCCAAAATGTATTCTGCTACATGTTTTTGGTAAAAAAAAATCCGTTAAGTGTATAATAATTGGTTTGTGTGATCACGGACATATGTACGCAAATGATCATGTACATATGTGTGCAGGTGATCACGTACATATGTGTGCAGATAATCATTGGGACATGTGATTTTAGTGGGACGTATGTGGGGGACATGTTTTTATTATTAGGGACATGTGTTTTTATTATTTGGGGACATGTATGTTTTGGGGACATGTGTGGGGACATTGTGTTTATACTGTGTGATGTGTTTACTGTGTGGTGTGTTTACTGTGTACACTAGACTGGTGATCAGTGAGTAAAAAGCTGTAAAAAGCAGCTCATACTCACTGATCAGCAGCCGGCTGCAGCGATCTGCTCTCCTCTCCACAGCGATGACTTCTGTGTGAGGAGAGGAGGAGCCGATTGCCTAGCAACCGGCTGTTTGTTTACATCACATGACGGCCGTGATTGGACACGGCCGTCATGTGATCAGGAGGGCCAATCACAGAGCCCTCCTGCCGATCTGAGATGCGCCGTGTCCGGGTGACACGGGCGCATCGGGATCGCGCCGCTGCGCGGGCGCGCGATCCCGCTACTCCTGAATGACGTTCCTGAACGTCATATCAGGAGTAGGCGGCTCCCACCCGGCCGTATATGTGCATTGGCCGGGTGGGAAGTGGTTAAAAAAAAAAAAAAAAAAAAAAATTTCCTCAGTTTAGGCCGATCCGTATTCGACATATGTTTTGATAAAAAAAAAAAAAAACGCCATAAGCGTATATTGATTTGTAGATGCTATAACTTTTGCGCAAACCAAATATAGTTATGGCATATATATATATATATATATATATATATATATATATATATATATATATATATATATATATATATATATATATATATATATATATATATATATATATATATATATATATATATATATATATACTATTATTTTTTTCCTTGCTAGTAATGGCGGTGATCTGCGATTTTTATCAGGACTGCGATATTGCGGCGGACAAATTAAACACTTTTGACACATTTTGGTACCAGTGACAATTTTACAGCTATAAAAATGCACTGATTACTGTATAGATGTCACTGGCAGGGAAGGGGTTAACACTAGGGGGCGATCAAGGGGTTAACTGTGTTCCCTGACTGTATGTTCTAACTGAGGGGATGGGAGTATCTAGGAGGAGAGAGACCGGTGTTCATACTTAGTGTGAACACACGATCTGTCTCTACTCCCCTGAAAGAACCGGTATTTGTTCATACACACAGATCCGATTCTCGCTCTGTCTCGAGCAATCGTGGCTGCCCGGCGGTCATCGTGACCGCTGGGCACTCGGATTGGCTCCGGATACATGCGCGTGCACCTAGTGGCCAAAAGGTGAAGCGCCGTAAAGTAACGTAGTTTCACCCAGCTGTGCCATTCTGCCACAGTAAAACTGCAGCGACCGGTTGGCAAGTGGTTAAAATAATTGTGAATGATCACCTTGTAAAACAACCCATTCAGTTTAACATAGAAATGTAAGGCAAAACATTTTTGTAAAGAGATAAAATAAATTTTAACGTCCAGCAGGATATGCTGATCAGTAGTGTGGTGTGTCACTCTGACACACTGCGTCTTCGATCCCGGTAAAAATCTTATGCGTATGAGATTATCAGTGCAGCCCCATCAAGGATGCCAACCAGTGCTCACCAGCAAATCACCCATCAGTGCCGCCTCATCAGTGCTTATCAGTGAAGAACACAACTTGCTAATTTACAAAATTTTGTAACGGATACGAAGATAAACTTAAAAAAAGACTGAATTATTTATTTTATTTATATTTGTTTAACAAATAACCAAGTGCTGATCAAATACCACTTTAAAAAAGCGTTTTATTTGTGGGGAAAAAAAATTTTGTTTGGGTACAGTGTTGCATGACCGCACAATTATCATTGAAAATGCGACAGCTCTGAAAATTGGCCTGGGCAGGAAGGGGGTAAAGGTGTCCAGTATTGAAGTGGTTAATAAGTGATCCCATTCCCTCAATTCTCAGCTGCATAAGAGCTCGGGGAGGAGGAGAAGCAGCAGCACACTGAGCTTCTAAGTGAATGGCTGTGCAGCGTGCCAGGACATGTCTGATCATTGGAGGAGAGCAGTCTGAGTTTATCGGCATAAACTGAGGAAAATTTGGGATATTGTAGCAAAAAAGGGGTTAACCACTTGGGAGCAGTGTAGGAGTTAAGTGTGTCCTGGGGCGTGTTTCTAACTGGGGGGGGGGGGGGGGAGCGTGGCTGTGTGACACTGATCTCTGCTCCCGATTACAGGGAGCAGAGATCAGTGACCGTGTCACTAGGGAGAACGGGGAGATACTTGTTTACATTATCATCTCCCTGTTCTTCCTCCCCGCGAGACGATCGCGGGTATCCCTGCTGCGATCGAGTCTGCAGGACCCGCCTCGGAGCTTGCCACAGGGATAGCCCGCTGGCTGCCTCTTAAAGGGCAAAATACAGGTACCTTAGTTTGCCTGTACGAGCCCTTCTGCCGACATATATCGGAGTGAGGTGGTTGGCGAGCGGTTAAGTGAACCTGTCTCCAGGAGTCCCTGGATCTCTGGTGCACACTTATGGGCTGTCTGGAATGGGGAGGGAAACTTGCCTTCCAATTGGGCAAATGCAGAAGTTCTGTGTATAGTGTGTATAGCATGCACCTAGGTAGGATCCAGGCCTCTGCGTGCAGAGAAGTGAATTGGAGGTGCATTGCCTGCAATTTGCAGCATCATCTGTTTCTGCAATGTATTTCAAGAAGAGGTTTTTTATTTTTTGCACTGTTAATCCTGGGCAGCCAGCTTGGGGCTCGTTCACATGGGGTGGGTAGACAATAAAAGCAGGTTGTTGAGGTGAGGTTTTACCGCCCTCCTAAACTAAGAAATGCAGTCATTCAGAGCTGTACCAATGCTGTGAAGGCTGCAGGAGAATGCACATGGGTGGGACAGTACACTGAAAATTACTATGAAACACACCCCCCCCAACTCATTCACCAGCTAGTCAGTTGCAATCTTAGTCAATCTACATCAATTCTCATATTTTTACATTGCTTTGTTGAATTGGTAAATGTCCCCACTGTGACTCTGTCACTTAGAAAGGTTGTTTAGTTTACTAGAATCAATTGAAAGCCCTGACCTTTTACGGCAGCCCCATACCAAGAGCGTGTGCAATATGCAAGTAGCTTTACACCAAATGAAGCTGAGGCCCTCGTCTTCCCGTCTCATACCCTGAATTTCAGTACTAGCAGCTCAATGACTAGGAGGCACCCATATTGCAATGGAGGATGAGGGGGGTGTTCTGGTTTCTGACGAGAAGCAAAGTCTGTATCTGTGCATGCTGCCTGGGTGAGGGGTCCTAGATCAAGCTGGAGGACCATTTTGGCAGGCAAGGGTGTGTTATGCCTACTATTACTATTTCCTAGTAATGCTAGTTTATACAGACTCTTCTAGTAACAGGTTTCCTTTAACATGGAGGTAAATTCAGCCACACATGCAAAATTTTGACAGTACGGCCTTGGAAATAAACCTGTAAATGGAGTGTGTTTTAGCCAATGTACAGTAGCTGTTTCCTTGATTTTTTTTTTTTTTTTTTTTCTTCTAGATTACTATCTGTATGAGTCTTAGGAATAGTTTTACAGGCCCTTACACTTAAACCGGCCCTACAGCTTCATTGCAGTATGACTTTTTCTTGCAACGTATGCAGTGACCTTTTATAGTGATATGTTCTCTCCCTGCACACAGGAATCGCAGTATGGCCGGTATGAAGAGGAAGAAAGGTGAGGATGATGAGGACAGTGAAGTAGAGGATCCTGGTTTGTCAGGAGAACAAGATCCAGCTAACCTGTCAGAAGATGATGATGCCGAGTATTACAGACAGGTGGTTGGGGAGGAGCCTGACCAAGGTACCGTCTCCCTCATATATTCTTTTGTGCTTCAAGTCCTCTTCATTAATGTTATATGTGCTTATTTGCTCTTTAGTCGTATTTCTAAGTAGGTAATGTTTTTTTTTTTTTTTACCTGGACTAGTGCTGATCAGAAAAATTGCTTCTTTAAAGCTGAAATTTGGGTATAACTGTTTTTACATGGCTACATTGGTTCAGTTTAGACCAATGTAAGTTCCCTGTGGAAGCCGGAAATCATTGTAATCAGCACCAGTAATCATCGCTAGCTTCTGGGTCCCATGCTGAGCACCTGCCCTGTTTCTTAGTGAACAAAGTAGGTCGCTTGCTCAGTACCATTCAGGGAACACTTTGCATTTTATTAGAAAATGCAAAGTATTTTCTGATTGGATGAGGTGGCGATTGTGATATCCCTGTCCCATTTCATCTCACCCAGAGAACACTTTACATTTATTGAAAAAAGTAAAAGTAATGGTTTAGTGCCCATGTAGAGCGAGCACCTTTCTGTGTTCACAGGGCAGCCACTTGACATTGGACCCAAAAGCTGTTGAAGATCACTGTAGGAGCGGTGATTTCCAGCCTCCACAGGGATCGGCCAGGTATGGCCAAACTGAACCAGTATAACTTGTTAAACCTTGCCATACCCAAACTTAAGCTTGTAATCCTTTTTATTTCTCTGATTATTTTCATATAGATTTGTTTGATCTCTAGAGAATTAAGACAATTAGAAATGTAAACCGCATTTGTTTATTCATTGTTAAGTCTGCTGACAATGATTAATTTCTGCATGTTTATATTGTTGTCCCTTGTCCTTTTTCCCTATGTGTGCGTGTCTAGGATGTTTGTCATACCATTTCTGAAACATTCTCTATTGAGTTCTATGTAAAGATCTAGATTATAAAATATAAAGCATAACTAAAAAACTTTATCCATCCCCAACCCTCTCCCCTCTCTTTGCCAATATGTTCTTTTAAATTTATCCCTGGTTTTATACACCATTCACATACTAACCCACCCAGGGAATTCCGTGTTTTCCTGCTTTGATCCACTCCTGCCACAAGCTGGGTCCCGCACCACCATCTTCTTATGATGTCATTCAGAGCCAGTTGTTGTGTTCCTGGTTCAGCCAACTGCCCCCGATATCCTGCCAGGTCTAGCCTCCTCTGGCCACTGTATGGAAATGAAAGCATCTTGCAATATGTAACCAGCATATCCCAGAAGGCTTCAGAATGGAGGAAAGGTTATTCATGCCTAGGCGAGGTGTGGACTGGAAAAAAAAAACGTGTGTGTGGTAGGGGTGGTACAGTGATGTATAATTCATTTGGTGAGTGAAGGTCTGCTGTAAAGTGGAGTTCCACTCATTTATAAGTTTTTATTAAAAGTCAGCCGCTACAAAAAGTTTAGCTGCTGACTTTTAATAAACAGACACTTACCTGTCCTGTCCCATGGTCCAGCGATGCGCCTGAAGCCTCACTCCTGTCCACACCTTCATTGCAGGGTGCGTGAGTTGTGCTGCGCTCTTAGTGGCCAGGCAATCTTCTGGGACCTTTGACATGTCCCAGAAGATTGCAGAGAGGAAGTGGGATAGGAAGTACCTGTCAAAACTAGATCCCCCCCCCCCCCCAAAGAAAATTGACATGCAAAGTGTGGCTTGTAAGGGTGCAAGGAGTTCTTAAAGCAGGAGTTCCACTATTGTTTGTTTAGCACTCATGGAAAACTTTTAAACATTTTTTTAATATATAATTATACAGAAAGAATGAATGTTAGTTCTGATGTCAGCTGTTAGGTTTAGAAGTAACGGCTTTATCTTTCCACCTTTTTAGACCTATTTCTCCACGGAAGCAAAAAGCCCTTTGGGGGCAGGAAGTATGGACCTCCCAGAAAAAAGTTTAAAGGTTCTAAAGGACCTGCCAAACAGAGGCGGGATTCTGATTCCCAGGCTGAACCTCACAAGGGAAAATTCTCCAAACACCAAAAGTCAAAATTCCCAAAAGGACAGTCACCCCGACCTGGCAAAAAGCAACAGAAGTTTCAGAAAAGTAAGGAGGGGAAAGGAGCACACAAACACTCTCCTGCTCAGAGTAAAAGGGGCTTCAAGAAGCCGGGGGCATTTGGCTCTAAGGGCCCAAAGATGGGGAATCGCTCAAAAACAAACACCCGGCAAAAAGTGGGTGGGCCAAAAGGAAAGGCTTTCAAGCAGAAGAAAAAGTCACATTAAATGGACAACTGTTAACACATCTTCTGTAAATATGTGTATTTATCATCTAGGTATCCAACTATTGACTGCCAAAAAAATAAACTTAGTTTCCTTTATAAATTTGTATTATTTTTTTACTTGGTCTTTAAAACAAGAAAATAATAAGAGGCATTTGTAACAAAGGCAAAGTAAGCTTTTCAAATTTGTGGCTACTGAAGGTATATTTGGGGGGGAAAAAGATTGCAAAAACATGTTCTAACCATCCACAGGAAGAAGAAATGGCTGCTCACCACGGCTGCTCCTGAGTCCTTTTATTGAATATATCCCAACATGATGCACACAGGACACTGACAGGCTGCAAATGGTTGACACATTTCACACAAGACAACTGTGTTTAATCATAATTATGATTCCTAGTATGCACACACAAAATTAATCATTGAACCTCATGCCAATGTGTTTAAAAATCCTAAATAAACCAAATCTACTTATAAAGCTGCTTCTCCAAATGTGCAGAGACACTACAAATTAAAATTTTTAAGTGAGGGGGTGCTATACTTAAATGGTGTAATAATACCTGTGGTGTTTATTGATTTTGTATTTAAATTTTATTTATTATTCTCCGAAATAGTGCATAGAATATATAAAGTGCACAAAGCATTTAGAGTGCTTCAATTAAAGTTCATTGAGCCCTTGGATGAAAAAAATCTTGATTCTGCAATGTGAAATGCGAAACTAAATACCTTCTGCCTGCGCTAGAGCTAAAAGACCGCTAAAGCACAGGCTCAAATTGCTGGGAGGGCGTCTATGGACATCCTTCCGTGATCATGCTTCCCGCATGCCCCCTACGGCACGAGTCTGTGATCACCATGTCCTTTGGACAGAGATCGAGTTAAAGAGCCAATGGTTCTTTACCATTTGACCAGCTGTGTCCAATCGCAGCCTGGCCACAGCGTAAACAGGATTTGCCTGTTATCGGCAGTCCTCTCCTCACTCTGACAGCGTGTGGAGAGCTAATAACTGGCAAATCCACACAGGGAACATCTACAGTGATGATCAGGGCACTGATCATCAGTACATTGCCCACAAATGCTGCCAATCTGTGCACATCAGTGAAGGAGAAATATTACTTATTTAGAACAGAAACTAAAAGTTTTTTTTCCTTTTTTCAAAATTTCCGTTTTTTCTGCAAATAATAAAACCCAGTGGTGATTAAAAACCACCAAAAGAAAGCTCCATTTGTCTAAAATAAAAAAAAAAAAGATAAAAATTTTGTTTGGATACAATGTTGCATGACTGCGCAATTGCCATTTAAAGTGTGACAGCGCTGAAATCTGAAAATTTGCCTTGGCAGGAAGGAGGTGAAAGTGCCCAGTAGGCAAGTGGTTAAACCATCACCACCAACTTCATTCACACCTGATGTGCTCTACTGGAATATTACACACCAGACTGCCATGACCTAAACTGAACTAAAAAAAAGGTCAATAATTGCTTGAGTACTGAGTTTCCTTATAGCTCTATACATATAACACACAATTATCATGGATCCAATACAGTACTCCTCTCCGCTATGTTACCATAAATCAGAAAAAAAACTAGATTGTGTAACACTGTTTATTAAAAATAGTTTAAAAACATGGACAAGCGGCTTACATATATGGTGCCCTCCCTGTGACTGGAAATGTTTGCCCGTTTTTTTAATGTTGGGATCGCCACTGCTCTGCTCAAGATCTGGAGCCGGTATGCATTCCACGTGCCAGATACTTGGGACCGAAAGATCGGAACCCGGAAGTGATGTGACTGGAAATTGCATCACTTCCGGGTTCCGATCTTCCGGTCCCAAGCATTCGGCAGGTGGAATGCGCACTGGATGCGATTTATTGACCACCTTTTTAGTTGGAGGTCATGGCAGTCTGGTGAGGGATATTACAGTAGAGTACATCGGGTGTGAACGAAATTGGCGGTGATGACATTTCACATTGAAGAATCCAAGAATTTTTTTCATCCAAGAAGGGCACTTAAGGCTTTATGCACACTAGCATTACTCATAAGCGAAAAAAAGCTAGAAAAAAATGCTGGATGAATATTGCTTGCGTGAGCCACTGGTCACGGCACTTGCTACTGAAGAAATGGCACAGGCGGCTGTTTGTTCACAGCACATGTATATATATTCTGTCAGTATATATGATATTTACCGTACTTATAGGTGAGCCTTATTATAGGCTTACCTATAAGGTACAACTGACACTGTGGTTTACAACCTCTTTAAGTAGCTATTAGGAGTATTAGCATTTTATTAGTGTGTTTGCAGTACATGAAGAAAAAAAAAGCTGTAGCATTATAGGAGCATTTAGCAGGCAGTCTTTTATGACTTGTAAACTGACAGTGGTGCTGCACAGCTCTGTGTATAATCCTGACAGTTTACAGATATTGGGAATAAGAGTTGGGTGCCAGGGTGTTATTACAGATATTGGGAGTAAGAGCAGGGTGGCAGGATGTTACAGATATTGGGAGTAAGAGCTGAGTGCCAGTATGTTATTACAGATATTGGGAGTAAGAGCTGAGTGCCAGTATGTTATTACAGATATTGGGAGTAAGAGCTGGGTGCCAGTATGTTATTACAGATATTGGGAGTAAGAGCTGAGTGCCAGTATGTTATTACAGATATTGGGAGTAAGAGCTGAGTGCCAGTATGTTATTACAGATATTGGGAGTAAGAGCTGAGTGCCAGTATGTTATTACAGATATTGGGAGTAAGAGCTGAGTGCCAGGATGTTATTACAGATATTGGGAGTAAGAGCAGGGTGGCAGGGTGTTACAGATATTGGGAGTAAGAGCTGGGTGCCAGGATGAGTGAACTCCTGTGCACATGCGTTGCATCATCCCAGCTGAGCAAAATAAAACCAGCTAAAGAATCAAGATCATAAAGACTGAGGCCGCGTACACACGAGAGGATTGTCCGTCCAACTTAGTCCGCTGAAACGTGTTTCAGCGGACAGTCTGGCGGACTAAGTCTTTCGGAATTTCCGTAATACAGTCCGTCCAAACTTGGTTTCAGCGGACAATCCGCTCGTGAGTAGGCTAGTTCGACGGACTAAGTATGGCGCATGCTCAGAAAGGATTTACACGGCCGAAGGTTGCATTGCTGTGTATTGGACGTCGTATTTCTAGTCCCGTCGTACGTGCTGTACACGTCATCGCGCAAGCTTTCAGCGGACTGTCTGTTCATCGTGTGTGGTCAAGTCCGTTCATTCGAAAGTAGGACGGACTGTCTGTCGGATTGTCTGACGAACTTAGTTGGCCAGACAATCCTCTCGTGTGTACGCGGCCTGAGAAGACATGACGGAAAACTGTTGGCACTATATAAATTCTGTAAAATGATAAACGGCAACGGAGCTATGGGGGAGATTAGACATGGCGCTGGGTGGGGCACTTTACAAGGTAAGGATGGCATAATGTTCACATAGGTCATGCATATTTACACAAGCTCCTGGGGAACCTAAAAAGTTGAATTCTGCTTTAAGCATGAAATGTATCTATGTTCCTAAGGGAGATTTGAAATCATTTTCATCGCATGAAGGAAAACCTAGTCCTATCTCTTCCCCCTCCTGCCTCCCAGCACTGCTGTTGGTCAATGAGCCTGAGTTGACAAGCAAGGGCGTACTTCATTTGCCATAAAAAAAAAAAAAGCAACAAATTGTGTATTTGTTCTTTTCATGCAAAGAAAATGACAACCCAATTAGTCTATTTTTGTGTGCAACTTTACTTTTCAATTTCAGATGATAAATTCTGGGGACATAAGCATCTCTAGACCTGTGAACCTGGGTGCGTGCCTTGGCTCTAGCAACAGTCAGTTACTGTATGTAGACTGTGCTGGGCATGAGTGCCCTTTAACCCGATAGTGCCTGCATAGTTCCCGTATGTTGTGCAGGACAATGAGGAGCCAAAAGCAAACTGAGGGTTCTTCCCCCCCCCCCCCCTCACTCACCGGACACTTTTAGGTACACCTATACTATTGCATGGTAACTTAAATTGCTAATCAGCCAATCACATGGCATAAGCCCAATGCATTTAGACTTGGTGAAGACAACTTTCTGATGTTCAAACCGAGCATAAGAAAGAGAAAATATCCAGTGAGCAGCAGTTGTGTGGAGGAAAATGCCTTGTTGATGTCAGAGGAGAATGGGCAGACTGGTTGGAGATGATAGGCAACAGTAACTCAAAGAACCACTCATTACAACCAAGGAATGCAGAATACCATATCTGAATACACAACACATTGAATCTTGAAGCAGATGGGTTACAGCAGTAGAAAACTATACCAGGTGACACTCCTGTCAACTAAGAACAGCAAACAGGCTACAATTTGCACAATTATACAATAGAAGATTGGAAAAAACGTTGCCTGGTCTGATGAGTCTCGATTTCATCTGCAACATTCAGGTGGTAGGGTCAGAATTTGGCATAAATAGGATCCATCCTGTCTTGTATCAACTGTTCAGGCTGGGGGTGTAATGGCATGGGGGATATTTCTTGGCACAATTTTGGCCCCCTTAGTACCAAGCGAGCATCCTTTAAACACCACAGCCTACCTCAGTATTGTTGGTGACCATGTTCATCCCTTTAGGACTACAGTGTACCCATCTTCTGATGGCTCCTTCCAGCAGGATAATTCACCATGTCACAAAGATCAAATCATCTCACCACTGGACAATGAGATCACTGTACTCCAATGTCCTCCACACTCACCACATCTCATCTAATAGAGCACCTTGGGGATGTGGCAGAAAGGGAGATTTGCATCATGGATGTTCAGCCAACAAATCTGCAGAAACTGCGTGATGCTATCATGTCACTATGGACCAAAATCTCTAAGGAATGTTTCCAACACGCAGTTCTGAAGGCAAAAGGGGATCCAACCCGGTACTAGCAAGGTATACTTAATAAAGTGGCCGGTAAGTGTATATTGCTAAGCTCCCACTGACCATGAGTATAAGGTGACATTTCTCAGCCACCAATAAAAAGGAGCACTTTACCACTGATAACCATAAATTTAGCCAACACTAAGAAGTCCAAAGCTTGTGTAATGTAAAAGGAATTAAAATATTGAGGCGTAACCCCCCGCAAACAACTGCTTTGTTGTGAAGATTAAGCAGAGTTGCAGGAAAATTGTAGAGAAGAAAAGGTGAAAAGTATTTGAGAAGAAGATCCTGATGTACAAGGTGAAATCTGCTCCTAAACTTGTCATGCATACACACGGTCGCACAAGGTTGTCGGATAATCTGATCGTTCTGAGCGCGGTGACGTAGAACACGTACGACGGGACTATAAACGGGCCAGTAGCCAATAGTTTTTGTCTCGTAATTTATTCTGAGCCTGCGTGGCACTTTGTCTGTCTGAATTGTCTACACAAGATCAGAATTTAAACGATCAGATTTTGTTGACGGAAAATTTTAGATCCAGCTCTCAAACTTTGTGTGTCGGAAATTCATACAAAACGGTCCGATGGAGCCCACACACGATTGGATTTTCCGACAACACCATCCGATCGCACATTTTCCGTATGTACAGGGCATTAGTCTGTAGGGTTCAATATTGAGTTGGCCCACCCTTTAAAGCTATAACAGCTTCAATTGTTCTGGGAAGGCTGCCCACAAGGTTTAGGAGTGTGTCTATGGGAATGTTTGACCATTCTTCCCAGAGGTGCATTTGTGAGATCAGGCGTGGTGTTGGATGAGAAGGTCTGGCTCGCAGTCTCCATTCTAATTCTTCCCAAAGGTGTTCTATCGGGTGCAGGCCTGTCAAGGTCCTCCACCCCAAACTCGCTCATCCATGTCTTTATGGACATTGCTTTGAGGATGGCCCCTTCCTGTTCCAACATGACTGCGCAACTGTTTACAAAGCAAGGTCCATAAAGACATGGATCAGTGAGTTTTGGGTGGAGGAACTTGACTGGACTGTTATTGAACCCTATGGACTAAGACTGGAATGCCATTAACCACTTAAGCCCTGGACCATTTTGCTGGCCAAAGACCAGACCACTTTTTGCGATTCGGCCCTGCGTCACTTTAACTGACAATTGCGCGGCCGTGCAAATTGGCTCCCAAACAAAATTATTTTCTTTTCCCCCTCAAATTGTCCTTTCTTTTGCTGGTATTTGATCACCCCTGCGGTTTTTATTTTTTACGCTATAAACAAAAAGGCCGATACGTCTTCTACATATTTTTGGTGAAAAAAAAATCACAATAAGCGTTTATTGATTGGTTTGCGCAAAAGTTATAGCGTTTACAAAAAAGGGGATCGTTTTATGGCATTTTTATTCATTTTTTTTTTTTACTAGTAATGGCGGCGATCAGCGATTTTTATTGTGACTGTGACATTATGTGACATTATGGCGGACACATCGGACATTTTTGACACATTTTTGGGACCATTGTAATTTATACAGCAATCGGTGCTATATAAATTCACTGATTTCTGTGTAAATGACACTGGCAGTGAAGGGGTTAACCACTAAGTGGCAGTGTAGGGGTTAAGTGTTTCCTGGGGCATGTTTCTAACTGTGGGGGGGCTTGGCTGTGCGTGACACGTCACTGATCTTTGCTCCCGATGACAGGGAGCAGAGATCAGTGACAGTGTCGCTAGGCAGAACGAGGATAAGCTTGTTTACATTAGCATCTCCCCGTTCTTCCTCCCATGAGACGATCGCGGCTATCCCCGTGGCGATCGATTCTGACTCACGGAGGACCCGACCGGCGAGCGTGCCGCCGGCACGCCGCCAAATTTAAAGGGACCTACAGGTATGCCTATTTGCCTATCCATGCCATTCTGCTGACATACATCGGCGTGTGCCGATCGGGAAGTGGTTAAAGGAAGAAATCGTCAGAATTCAAGAAGGCCATGATCTTTATGTAGGACAATGTTCCATTGCATGCATCCAAGTATTGCACTGCTGGCCAAGCCAGAAAAGACCTCAAGGATGACTGGCCACCTAAGGTCTGTCCGTTACAGGACCTCAAGGTTCGTACGTTACCTGAACGAATAGGACAAGACTTCAAAAAGTGACCTGTCTGGCCACAATAAAAGCACAATCTCTTCTTCCTTCTAAACCCTTGTACACACGGTCGGAGATTCCAACGGAATGTGTCCGTTCGGACCATTTTGTCGGATATTCCGACTGTGTGTGGTCTCCATCGGAATCCGACGGACCAAGTTTTCCAACTTTTTCAGACAAAATGCTCCGATCGGACATACTCCGATCATGTGTAGAGAATTCCGATCGGACAAAGTGCCACGCATGCTCAGATCAAATTCCTACATCAAAGCTATTGGCTACTAGCCTGAACGTAGTCCCGTCGTAACGAAATAACGTCATCACGTTCTGAACGATCAGATTTTCCGACAACTTTGTCCAACCGGGTGTATGCAACAGTTTCAGCCAAAATCCGACGGATTTGGTTGTCGGAATGTCCGACCGTGTGTACAAGGGCTAAGGGCTCTCTCATCTGCAGAGAGATCTGTGAAGCCCAAGTGCATGGGTTCACCTTCACTGACTGACTCAGTACCAGGAGGAGTGGGAAGTGGGGGAGCCAAGGGTGGGAATGCAAAGTTCTGAGACAAATGTTCAGGAGGCTTCCGCAAGCATTCCTTAAAAGAGAGTCTTACTCTGAGTCTTGAGTCAAAGAGAATGACAAACGTGATCAACTTCTCCAGCTCAGTGGATATATCTCGGGCTGCTATCTCATCTTTGATGGTATCCGAGAGACCATGAGAAAAAGCAGCCACGAGGGTCTCATTGTTCCACGCAACCTATGCTGCCAGAGTATGTAATTCAATGGCATAATTGGCAACAGTTCTTGTAGGCTGTTTGATGGACATGAGGCACTTGGCAGCAGAAGCGGAGTGTGCAGGAATGTCAAATACCCTTCTAAAGGAAGCCACAAATTCTGGGTAACTCAGGACAACAACCTAGTTTGTTTCTGTCCATGGGAAACGCCTGGGGCAGCATCTCAAAATATATCATGACTTGATTAAGAATCCCTCTGCATTGAACTGGATCGGTCCCAAATCTCTGGGGAAGCAAAGTGGACCAGACATACCTCTTATAGAGGCAATACACGAGGTGGGTGCCAGCACAAAGAGTGGAGCAGCAGCAGGGACGGCCTGAAACACAGGTTGTACAGGAGCAGCCACAGTGGGAGAGTCTAGGTGAGAGGTGCGATTCAGGAGCGTCTGTAACGCTATGGCAAACTGATCCATACGGTGATCCTGCTCATCCAACCTTGGAAAAATATTACCAACAAGTGGATTGACTGCATCTTCTGAATTCATCCAAGACAGAAGTGCAGTTAAAATCAGACTTGTTTAATAATTATAATTAGTAAAAGGTAAACAGAGCAACATAGTCAAATCATAGCCAGTGTTCAGTAACCGTAACATATAGTCAGACAAGCCAGGACATCAGGGAGCCAGAAATTAGCGTACTTCAGGACAGACCAGGAAATCAGGAAACTGGAGAATCAGCATAGTGGAACAGCAAGCAGGATCAGGAACCAGATGGAGCCAAGCGAGTCTTCCATGGGTACACAGGAGAGAATCTCTGGATGTGTTGACAAAGGTGAAGGCAGAGATGATCTGAACTGAACAGCTTAAGTAACCAGTAGGAATGACAAACAGGATATCGTCAACAGGTGAGTCACTGTGGAAAGATTTAGAGCTGGCAATTAACCGACAGCTGAGCGGCCTGCTCTGAGAAGGAAGGGCTGAGCCTAGCTCTGACACGCAGCCTACACATTTCTGGTCGCACTGGACCCTGACACTGTCTCTTATACCATGTCCGCACACTCTCTGGCTGTCTTCTGTACCATGTCCATACACTCTCTGGCTGTCTTCTGTACCATGTCTGCACCCTCTCTGACTGTCTCCTATACCATGTCCGCACACTCTCTGACTGTCTTCTGTACCATGTCAGGACCCTCTCTGACCGCCTCCTGTACCATGTCCGCACACTCTCTGACCATCTCCTGTACCATGTTCCGCACCCTCTCTGACCATCTCCTGTACCATGTTCTGCACACTCTCTGACTGTCTCTTGTACCATGTCCGCACACTTTCTGACCATCTCCTGTATCATGTCTGCAGTCTCTGACTATCTCTTGTATCTGTTTGATGAAATCTGCCCGGGGGGATGGTGTTTGGAGTATCTTTATCTGCTGGTTGTTAAACTTTCTGAAATACAAATTTTGCTATTGTGGTGTAGGATCCATTTTTTCGGCGTAGGGATTCCCCTTTAAGTCCATACCAGGTGACGGGGCCAGCGACGCCTCCTTCGCTGGTCCCGGCTACCTGGAGCCGTGCTCAAAATGAGCGTACTTTTCTCCGGGCGGGAAAAGTCCGTTCGTTTCAAAAGTACGGCGGACTAGCACACACACAGCCGTATTGTCCACTGGACTAGCACACACACGGCCGTATTGATGTGCAAAACTACAATCTTAGTCTGCCGGACTTTTGAGTCAAAAAAGTCCGCCGGAGCCCACACACGGGCAGATTGTCCGGCGGACTCAAGTCCACCGGACTTTTCCACCAGATTGTTTGATTGTGTGTACGGGGCTTTACTTACCAGTAGCATGTGTAGAAGATGGTAATTGTTTATGCAGAATAACAGTCACAGTAGAAAATATCACATCAGCCACACATGATTTCACTTCCTACATATGCTCTGAATAACCTCTTGTGCTGGGTATTTCCTCTTTTTGGTAGATCCTTCTATTATAGGGCAGCCAGTTACTAACCACATCACGAAGTGTCTGTGCACAGTACAAGCCTTCTCGCCTTCTTGGAGAACGCCCTTTCCTACCTGGAGGGTGCTCATTGATGTCAGCATGAGCTCAGCATGAAGGTAAGTCACTGCAGGCAATTTACTATTGGTATTTATTTACTACTGAATCCAGTCGTAGTATAAAGTACAGCATCTCCTGTTATACTTGAAAGCAGACCTGTCACAAATATTTGGCAATTTAGGCTGAGTATACAATATAATGTTAAGCAGAAAAGGCATGTCAAACTGATCAATAGATTCAGGTAAAGCTAAAGATTTATGTATGTGTGTGATATATATATATATTGGGAAAGGAAACACACTCGTACACGTCGCTCCTGTAAATTATAACATAAAAGACATAGAGACAGCTCTGTAATCACTGAAGCTGAAGTTTGGGTATGAATTGTATTCCATATTTACATTGGCCTAGTTTGGACTAATGTAAGTATGCATATCAAATATTTATGAGATCCCTGTGGAAGATGCAAATCACTGTACTCACCGCTATTACAGTGATAGCTGCAGTTTTCCAGGTCTAGTGCAGAATGCCTTGTATTTTTTTCAATGAAAACAAGGTGGTCTCTGATTGGATGAGGTGGAGAGGTGGGACATTGATGTCACAATCTCCACCACATTCACATCCATCTGCTTCTCCTTGCCATGTTCAGTCACAGGCTTGGGGGGGGACAAGACCTGTAAACTGTTATCTAACTGCATCAGAGAAAAGACAGCTCTCCTGTCCTGCCAGACAGGCCTATGCTATTTGGCAGGACTGTGTAAATTTCAGGACTGGATGTAAAGAAATACACATTCTTTGGCAGATAAAACCACTTCCACATATATATGTATATGTCAGGCAGACAACTCCTCCATGAATCTTCTAGACCAGACACCCAGTGAAATCCTGAACTTAATTTCAGAGAATTTAGCAGAACAGGCCCCCCAGCACTGGCACAGCTGGGACCTCGATGAGAACAGGTAAAACTAGCTGCTGGGCTGCCCAGAAGGGCAGTAGCCCTTCAGGCTGGGAACTTCTCCTGGACAAGAACGAGGTAGCTCCAAGCTTCAGACTATTTATGCTCACTACTAGCCACCACCTGGGCAACAAAAATATTCAGCTGCTGATTTGCTTCATCCAGCCCACTATATTCTGGAATCCGCCAGAAGGAAGCAATCAAACCTGCAGCCAGTGAAACCCAGAACAGTCCAAAGCAATCACAAGCCACTCAACTGATTACAGGAGAGCCACAAGAACTAAATTTGCCTAACCCAACTAGCAGTTTATTTAGGCAAATGCGACACTCATATCAGCTTTTATATAACTTCTGGTTTACAAATCTGTACAAATGGGGATTAAAATAGAATTGGAGTCACCAGAGGAAATATATAGTTTAGTAGAGAAATCTTCAGTACGAGTTAAAAACCCTCACTTAAAGAAATAAATTGTAAAAAAAAAAAGTACCACACAATGGAAATTTGTATTACCTATTGCAATTGTCTGACTTGTTATGACAGCATATGCATGTTAATTAACTCACTATATGGGGGAGATATGATGCAAATATTGGCAACACAAATTAACACATAGAAAAATGCACATTAATATGCTGCAATCAATCGCCTTAGTGAGAATGGGCTCTAAAAGATTCAGCTTAGAAGAAGGGACCCCTGCAATGGCTCAAGTTTGAAACTGCACCGAAAAACAGAGCAAGATCCAGCAATAGAGTCCACAGAATGAATATAAATAGTTTTTTGTTGCTTTCATTGAATTATTAAAATTGATAAAGAAATATAAAAATCGTAAGTAGCACACAAGGACAACTTAAACATACTTAGAAGAATTTTGTAGGTTCCTACAGCATGCAGTGCCTTGAAAAAGTATTCATCATACACCTTGAAATTTTCCACATTTTTTCATGTTACAACAAAAAACATTAATGTTTTTTATTGGTATATTATGTGATAGACCAACACAAAGTGGCACGTAATTGTGAAGTGGAAGGAACATGATAAATTGTTTTCCAAATTTTTTACAAATAAATATCTGAAAAGTGTGGCGTGCCTTTGTATTCAGCCCCCATTACTCTGATACCCCTAACTAAAATCTAGTGGAACCAATTGCCTTAGAAGTCACCTAATTAGTAAATAGAGTCCACCTGTGTGTAATTTGATCTCAGTAAAAATATAGCTGTTCTGTGAAACCCTCAGAGGTTTGTTAGAGAACCTTAGTGAACAACCAGCATCATGAAGGCCAAGGAACACACCAGACAGATGAGGGATGCATTTGTGGAGAAGTTTAAAACAGGGTTAGGTTATAAAAAATATCCGAAGCTTTGAACACAGTGTTGGATCCATTATCCGAAAATGGAATGGAGTATGGCACAACTGCAAACCTACCAAGACATGGAGAGAATTAATCAGAGAAGCAGCCAAGAGGCCCATGGTAACTGGAGTTGAAGAGATCCACAGCTCAGGTGGGAGAATCTGTCCACAGGACAACTATTAATCATGCACTCCACAATTCTGGCCTTTATGGAAGGATGGCAAGAAGAAATCAATTGTTGAAAGAAAGCCATAATTAGTCCTGTTTGCAGGTTGCGGGAAGCCATGTGGGGAGCAAAGCAAACATGTGGAAGAAGGTAGTCTAGTCAGATGAGACCAAAATTTAACTTTTTGTCCTAAAAGCAAAACACTATGTGTGGTGGAAAACTAACACTGCACATAACGCTGAACACACCATCCCCACCGTGAAACATGGTGGTGGCGTCATCATGTTGTGGGGATGCTTTTCTTCAGCAGGGACTGGGAAGCTGATCAGAGTTGATTGAAAGATGGATAAAGCCAAATACAGGGCCATCTTAGAAGAAAATCTGTTAGAGTCTCCAAAAGACCAGAGATTGGGGTGAAGGTTCACCTTCCAGCAGGACAACGACCCTAAACATACAGCGAGAGCTACAATGGAATGGTTTAGATCAGTGATGGCGAACCTTGGCACCCCAGATGTTTTGGAACTACATTTCTCATGATGCTCAGCTACATTGCAGAGTGCAGGAGCATCATGGGAAATGTAGTTCCAAAACATCTGGGGTGCCAAGGTTCGCCATCACTGGTTTAGATCAAATCATATTCATGTGTTAGAAGGGCCATGTCAAAGTCCAGACTTAAATCTAATTCAGAATCTGTGACAAGACTTGAAAATTGCTGTTTACAGATGCTCTCCATCCAATCTGACAGAGCTGGAGCTATTTTGCAAAGAAGAATGGGAAAAATGTCACTCTCTGGATGTGTAAAGCCGGTAGAGAGATCCCCAAAAAGATTTGCAGCTGTAATTGCAGTGAAAGGGGGTTCTGCAAAGTATTGGCTTATGGGGGCTGAATAAAAATGCACACCACACTTTTCACATATTTATTTGTAAAAAAGTTTGAAACCCATTTATCATTTTCCTTCCACTCCATAATTATGTGCCACTTTGTGTTGGTCTATCACATAAAATCTCAACAAAATACATTTACGTTTTTGGTTGTAACATGACAAAATGTGGAAAATTTCAAGGCACTGTCTCCACTGGTTAAAGGGGTTGTAAAGTAAAAATTTTTATTTTTTTAAAATAACAAACATGTCATACTTACCTCCACTGTGCAGCTCGTTTTGCACAGAGTGGCCCCGAACCTGCTCTTCTGGGGTCCCTCAGCGGCTGTCTCTGCTTCCTCCCGCAGGTGCTTCTCACGTTAATGCGAGCTCCCTCGCATTGGTGAGAAGCACTGCAGGCGCGCTCCCGTGATACAGCCGGCGGCTATAGCCGCTCGCTGTATCACAAGGCCCCGCCCCCCGGCGCGCTGCGTCATTGGATGTGATTGACAGCAGCGCGAGCCAATGGCTGCGCTGCTTTCAATACATCCACTCCAGCCAATCAGCGTCCAGGCTAAGCGGCGAAGAGGACGGCGGGGGCGAGCGCGGGATTTTCGAGGGGTCAGGTAAGTAAAACGGGGGGACTGGGGGCGCCGGCAGTGTCAGATGTTTTTTCACCTTAATGCATAGAATGCATTAAGGTGAAAAAACATTTACCTTTACAACCCCTTTAAGAAAACAATACTAATCACCTGAAAAAAATAAATTCATTTTAGGAGGGGGGTCGGAAACCCGTGGACCACAATCTACCAGTTGATCACGGCCAGGTGAATGGTAGATCGTGCCTGGGGTTGCCAACCTACTATCCCAAGGCCTCCATCATGATGCAGGGCAAACTTTGCAGAGATGCAGCCCAGGTGGTACCAGGTATGGAGGGAGCAGGCTGACAGGCGGAGTAATACCTACAGCCCTCCGCCTCTTATTCTGGTAGGAGGATTCACAGCAGCTAGCAACGGCTTCAGGTCAGTCTGACTGGGATTAATAGGGCACAATAGCAACTGTATGGACAAGATAGCACCTATTAGCCTGCTTTCACACTGGTGCAGGTGCAGAGCAGTGTACCCGCAGCTTTCCTGCAGGTTAGCTGTACTTAGCCTTAGATTTCTATTATATCCTGTGGGTTTGGTGCACTTACTGAAATTACACCAAAATTCAGGAGTTTTGGTGCGCTTTCAGAAAGAGGCATTGTATCGCCTCCTCACCAACTGCTTTAACCCCTTGGACCCCACAGAAGCACGCAGTTGCGGGGTGCTTGCAAAATGGCCCCATTTACATGAATGGGTCACGATAGCGGTGGACGGTAGCACCCACCAAAAGCGACAAGGGGTTTAATTTCTCCTGTTGCATGTGTACATCTTTGGCTGCTGCCTCTGCAGCTAATGGGGATAGGGATTGGGGTTGTGAAAACCGGGGGTTGCTGCTCCTCTGAAACGCAATCCGAGCATGTGTGACAGGTGGTGAGGAGATGATATGTTGCCTCCTCATCGCCTGTTTTAAACCTATAATTACTGTGCAATGCATGTGATTGCGGTACGGTAATACAGAAATGTTAGGTTTAAATCTGGTGGTGAGGAAGTGACATTTCACCTCCTGACAACCTGTCAAACACTTCCGAGTATGGATCGCTTCCCAACCGAGGATCATTGCTTTCATCCATGTTGTCAGGTAGATCTCAACCCCTGAAAGGTTGCCTATCCCTATTTTAACTTAAAGGTAAAAGCACAAATAATATGAAAAATGGCTAAATATGACCAGCAAATTGGCAGATTCTCCGATTTGTTGAAGGCATGATAAGTAAGATAAGAAAAAAAAACATATCAGGGGTATAACAAAAAGGGGCAGGAGAAATGCTTAACTTAGATCCACACGTTGCGTGGCCACAAGGCTTGGCTGTGCAAGGGTGGTCCGACCATCCACCAGCACCTGTGATGGCAAAGAGATGGATGGTGAAGGTTTCAGAAGGAGATTGGCACAGACAGACACGGCCAGCACTGTTTAGCTCCAGAGGGAACGGCAACTAACACAGGTTTTCTAATCTTCCAAATCCACGTCCTCACCAAGAATGTGTGGTCAGCGGATATTTTCCTGCACATACAGAGAGTGAAAAAGCGCAATCAGGCAGCGACTATCTCATGGTGCATGTGCAGCTTAAGAGTTAAACTATCCATGCCACACATGTAACGAATGATGTCTGGTTCCTCTCTACCCCAACATTGGTGTTTATCTTCAAAAAAGGGATCTAACAGCAAAAAAGGGGATCTAACAAATATACAAGTCATTTAAAGGGCATTTCTACTTTTGCAGACAAATAACGGGAAAAAAACCCACTATATGTTTGTTAAGTGTTCCCAATTTACACCGCATAACTAAAAATGTATTTTAAAATTTATCTTACCTTTTTAGATGTTTCTCAGGAGGAGGTGTCATTGCTGACTGCAAGTTTTTTGTCCCAAGTCTGTCCTGAATAACAATGCAAGAAGCCCAATCTCTAAACCTGTAACCCTTTGGACTTACAGTGTTCAAATCTAGTTACCGTTGTTGGTTATGAGATTGTGCCTAATTATAAAAGAAAGGTATATGGTATCCTCATCCTTGTATATTGAAGATTTTTTTGGGGGGAAAAAGACCAAAGGAATTCATACATGGAACATCATAACCATGGTTCGCCTTAAAGTCACCCAATAGAATGATGGACTGTCTTGATACCAAGTTTATATAAAAAATACAAATATTTATTATTACTTATAAAAGAGTTTTGTTACAAGAAAAAGGGAAAATTTATACATACAAAAGTAAATACATATTATGACTATAACATAGACAAAATTTGTTACGACAATATTTTGTGTCCAATACGGTCTTTGGTTTCTCTACTAGTTTCGCGACTACTCTGTCGCTTCTTCAGGAGACCTTTTTTGTCTAGAAAGAAATTTATCACATATTACTTAACAAACAACAATATTTATTTCAAAGTATTTGATGTATTGTTTATAGTCAGTTTAATAAGAGAAGGGAAAAGATATGAATACGAAGCATGTAGCTCACCACCATGCAGATATCGGAGGACAACTGGAGTTCGGGTAGTCCTTACCAAGTTAGGCAATTGACCACCCTTTGGGGCGGACACGGGAGGTTCAAAATCAGCTACAAAACAATAGTAGGAAATTTTTAAATAATAGATATATATATGTAAACGGCTTGCACAGCTTCAGCGTGGACATTTATGTCATAGTTTGGGTATAAAGATTACATACCAATATAGCCAGGAGCTTTGAAAGAAGCAGCATGGGTAAAAGTGAAGCAGTGCGGCAGTTCCGATGGACATTGAAGTCCGGGTACAATTGTCGGTATGCCAGGAAAGCCCAGAAGGATATATCTATTGGATCTAATGCACGGTGGACATTGTGTCTATGTCAAAGGGAGAGTCCAAATCTTTGCCCAAACTGTCGTCGGTGTGCGGTGTTGACCTAGTAAAAATTTCGTTCGGTCAACCGAGTGTATAGATTTAATTCTGGGGTACATAATGTATAAGGGAATTCATACCGATCGACAGCGTCTCTCCTGCACCTCCTTCGTCCGAACGACGGTTTTGGCCTGAAAGCTCCCCGTTCTTCGTTTCGCACGCTGTAAAGGAGCGCCATAATTGCGCGCCTTTAACCTCCAACCCGGCGGCGTCACGAACACGGCGCGAGCGCCGGGCTATGACGTCGCCGGGTCCGCCGCTCCTACTGCGCATGCGCCAATACGTGGCGACGCATATCAGCCATAGTCACCTAGGAAACCATCGGTGACTACTTGCTGAGGCGGACCTGTTGCCACCCACTGTGTGGGGGCCTATCAGGACCGCCGGAGAGGCGCATGCCCGCCCCTGGGAGTCTCCTCCCATACTCCATACTAGGTCCTACAACAGCATGATTAGAGCATTACATGCCTCGTTTTACACTGTGAATAGACATTAAGAAAGAGGGGGGTAAACCAAAAAAGCATTACAACTATTACAATGGCAACATTTTGTTACATATTGTTATATATGCAATTCTCACCAATACGTTAACTTGGTCTGTGGAAAGATAATGCGATATCATAATTAGATAAATGACTGAATTAAAGTATTAAAACAAAACAAAATAGACACCTTTGTCCACATAGTGCATTGATGACCAGACTGGTGGTGAGGAAGTGACATTTCACCTCCTGACAACCTGTCAAACACTTCCGAGTATGGATCGCTTCCCAACCGAGGATCATTGCTTTCATCCATGTTGTCAGGTAGATCTCAACCCCTGAAAGGTTGCCTATCCCTATTTTAACTTAAAGGTAAAAGCACAAATAATATGAAAAATGGCTAAATATGACCAGCAAATTGGCAGATTCTCCGATTTGTTGAAGGCATGATAAGTAAGATAAGAAAAAAAAACATATCAGGGGTATAACAAAAAGGGGCAGGAGAAATGCTTAACTTAGATCCACACGTTGCGTGGCCACAAGGCTTGGCTGTGCAAGGGTGGTCCGACCATCCACCAGCACCTGTGATGGCGAAGAGATGGATGGTGAAGGTTTCAGAAGGAGATTGGCACCGACAGACACGGCCAGCACTGTATAGCTCCAGAGGGAACGGCAACTAACACAGGTTTTCTAATCTTCCAAATCCACGTCCTCACCAAGAATGTGTGGTCAGCGGATATTTTCCTGCCCATACAGAGAGTGAAAAAGCGCAATCAGGCAGCGACTATCTCATGGTGCATGTGCAGCTTAAGAGTTAAACTATCCATGCCACACATGTAACGAATGATGTCTGGTTCCCTTTCTACCCCAACATTGGTGTTTATCTTCAAAAAAGGGATCTAACAGCAAAAAGGGGGATCTAACAAATATACAAGTCATTTAAAGGGCATTTCTACTTTTGCAGACAAATAACGGGAAAAAAAAACACTATATGTTTGTTAAGTGTTCCCAATTTACACCGCATAACTAAAAATGTATTTTAAAATTTATCTTACCTTTTTAGATGTTTCTCAAGAGGAGGTGTCATTGCTGACTGCAAGTTTTTTGTCCCAAGTCTGTCCTGAATAACAATGCAAGAAGCCCAATCTCTAAACCTGTAACCCTTTGGACTTACAGTGTTCAAATCTAGTTACCGTTGTTAATGAAGATTTGCTGCAAAGTACAGACAGGGTGGTTAATTATGGCAAGCACAGTTAACCAGCCCTCCATAAATAGGGAGAACTACCTAGGATTTTTCATTGTTGGAGGGTCCAGAATAGAGCAACTCATTTAAAAGAATATCTGGTGACCCTGCCATGATGGTACTTGCTAAGGCATCTCTTGTTATGATGTGACAAGTGTCTCCCAATTGAGTCCCTGCATTGTCACCCTGTCACACGTTCCCATACAGGTGTCTTTTTCACACGTTGCATGGGACTGGGCCAACATTTTTACTTTCATAAAACCAATTCAGAGCAGTGGTGCAACCAAAACTTGAGAAGGTCCACATAACAGGCAGGAGGTGATCAGAAGCAACAGACAGTGAAAAAAGGTGACAACTTTTTTTTAAAATGTGGCAGTTATTTCATACACAGTGCTTTAGCTAAGTAAATTTTATCTGGTTAGGAATAATGAAGGGGTTTGAGGAAGGGATTTTAGCGGTGCAAAAAATAAAAGTATGAAGGAAAATATATTTATACATAAAGTTTTATTACAATCAAGGTTAAAAATTATATAGATAGTACAAATGAAATAATACAGGTGACTATATGGTGGTTTGCAAAGATGATCTTTGGATGGATGCAGGGAACTAACTATTGCACACTAGCCCAACATGTTTCGCTATTTGCTTCTTCAGGGGATGTGCAATAAAACAAATACAGACACTGTAATATACAAAAAAAGAATTATACATAGAGAAAATAATTATTATAATAATTAAGGATATTCTCTCACACCCACATCCCCAAGGCCAAGCTTACCCCCTGCTGTGTCCACCAGAGTCAGCCACCACCTAAAGTTTCACACCTGCCCGCAAACCCATAGAGAGCACTCCATGCAGTCATAGAGGGCAGGACAAGGCCAGACTAAAAAAAGGGGAAAAAAATACATACAAAAAAAGTATGTGTAAATAAGGGAAAGTTTGACTGCCAGCTCAAGGCAGTAAAAAATGAAAACAATTTCTCTTAACTATCCAATTTTTTTTATAAATTTTCAAAATTTAATAAAGAAATTTTTGATTATTATTAATAAAATGTAAATAAACTGAGATTTCAAAAATAACATGATTAATACTTAAAAGACAGTTTGCCAAAGCATCAGTAAGGAGTGACTCAAGATGTTATATTAGACAAAGCCGATCGAAAATATATAGGAACACTAAAAAAAAAAAAAATTTATATTGCTATTTATTATATATATATAAAATGGTTATAAGGCTGATATTAAATGGGCCTAGGAATTTCCAAAGTAAGAAACATCAAATTAAAAGATCAAAAAACTCACCAATCTTTTCTGTTCAATAAGAAAGAGTGACCCCCGCCAGCGCTTAGCTGGCCGGTGTGACGAACAGGCTGGTTTTTGTACCTGTCCTCCATCAAGTCGGCGTCTGACGTCACCGGCTCGATGCTAAATGGACCTAAATAGGCCGATATTAAATGGGCCTAGGAATTTCCAAAGTAAGAAACATCAACTTAAAAAGATAAAAAAACTCACCAATCTTTTCTGTTCAATAAGAAAGAGTCACCCCCGCCAGCGCTTAGCTAAACAGTGTGACGAACAAGCTGGTTTTTGTACTTGTCCTCCATCGAGCCGGCGTCTGACGTCCCCGGGTCGATGCAGATGTGACAGCGCTAGTGCGCATGCCCCGGAGGCCAACAAGGTCCCAACGATTACAATACCCAGATGGCCTTGCGGGGTGGGACGGGATGCCAACGGAGGCATCCATCATGATGGTGCAAATTCTAATGGGTGTTCCTATGTAGCCGGACTAAAACCCAATTGACTTTATCTTCAACACCAGACACTTTCACCCCCTTCCTGCCCAGGCCATTTAGTTATAAGCCATACATTTTCAGTACTTTCACACTTTAAATGACAATTAATCGGCCAGTCTGTACCTAAATGGAATTTCTAGCATTTTTTTAGACAGATAGAGCTTTAATTTGTGGTATTTAATCACCACTGGGTTTTTTATTTATATTTTATATAAAACGTAAAAAAAAATATATTTTTTGAAAATAAACAAACATTTGTTCATAAATTTATTTGGTAAAATAATCCAAATCAGTGTATAAAATGTGTGTGTGAACATTATAGAGTTTACAAACTATGCTATATATACTGTATATATTTGAAAATCAATCCTGGTGTACTGATGTCCTATCTCATTTCTTTAGACCCTAAAATGAGTGGACAGTACAAATACCATAAAAAATACCACCTTTTTTGAAAGTAGACAGTCCTAGGTATTTAGTAAGAAGTATAGTGAACTTTTGCCATTTGTCATTTTTGTCATTTGTCATTTTTTGCCAAAATTTTTTGGAAAATGAATAAATAAATAAAAAAGTTTTCATTTTAGTTATTTCTCACACACAGCATAACCATACTTACAATTACACCCCAAAAACATTCTGCTACTCCCCCCAAGTATGGGGATATCACATATGTGAGACTTTTGAACAGCCTAACTGCATAAAGAGACCCAAAATCCAAGGAGTGCCTTCAGGCTTTCTAGGGGCATAAATTACTCTAACTTTCTGACTGGCTATCACATTTTTAGAGGCCCAGGAGAACCAGGACAGTGGAAACACCCACAGATTTACCACATTTTGTAAAGCAAACACCCTAATGTATTTTCTAAGAGGCATAACAAGTCTTTTGAAGATGTATTTTTTTTTGCCACACATTTTTGGGAAATGCAGAAAGAAAATGTATTTGTTTTTGCACTAAGTTGCCAATTAATAAGATATTTCTAACTCACAGTATACGTATATGTAAATGACTCCCCAAAACACATTCTACTACTCCTCGCGAGTATTGCAATACCACCTGTGTGAGAGTTTTTCACAGTCTAACCATATAGAGAGGCGCAAAATCCAAGGAGCACTTCAGGCTTTTTAGCGACATAAAACGTACGTATCTAATTTCCTGACTGCCTCTCACATTTTTGGAGGCCCTGGAGCACCAGGACAGTAGAAACCCCCACAAAATGGCAACATTTTGGAGAGGAAACACCCCAGGATATTTTTCAATAGGCATGATGAGTCTTTTAAAGATTTCACTTTGTTGCCACAAGTTTTTAGAAAATGCAGAAAGAAATTTGTATTTTTTACACAAAGTTGTCAGTTTTGTAAGATAGTTCTCACACACAGCATAGACATACTTTGAATTCCACCCCAAAACTCATTTTGCTACTCCTCCTGAGTATGGTAATACAACATGTGTGAGACTTTTTTCAATGTTTGGAATTAATATGTACCAGACATTGGATCTTGTGTATCACACAAATCAACCAACACTGCATTGAAGACAGTGTGCTGTAATGGTCACTTCAGTATGAGTGGTCAGGGAATATATACCCATAGCAGTCCCTATTCCTATAAGCCAAACAAGCCTAGCCTACTGGCACGTGGCTACCACCAGAAATGCCATGTTCACTGGCTAGCAAGTATAGGACGCTGGAGAAAGGAAGAACAAAAGAGTTCTTGTGGTTTCAGGAGTGCAGTTGTCTGCAGGAAATGGCTGGGACTGATGTATCGCAGGAACATAGTCAGCAGGACATGCAGAAGGGTCAGTTCAGGTGGCTGGCAGTGACATAAACAGGGAAATGATCAGTCAAAGCAACAGGAAGAAACGCGTCAATAAACAGGTCAGGGTCAGTACAGGCAACAGGCAGGGGAAACACTGCACTGGTGTGACAGTGACCATGAACACTGTTGCTGCTGTACTGATCTGGTGACATTGTTACTGGTGAGTAGGGATGAGCTTCGTGTTCGAGTCGAACGTATGTTCGACTCGAACATTGGCTGTTCGGCCGTTCGGCGAATTCCGAACGTTTGGGCCGTTCGCGTCAAAATTCGAGTGGCGCGCGCGCGGACCACAATGCACTGCGGTGGCGCAGTGCATTGCTGCCCCATGATTGGCCAAGCATGCACTGTGACCCCGCATGCTTGGCCAATCGCAGGGCCAGCAGCAAGGAGAGCCATGATTGGCCACAGGCATCCTGCCTGTGGCCAATCATAGCTCAGGCTGTGTAGTGCACGCCCCACACTATATAAGGCCGCCTTTGAGGCGGCCTCGTGTAGTGTGTTAGCATCTGAAGCAGTGGGTGTTCTGTGTACCTTCAACACAGTTACACACCAATCGTTTTTGGCTGATTTCCTATCTTGCTGCTGTGTAGTGGTTGTTGTCTGTGCCCTGACTGCAGTATACACCACTATATTCACCTCACCTATATAGCTAGTGATCTAGCTTTAACCACTTAACAACTGCCCATTGCCGATTAACGGCTTCAGAGCGGTTGTTTAACTCTGAGAGGCCGTTAATTAACGGCCTCCCAGAATTCTGCTCTCGCGCGCCCCCTGGGGCGTGCACTCGAGAGCATCCGTGACCGCCCTACAATTAACACAGGACCCGGCGCATCATGGATCACGGTAAACGGCCGCTCATAGCGGCCGTTTACCACGTGATCGCTCCGTCAAAGGACGGAGTGATCACTTGTAAACAAACCGGCGTCATGTTATGACGCCGGTTCATCCCTCCCCTCTCTGTACCGATCGGTACAGCGGAGGGGAAAGAGATCGGTGTCAGCAGCGATGTGGGCTGCATCTGCAGTGCCCACATCGCTGCTCACCGAATTTAACCCCTCAATTCCCTGCCAATACTCTGCAATACCAGTGCATACTCTGCAGTACCCTGCCATTACTCTGCAGTACCCCGCCATTACTCTGCAGTACCCCGCCATTACTCTGCAGTGCAGTACCCCGCCATTACTCTGCAGTACCCTGCCATTACTCTGCAGTACCCCCCATTACTCTGCAGTACCCTGCCATTACTCTGCAGTACCCCCCATTACTCTGCAGTACCCCCCATTACTCTGCAGTAACCCCCATTACTCTGCAGTAACCCCCATTACTCTGCAGTACCCCCCAATACTCTGCAGTACCCGCCATTACTCTGCAGTACCCGCCATTACTCTGCAGTACCCCGCCATTACTCTGCAGTGCAGTACCCTGCCATTACTCTGCAGTACCCCCAATACTCTGCAGTACCCTGCCATTACTCTGTAGTACCCCCCAATACTCTGCAGTACCCTGCTATTACTCTGTAGTACCCCGCCAATACCCCGCCAATACTCTGTAATACCCTGCCATAAATTGCCATACCCAGCCATACTCGGAGATACCCAGCCATACTCGGTGATACCCTGAAATACCCAGCCATAGACGCCCCCCACCCCTCACCGCCCTCCGGTGCTTCTACCAACTCGCCAGTACGATCAAAGCCAGAATCTTTTTTTTATTTTTTATTTCAGGCTTCCCAGCCTAGAGGTGAGATGTGGGGTCATATTGACCCCCCCAGATTTCACTGTAAAGAGGACCTGTCACCCCATATTCCTATTAGGCTAGGTTCACATTGCTGCGATGCGGGAACGCCGCGAATCCGCGGCGTTTTCCCGCATCGCATACCTCCCGCCGGCAGTTCACACTGCCCTATGCGGACGGCTGGGGGTGTCAATGTTATGTTAATGACACCCCCAGATCCGTCGGCATATCGCAGTGCGATCTGCCGACTCGCACAGGAATCGGATCGCATGGTGTGAACACCCATGCGATCCGATTCCGTTGCGGACCCAAAAAAGGGTCCCGTGCGAGTTTGCTGCGGGACCGCTGCGAGTTCAGCCATACTATCTGTATGGCTGAACTCGCAGCGCTACGGAGATCGGATGTGATTTGCTGTGCGAATCACATCCGGTTCTCCCCCCGCAGCGGTGTGAACCCAGCCTTACAAGGGATGTTTACATTCCTTGTAATAGGAATAAAAGTGATCAAAAATATATTTTTGGGGAAAAAAATGTCAAACTAAAATAAATAAAGTAAAATGAACAATAAAAAAATAAAATAAAAATTAAAGCGCCCATGTCCCCATGTGCTCGCATGTGCCACACATGTGAGGTATCGCCGAGAATGATAGAGTGAGAGCAATAATTCTAGTCCTAGACCTCCTCTGCAACTCAAAACATGTAACCATTAAAAAAAAATTTTAAAGCGTCGCCTATGGGGATTTTTTAAGTAGCGACGTTTGGCGCCATTCCACGGGCATGTGCAATTTTGAAGAGTGACATGTTTGATATCTATTTACTCAGCATAACTTCATCTTTCACTTTATGCAAACATTGGGCTAACTTTACTGTTTTTTTTGTTTGTTTTTTAAGCACAAAACTGTTTTTTCCCCCAAAAAAACGCGTTTGAAAAAATGCTGTCAGAATTGGCCTGGGTGCTCCAGAACGCCTGATGGCGCTCCCTGCATGTTGGGCCTCTGTATGTGGCCACGCTGTGTAAAAGTCTCACACATGTGGTATCGCCGTACTTGGGAGTAATAGCAGAATGTGTTTTGGGGTGTAATTTGTGGTATGCATATGCTGTGTGTGTGAAATAACCTGATAATATGACAATTTTGTGGAAAAAAAAAAAAAAGGAAATAGGCCGTCAGTACTTCAGGTGTGATCAATTTTCAGATATTGGCACCATAGCTTGTGGACTCTATAACTTTCACAAAGACCAAATAATATCCACCAATTTGTACTTATTTTTACCAAAGATATGTAGTAGTATGACTTTTGGCCAAAATGTATGAAGAAAAAAATGACTAATCTGCTAAATTTTATAACAGAAACAAAGAAAAATTCATTTTTTCTCAGAATTTTCGGTCTTTTTTCTTTTATAGCACAAAAAATAAAAAACTGAGAGGTGATTAAATACCACCAAAAGAAAGCTCTATTTGTGTGAAAAAAAGGACAAACATTTCCTATAGGTCCAGTGTTGCATGACTGAGTAATTGTCATTCAAAATGTGAGGGCACCGAAAGCTGAAAATTGGTCTGGTTATTAAGGGTGTTTAAGTGCCCAGTGGTCAAGTGGTTAATAATAGAGCTTGCAGTCAGTAGTGTTAGGAGATAGTGCGTGCTGTCTGCGTGCTCTGTACCCAGTACATACCGCTATAATATAGGGCAGGCCCCTACTTTCAAACATCCAACTTACAAACATCTCCTACTTGCAAACGCAAGGAGACAGCAGCAAGTGAGATGAAAAAAGATGGACGACAAAACAAATTATACAGGGGTGATAACCCTTCCCTATGTTTTCCAAAAAGCTTAAAAATAGTTTTTTTGACTGGAGCTACACTTTAAAAATGTACCAGTTGAAAATGACAAACAGATTCAACTTAACACAACAAACCTACACAGTCCCTGTCTTGTTTGCACCGCCTGTATACTGCTGTTCTGAGTATATAGGGCCTGGGGGCCACACGCATTTCCTTTTTTTAATATGGGTACGGGGTTCCCCTTAATATGCGTACAAGACCCAAATAGGCTGGTAATGGGCAGGGAGGGCTACCCATGCCATGTTTCTCAATGATTTTCAACCATATTGCAGGAACCAGATATAACATTAAAACCGCAAGCAGTTTTAAATGGTGTTATTTCCGTTTAATGTCATTTTGTGCAGGGACTGTTCTAAACACGGGAAACACGTGGCACTTCACAGGCATACTACAGACACCCCCCAGGCACCATATTTAAAGGAATATTTCACCTTTTTTTTTCACTTTAATCGTCATTAAAATCAGTGCTCCCGCCAAAACGGCAGTTTTTAAAACTTTTTTTTGCAGTGACCCATGTCCCCTGAGGCAGGAGGCAGGTCCCCAAACCCTTTTTAGGACACTATCTTGCATATTAGCCGTTAAAATTAGCACTTTCCATTTCGAACGTTCGAGTCCCATAGACTTCAATGGGGTTCTAACGTTCGTACCGAACGCGGGGGTCGTTCGCAAGTTCTGGTGCGAACCGAACCGGGGGGTGTTCGGCTCATCCCTACTGGTGAGGCAGCAATCAGGAACACTGTGACTGGCTGTACTATTAGGTCTCATTCACAGGGGGTGTATCAATGTGTACCCCGTGCGAGGGTTGTGTTTACCTGCACAAGAATGCACAAGTGTTCTGTAAATCCCCATGCAGGCAGTCCCATTTATGTCTATTGGGACAGTGGATGCATGGACACTGCTCCTAATCTATCTGTGTTTGGGTCTTGTACCTGCAAGGATGTTGGATTGGGAGCAGTGGCTGTGTCCGTGCAGCTACTGTGTCCCAGTAGACATAAATGGGACTGCCTACACAGAGCCAATCACAGCTGCCCTGTACCCCGATCTGTGATCTGCTGTGTCTGATCGTGCCAGTGAGTGGCCTGGGGGCTGCATACCAGCTCCCAAAATGTGGGATGTACAAGTATGTACAGTTGTGCTCATAAGTTTACATACCCTGGCAGAATCTATGATTTCTTTGCCATTTTTCAGAGAATATGAATGATAACACAAAAACATTTCTTTAACTCGTGGTTAGTGTTTTTAATATTTTTAAATTATAATGGCAACAATAAGTACCCAAATGATCCTGATCAAAAGTTTACATACCCTGGTGATTTTGGCCTGATAACATGCACACAAGTTGACACAAAGGGGTTTGAATGGCTATTAAAAGTATTCATCCTCACCTGTGATCTGTTTGATTGTAATTAGTGTGTGTGTATTAAAAGGCCAATGCGTTTTTGGACTCCTGACAGATCTTTGCATCTTTCATCCAGTGCTGCACTGACGTTTCTGGATTCTGGGTCATGGGGAAAGCAAAAGAATTATCAAAGGATCTGCGGGAAAAACTAGTTGAACTGTATAAAACAGGAAAGGGATATAAAAAGATATCCAAGGAATTTAGAATGCCAATCAGCAGTGTTCAAACTCTAATGAAGAAGTGGAAAAAGGGGGGGTTCTGTTCAAACCAAAATACGGTCAAGTAGATCAACTAAAATTTCAGCCACAACTGCCAGGAAAAATAGTTTGGGATGCAAAGAAAAACCCACAAATAACTTAAGGTGAATACAGGACTCTCTGAAAACATGTGGTGTGGCTGTTTCAAGATACACAATAAGGAGGCACTTGAAGAAAGATGGGATGCATGGTCGAGTAGCCAGAAGAAAGCCATTACTACGCAAATGCCGCAAAGTATCCCGCTTACAATATGCCAAACAGCACAGAGACAAGACTCAAACCTTCTGGCACAAAGTCATTTGGAGTGATGAGACCAAAATTGAGGTTTTTGGCCACAACCATAAACACTACATTTGGAGAGGAGTCAACAAGGCTTACAATGAAAAGTACACTATTCCTACTGTGAAACACGGAGGTGGATCGCTGATGTTTTAGGGTATGTGTGAGCTCAAAGGCACAGGAAATTTGGTCAAATGTTTTTTTTTTTAATCAGTTCATTCTTTATTATTACTTTTTCATACAAAAAAATAACAAGACTAACAAACAACATACACCCAACATACAACCCCAGCACGTGATGAAATGGGGTAAAAAAAAAAACCTTGGCACCTGTACTCTCCCCCTCCCTCCCTGCCCCCCCCCCCCCCCCCACTCTCCCATAAAATGATACATCCAAAATATCAGACCATCTTCTGCATATCCTTTTAACATTCCCTGGACAGCCTCTGTGTAAAAAGATATACTTTTCCTTAACTAAGGTTTCCCTTATTTGTATCTTCCATTCTGCTATTGTTAGTGGGCATGGGGATGTCCACTTTTCCGCTATAAGCTTAGGAGCCAGGGAGGATGGTGTGGGGGCAGATCGCTGACACGTAGGTTCACGCCGGAGACCTTCAGCCCCACCTGTGACCCTCATCTCACCTGGTGTTGACATGCTGAGACTACAGCGCTGCCAACGGCACTTTCTCCACCCAGAACAACTGTCCCCGGTTCGGTCCAGCAAGGCTTGTCTGGGGTTCCCCTCCTTCTTTGTGTCCCCACCTATCCCCGGACTTCCCATTATTGATGTTCCTCATGCCGGACACTGGAGGAGATGTTTCTCTTAGACGGCGGAGTGGCATGGTGATATTGCGGCACTGGGCCGGAGACCGCTGCTGGCACCCCTGGAGACTGGTGGAAGGGAGACAGACTAAGGGGAAGACCAACGCCGGCTGAAGTACAGACCCCCGTGCTGATAGGAAGGTGGAGACGATGGAGGCAAGACTGACAGCTTCCCTGAGAGAGGTCACCACTACAGATCCACCTAAAGGAAGAGGAAGGAGACTAACTGGATTGCGGTAGGAAAATGTACCTGTAAACAGACGTATATTTTGCTCATGTTTCCCCTTCAGTAATGGGGATGAATAGCAGGATACCTGAAGTGTACCTGGGAATTGCCTGGTTTCCTCCTATCCATTTCATTTGTACCTAGTCTGGAATTAATCCTTTTTTCTAGAGTTCAGTGAATGCTCAGAACTAATATCTGAACAGACTTGAATTGAGCCTATCTTCTCCCCTCCCATAAATGTGGATGAACAGCAGGAGATTTGAAGTATGTCTAGGAATTGTTAATTCCTCTATTGGTTACTCATCTGTACTTAGCTTGGAATTAACTTTTCTTTCTCTCTGGTGTGATATGTAAATACTGTGCAAATACTATGCAAACGGGAGCATATAAGAAGAGTAAAAGAAATGCTATACAAAGGGCAAACAAATGTTAATTTAATGCTCAACTAAAGGGTTCAAAGGCTGACTGAACATTCAAACTTATGCTATTGAACTGTAGTTGCTATTAAATATTTATGCATAGATATACCTCCTGCATAGGCTGATGGTCAGCGGATTCTATTGAGAGACCCCTATGGGACCAAAGAACTTCTTTTTCAGCCTAATTTTTGTTATTTTTGATTTTTCATTGCTGCAAACTAACCCCTCCAGCTGATTTATTTGCTCTAATTGAGTGGTGGCAAGTGGCAAGAAACAGATGAACTGAAGATTTTCTCTACTAGTTATTCATCTGTACCTAGCCTGGAATTAACTCTCGCAGAGGATGAGGTGTTGATGTATGACCAGTACGCTGAGACGCACTGAAGAATCTAATATTTGATGATTTTTTTCTTCTCCCTTTCCCCTATTATCTGAGCATTTTTGAGCCATAGTTCAGAACTTGAAAAATATGTCTTTTGGGCGGGCTATCAACTGATGAAAATGAGAGGGAAGGCAAATAAAACTGGCAAAGGAGCTCTGCCAGCCCCAAGCTCAGGAGGCATTCAGTGTTATATGTCAGCAGATACCAGTATAGTGGAAGATGGACATGGCAGCCCTAAGCAAGGGATTGTATTACAAACAGGAGCCACTAGGCAGAAAATACAGGAGGAGGAGAATAAGGCAGTGAAAGTAAATGACTCAGCCCCTAACTGGCCAAGAAGTAATGGGAATAATCCCCAAGGAGGTATTAAAGAACAAAACGGATGCTGAAGAAGAGAGGAGGAGGTGCCTAATTAATAGAGGAAAGCCCACAATTTATGGAAATTTAGGAGGGTGCCCCACAAATTAAAGAGATGCTGGCGGAGATGCTAGTAAAAATGGAGATATTGTTAAAAGTAGATATTGCCGCAATAAGATCAGATATTGGGCAAGTATTGGGAAGGGTAGAAGAGATAGAGGGAAGACTGGATGATTACAATCAGAGATTGGAAGAAATAAATGAACAAATGAAATTCTTGCAGAGAATAAATAGCGTTCTTCTTTACAAGCTGGAGGACCAAGAGAATCGAAAAAGACGTAAAAAATTGTGAATAAAAGGTCTCCCAGAGAAGCATAGTAATGAGGAACTGACAAAAGTAATGCAGATACTGTTTAACCCCTTATTGGAGAGAGAAACAGCAGAGATACTGAAGATTGACAGAGTGATCACAAGATACCACATCCAAAGGACCAAAAAAACCAAGAGAGATACCATAATAAGGTTTCACTATGCCAAAGAGAAATCTAAAATCATGGAGAAAAAGCAAGAATCTCCTATGAAGGAGTTGAGCTACAGATTTTTTCAGATTTATCCACAGAGACTTTAATGAGAAGGAGACTCCTTAAAACCCTTAACTGAACAATTGAGGATATCGAATATATATCATATCAATGGGGATTTCCAGCCTGTCTTAGAGGGAAGAAAGATGGCCGAAGTTTTGAGATTTCCAGAAGATCTGATTGATTTCTGTCACAAACTGGACATCCTACCCCACCCCCCCCCCCCCCGCCAGGATGGGGGGAGGAAGAAGGGAAATTGCCCACTCAAGGCAACAAGAGATGGATTGTGGGAAACGGAAGAGGGAGGGGGTGTGGGGAGGAGGAGGGAGACCCATATAAGGGAAACTTTTGTATACATCCTCGGATGGATACGTCTGGGGGATCCCCTCAATATACAGCTCAAAGGCAAAGGGCAATAAAAAAGATTGTTACTAGACTTTCAGCTGATAGATGCTTGGAGGATTAGATACCCAGGTAAACAAGACAATACTTTTTACTCCCCTGTGAATTGGAAATTTTCAAGGATTGACTATGTGTTAATAGAACATCAACTGGTATCATGCCTTAAAGGTGCGGACATAAAAGCAATTACCATTTCTAACCATGCCCCAGTTATAATTTAATTGGAAATATCAGGTGATCCCCCGGTGGGGAAGAATTGGAAGCTGAATGATTCTCTTATTTAGGATCCTGAAATAATCATGAGGGTCGAGCAGGAGATGGAGGCCTTCTTTGATGCTAACGATACAGCAGAAATCCTTAGGTCAACTCTATGGGAAACACATAAGGCCTTTATAAGAGGAATCTTGATAGGGATTGGAGTGGGGAAAAAAAAGATAGCCCTCTTATATAGGGAGATACAGGTTATAGAACAAAGAACGAAACCTAAAAGTATCCCTGAGAGGCAAGAATTAATAGTAAAAAGAGAGGAGCTAGAGGAATTGTTAGAACAGGAGAGAAAATGTGCTTTCTAGTAAATAAGGAAATATATCAATGGGGTAATAAATCTGGGAAATGGTTGGCTAGAAGAGTAAAAGAAAAAAAAACAGGTCCTTTATTCTTAAAATGAGAGATGACAAGGGAAAGATGATCTATTCTTCCCCTCAAATTGCAAACGTATTTCATTCATTTTATAGTGGTTTGTATAATGTGAGTCAGATAGGTGCAGATAGAGAGAAGCGAAAGACTGAAGCCCGGGAGTATCTATGGGGCCTAGCCCTTCCCAGGGCATCTAAGGAGGAGCTTGAACATTTGGAAGCGTCAATCTCGTGAGAAGAGATGGGAAGAGCAATAAAGAACATGTCCCTGGGAAAGAGCCTGGGCCCCAATGGATACTCCATTTTGTATTATAAAAAATTTCAAAAGTTTTTGGTCCCTAAGCTATGTGATTTTTTGAACACACTGGTTGAAGGAGAGACTTTCCAGGAGGAGTCATTACTTTCCCATATAACCTTAATTTTAAAAGAAGGGAAGGATCCTGCATCCACAGGGAGCTATAGGCCAATATCTCTGTTAAACACAGATATTAAGATTTTTGCTAAAATAATAGCAGAAAGATTGAAATCTTTGCTACCAAGTTGAATTCATAATGTCCAGGTAGGGTTTGTGATGGGGAGAGAGGGGAGGGATAATTTTCTGAAGTCTATGTTCCTGATACATGAAGTAAGAGGGAGGGAGACCCCAGTGGTACTTCTGTCAATAGATCCCGAAAAGGCTTTAAACAGGGTAGCGTGGGGTTTCATGTTTGAAACATTGAGGCATATAGGAGTGGGTGAGAGGACAATGCAATGAGTATCGGCTTTTTACCACCACCCAACGTCTAAAATCAGAATACATGGGAATCTGTCTGCTCCCTTGGAATTATTTAATGGAACAATACAGAGGTGCCCCCTCTCTCCATTATTGTTCATAATAGCATTGGAACCCCTATTAGCTGCTATTCGTAAAAATCCTGATATTAAAGGAGTCAGAGTAGGGGAAAGGGAGTATAGAGTAGCCACGTATTCGGTTGATTTGCTTTTTTACATTTCTAACCCCAGGATAACAATTCCAATCGTTTTAGAGGAGCTGTGTCAGTATGGGAAATTTACAAACTTTAAAATAAATATGTCTAAATCTGAGATTTTGAATATAACTACACAGAGGGAATAGCAGCAGGGAATTCCCCAAATTCCCCTTTGTATGGTGTAAAGAGGAGTTGGATTACTTGGGTATAAAATTGAAGGCATCCCTAGGGGCTATGTTTAAGGCCAATTATATTCCAATGCTTAATAAAATCAAGGAACAATTGAATATCTTGAGATATAAAACCATTTTATGGATAGGGAGAATAAATGCATTGAAGATGTATATATATATATATATATATATATATATATATATATATATATATATATATATATATATATATAATGCTGATATATATTTTTCAAATGATTCCAATAACACTTCCTCAAGATTATTTCAGGAAATTAAAATTAATGGTATTAAAATATATATGGGCACATAAACACCCTAGGATTGCATACGCAACAATGATTAAAGAAAAAGAGATGGGGGGACTAGCAGCACCAGATTTTAAAAAATATTATCAGGCGATTTCTATTTCTCGTATTACTGGCCCGTACCCAAGGAAGAAGTCAGCTTTGACGAAATGACGTAGGGTTGAGCGGCGTGCTGACGTCACCGCCATTCCCCGTTGGTCTAGGAAGGACGGGCAGCGAGAGAGAGCCGGCCGGCTCTTTACTGTATATACACGCTTGTATATGGCTGAAATTGTGAGTTTGCAATCTCTGTTTTATATTGTTTGAATAAAAGTTTTATATGGAGTTACGCTATAGGACCCTTTCTGTTTTATCTCATTAAATGAATGTGGTTGAAATGGGAGACATTCCGAGGAGGGGATATACAAATTGGAGATATCAGCAGTGTCTCTTAAAAGACCGGATTGGTGATTTTAATTGCGGGCACGTGTGATCTCCCTAAAAAGAGATCTTGCTAGCTGGTAAGCCTCACTGAATCTAGTGGTGGAGGATTTCCTTTCTCTGGGTGCACTGGTTCCATACTTTGAGGGTGTTGTGTACGGAGTCACCTAAGTGGACTGAAGCCTCATCTCCTTATCCTCCTGCTTTCATATTAAATTTTTTGGATTGTTTACGTTTCTAATAATTTTTATTTATTTCAATTATTTATTAATCTATTTGTGTTTATATCAATAATTTGTACACAAGGTGGAAAATTAAGTTTGTGTTATGGTGGTGATATGATTTATCACTATATATGGTATATGTTTTTCAGTGCAGATTTCTTTTCTAATTCTCGTATTACAGACTGGATCTATAACAAGGAAGAGAAAAGTCGGGTTACTGTAGAAATCTCACAAAGTAAAGTAGATATAGGAAAGATGGATTGGATACCGCCACATTACCGAGATTTAGCTTCTAACATAAATCCACTAACGAGAAACACGTTGAAGATATGGGATGGGTTGGGTAGGCAATTTCACTGGGATTATAATTCACCACTAATGTCGATATTAGGCACAAATTGTTTTATGCCAGGGAAAGAAGAACACATATATTTTACTAGATGGGCAAAAAAGGAGGAAATATTACTACAAGATGTGTGACGCCCTGGGGAATAATGCATAAAAATACAACCCTATTGGGATGGAATTATAGGGGCTATTTACCAAATAACAGGAGAACAGATTCAGAAAGATCCTTGGGTTTGTTTATTCCATGATACAGGAAACATGGTCTCCCGCTATAAAAATACCTTAGTCCCATGTCTCCTAAACGCAGCTAAAAGTCTGATTCCGATTCTATGGAGAACCCAAGAAGCCCTTGAAAATGAAGGAGTGGATAGCAAGGGTGGAATGGGTTAGGTCCGTGGAAGAAACAATACACACAGTAGAGGACTCACTGGGGATATAAGATAAGATCTGGCAAAAATGGATTCAGTTTAAGAAATCGTATGGATATATTTCAATAATGGAGGTATAGAGAGGGGGAGGAGGATGGGGAGATAGAGGGGAGGGATCTACTAAGGGAAAGAGAGAAGAGAGAAGAAATTCTTCTTCTTTTTTTTTTTTTGGGAGCTGGGGAGAGGAAGAATAAAAAGAAGGGATGAATTAGGTGAGGTGATTTAAATAAGAAATGAGATACAGAATGTTGATTGTTGTTCTTGTTAATGTTTTTTCTTGATGATAAATTTATAATATAAAAAAAAGAAAGAAATAAGCTTACGAGCCTGAAATAGGCTCCTAGTTATTAATATAATATATTCCCCAGTATTCCCCATTCATCCAGGATACCCAAAAGGCATTTTCCTGGTTCTGGAGACAACCCGGTCCAAAAGCACTATTAATCATTAATCACTATGTCTAGAAGGCCAACAAGTAGAGGCAGACAGTCATGAGCCAATAAAAGAGGGCAAGCAGGCTCTGTGTCTAGAGACAACAGTGCTGGTCGTGGACACGGTGCACCGTCATCAGCACGTGGCCATGGGACACGCTTGTCCTTATTTTCGGCAGCTGGACAGGTTGAGCTGCATCATGCCAAAGACTTGGTAGAGTGGATGACCAAGCCCTCCTCATCCTCCTCATCCTCTTGCAGCCAGGCTCAGGGTACTAGGAAAGCAGCTGCCAACACGTCCTCTTCCCTCATCTCAATGTCATCAGTCCCTCCTTCCCTAGACCCACCATGTCCTCCCGAGGAGCCCCCCGAACAGTTTGAGCACAGTGTTGGGTACATCCTCCAGAAGGATGCCCAGCTTTTTGAAGGCTCTGATGATGATACCCAGCTAGAGGAAGGCAGTAGTGTGAGCGCAGAGAGAGGGGATGCTCAAGAAGGACAGCAATCTGGCAGTCATGTTCCACCAGCTACAGCATACTGCCAGGTTTGCTCCAGTGATGAAGAGGGAGGGGATGATGAGGTCACTGACTCCACATAGGTGCCTGATAGGAGAGAGGAGGAGGCACATCTCCAATGAGGCAGGATGCCCTCCGGGGGCCAGCTGAAGGGCAGCACACCGACTGAATCACACTGCAGAACTCCGCCTGTGCAGGGGACTGCCTCTGCGCATTATTCCAAAAGTTATTTGGTGTGGGCCTTTTTTGAGACGAGTGCATCAGATCACACCAGTGCTATTTACAATATATGTCTCAAGCGTATCTCACGTGGCCAAAACATCAGCTGCTTGGGCAAGACATGCTTGACCAGACATATGTTGGCCTGCCATGCAGCTCGTTGGCAAGCGTACCTTAAAGACCCACACCAAAGAACAAAGCCGACCTCTCCTTGCTCCTCATCAGCTGGGATCTCCAACCCCACTAGACCTTCAGTCCTCTCTGAAACCTGCACTGAGAGGAATGAAGGTGTAGAATTAGGTGTGTCACAGCCAAGTACTTGCGGGCACTCTGCTAGCTGTACACCGATGTCCAATTGTAGCAGGCAAATTCCCCTGCCCCAGCTGCTGGACCGTCAAAAGAAGTTCACTCCCAGCCATCCACATGCCCAGCGGTTGAATGCTAGCTTGGCTAAATTGCTAGCACTTCAACTGCTGCCTTTTCAGTTGGTAGACTCGGCTCCCTTCCGTGAGTTTGTGCAATGTGCGGTTCCTCAGTGACAGGTTCCCAAACGCCACTTTTTCTCACAGAAGCCGATTTGGGCTCTCTACCGGCATGTGGAAGGCAATGTCCATGTCTCACTGACAGGGCGGTCAGGTGCATATTACCGCTGACTCATGGTCCAGCAGGCATGGACAGGGATGTTACCTATTTTTCACGGCCCATTGGGTCACTCTTCTGGCAGCTGGGAAGGATGCAGGACAAGGTGCAGTAGTGTTGGAGGTTGTTCCGCCACCACGCCTTTAAAATGCTACTAATGGTTGTGAAACACCTCTCTCCTCCACCCCCTCCTCTTCTTCCTCCGTGGCCTCTTCCTGTGCTTTGTCCTCGGAACCAGTGGTGCTCCATAGGTGTTCAAGGGGCTACGCAAGTACACAGGCAAAAAGATGCCATGCCGTGCTTGCTCTGTTTTTTTTTGGGGGACAGGAGCCACACTGGGGCAGATATTTTGTCAGCTCTGCAGGGGCAGGCCGAGAGGTGATTGACGCCGTGCCAGCTTAAGCCAGGAATGGTGGTTTGCGACAATAGCACCAACCTCCTCTCCGCCCTCCGACAGGGACAATTGACCCATGTGCCCTGTGTAGCTCACGTCCTTAACCTGGTGGTGCAGCAGTTCTTGGGCAGGTACCCGGGCTTACAGGATGTCCTGAGGCAGGCCAGGAAAGTCTGTGTGCATTTCCACCGATCATATAATGCCAGTGCTCTGCTGGCTGAGCTCCAAAAGGAGTTGAACCTGCCCAAGAACCGCCTTATATGTGACATGCCCACCAGGTGGAACTCAATGTTGGCCATGCTGCAGCGGCTGCACACACAGCAGAGGGCCATCAATGAGTACCTGTGCGACTACGGCACCAGGACAGGGTCAGGGGAGCTCGGTTTCTTTTCACCACACCAGTGGAGCATGATCAGGGATGCATGCAATGTCCTGTCACCATTTGAGGAGGCCACGAGGATGGTGAGCAGTGACAGTGCATGCATCAGTGACACTGTACCTCTTGTCCACCTGTTGGAGCATATGCTGCGTGGAATAATGGACAGGGCACTTGAGGCAGAACAGAGGCAGGAAGAGGAGGACTTCCTTGCCTCTCAAGGCCCCCCTCTATCCAGACAGTGTTCCTGCTGTCCCACCCATCACACAGGAAGAGGATGAAGAGGAGCAGGATTGTGTCAGCATGGAGGTGGAGCCTGGCACTCAGCATCAACAGCAGCAGTCTTTTAGGGATGATTTACAGTCCCAAGAAACCTGTGGCCTTCTATGTGGCTGGGAGGAGGTGGCTGCGGATCATGTTGTCCTTAGTGACCCAGAGGACTCCGGACCGAATGCCTCAGCTAACCTATGGTGCATGGCCTCCCTGATCCTGCAAAGCCTGCGGAAGGATCCTCGTATTCTTTAGATCAAAGAGAGGGACCATTACTGGCTGGCCACTCTCCTTTATCCACGGTACAATGGTAAGGTTGCGGATCTTATCTTGCCAGTGCAGAGGGAGCAGAGGATGAGACATCTCTGGGAGGCCTTGCAGAAAAGTCTGTGCAATGCGTTCCCAGAGACTGGGAGGTTACAAACTCTTGGTCCTGGACAACGTGTTGCTGAGGCTTCGGTCAGTCACAGAAGGAGCGGTGGAGAAGGTCCGCAGCCCCAAGGTATGATTCCAGCAACCACTGCCAGCGTCTGATTTACATGGTGCAGGAATACCTAGGGGCAAGGTCAGACTTGGACACCTTTCCCACCGAAAATCCTCTGGATTACTGAATCTTGAGGATGGATCACTGGCCAGAGCTTGCACAGTATGCAATTGAGCTGCTGGCCTGTCCTGCATGGAGGCTTTGTAACCAATCACAGGGTGCGCCTGTCCACCAACTCGGGTGATCGACTGACCTTCATAAAGATTAATCAGTCTTGGATCACCACCAGCTACCAAGCACCTGAAGCTGATGTAACCGAATAATTTTTTTTTAAATGTCACATCCCTTCAAGACTGCCGATGCTGATGCTGAGTGACTGTCCTGTTATGTTGACTGACTATCCTCTTCCTCAATGTTCCTACTGATAGCTTTGGTTCTGGGTGATGCCACCAGTGGCTAAGGCCCAATTTTTCAGCCGCTGTTTAATAGGAGCGTGTAATTGCAATTTTTGATGCAATGCCATGCAGCAGGGCTCATTCCTGCACTCCAACTAGAGTATCTGGGAGAGGTTGCAAGGCCGTGACACCAGCACCAGTGCCTAAGGCCCAATTTTTCAGCCCCTGTTTAACAGGGGCATGTAATTACAATTTTTGATGCAATGATTTGCAGCAGGGCTCATTCCTGCACTCCAACTAGAGTATCTGGGAGAGGTTGCAGTGTCGTGGCACCAGCACCAGTGGCTAAGGCCCAATTTTTCAGCCCCTGTTTAACAGGGGCGTGTAATTACAATTTTTGATGCAATGCTTTGCAGCAGGGCTCATTCCTGCACTCCAACTAGAGTATCTGGGAGAGGTTGCAGTGTCGTAGCACCAGCACCAGTGCCTAAGGCCCAATTTTTCAGCACCTGTTTAACAGGTGCATGTAATTACAATTCTTGATATAATATTTCACAGCAGGGCCCGTTCCTGCGCCCACCAAGAGTAACTGTGAGGACTTACAGTGTTGTGGCACCAGCACCACCACCACAACCACCCAAGACCCAATTTTTCTACCACTGTTCAACAATGGCATGTAATTACAATTCTTGATATAATCGTTCACAGCAGGGCCCACCAAGAGTCACTTTGAGGGCTTACAGTGTTGTGGCAACACCAACACCTTAGGCCCAAATTTCTACAGAGCATATAGGGCAGGCCCCTACTTTCAAACATCCAACTTACAAACGTCTCCTACTTGCAAACGGAAGGAGACAACAAGGAGGGAGATGAAAAAAGACGAACGGCAAAAAAAATTATACAGGGGTGATAACCCTTCCCTATGTTTTCCAAAAAGCTTAAAAATAGATTTTTTGACTGGAGCTACACTTTAAAAATGTACCAGTTCAAAATTACAAACAGATTCTACTGAACACAACAAACCTACACAGTCCCTGTCTTGTTTGCACCGCCTGTATACTGCTGTTCTGAGTATATAGGGCCTGGGGGCCCCACAATTTTCCTTTTTTTAATTTGGGTACGGGGTTCCCCTTAATATCCGTACAAGACCCGAAGGGGATGGTAATGGCCAGGGGGGGCTACCCATGCCATTTTTCTCAATGATTTTCATCCATATTGCTGGAACATTAAAACCGCAAGCAGTTTTAAATGACTTTTTTCCGTTAAATGTCATTTTGTGCAGGGACTGTTCTAAACACGGGAAACACGTGCCACTTCACATATTATAGACACCCCCCAGGCATGGTATTTAAAGGAATATTTCACTTTTTTTCACTTTAATCGTCATTATAATCAGTGCCCCCGAAAAAACAGCCGTTTTAAAAAAAAATTTTGCCATTGATCCATGTCCCCTGGGGCAGGAGCCGAGTCCCCAAACCCTTTTTAGGACAATATCTTGCATATTAGCCTTTAAAATTAGCACTTTTGATTTCGAACGTTCGAGTCCTATAGACTTTAATGGGGTTCTAAAGTTCGTACGAATTTTCAGTTGGTTCGAAGGTTCTGGTAGCGAACCAAACCGGGGGGTGTTCGGCTCATCCCTACTCAAGATAGGGATATTATATGGTAATTTGGATTCAGCTAAAACCTCTTTTTCCATATAGTCGGGGCTGAGGTGGCTGGCTTTATTCTGGTAAAGGACACAATAACGTCTGTGCTACATGCTAAGCCAAGCCTCATCTCATACCACCTTAGTGGGCGCAGGAACATACAGAAGAATTATGCAGATACACTTTCCTCTTTACACATGGCCTCTGTCATCCTCCCATTGCAGGGTCCAGGAACACAATAGGAAGTGAGAGGGTATTTCCGGTTTGAGGAAAATCGCCTCCCAGGAGAGGTGTCACTTTAGCAAATTAATAGATATCCCTTTTCTCCCTATTCTTGTTTTAATGGCAACTGGAAAATTGAAGATTTCCTGTCATTTCCTAACTCTGCTCTTCAATACAAAAGGTTGCCGTGACCCGGATTCGAACCGGGGTTGCTGCGGCCACAACACAGAGTACTAACCACTTTACGATCACGGCAGACGAGCCAGGTAGGAGTCGAACCTACAATCTTCTGATCCGTAGTCAGACGCGTTATCCATTGCGCCACTGGCCCTGCTATGATGCTATGCCCTTAGGCCTTGACATTAGTCCAGTCATTGGCATGCATGCCCTCTCTAAATCTGTTAATTTGTTGTGTTGTACATCTTCCTGTACAAAAATGCTGTTCTTATCCACTGAATTTATGTGTTGATTATAAGGTTAAGTGCATTGTCCTCTTCCTCCCATGTGACAGTGCCAATGCTTGCTTGGATGCACCTAGCAGTGTCATGTGGGGGAGGGGAGAAAGTTTCCAGCCTTAAGCTTAAATGTTTCTCGGAAATTTTTTGGTGGTTGTAGCTAATAAAGAAAGCAAAGATTGGAGCCTGCGCCCAATAGAGAGGTATTATGAGTCTTCTTAAGCAGGGAGATTTACTTTTTTTGTTTTTAAAATATGGTTGCTGAATATAGATTGCAAAAATATTATATTATATAATATTTATATCTTTAACCACTTTCAGACCGGACCATTTTGCTGGTCAATGACCAGAGGTCTTTTTACAATTTGGCACTGCGCTGCTTTAACTGGTAATTGCGCGGTCATGCAATTTTGTACGCAAACAAAATTTGCATCCTTTTTTTCCCACAAATAGAGCTTTCTTTTAAAGGTATTTGACTGACTCTGCGATTTTTATTTTTTGCGATATAAACATAAAAAGACCGCAAATTTTGAAAAAAAATTATATTTTCTACTTTTTGTTATTAGAAAAATCCAATAAACTCAATTTTAGTCATACATTTAGGCCAAAATGTATTCAGCCACATGTCTTTGGTAAAAAAAAAAGTCAATAACTGTATATTTATTGGTTTGCGCAAAAGTTGTCACATCTACAAACTAAGGTACGTTTTCTGGAATTTACGCAGCTTTTAGTTTATGACTGCCTATCTCATTTCTTGAGGTGCTAAAATGGCAGGGCAGTACAAACCCCCCCCCCCAAATGACCCCATTTTGGAAAGTAGACACCCTAAGGAAATTGATAAGAGGCATGTTGAGCCCATTGAATATTTTATTTTTTTGCCTCAAGCGATTGAATAATGACAAAGTTGTCACTAAATTATATATTGCTCACACATGCCATGGTTATATGTGGAATTGTACCCCAAAATACATTCTGCTGCTTCTCCTGAGTACGGGGATACCACATGTGGTCGACTTTTTGGAAGCCTAGCTGCGTACGGGGCCCCGAAAACCAAGCACCGCCTTCAGGATTTCTAAGGGCATACAGTGGTGTGAAAAAGTGTTTGCCCCCTTCCTCATTTCCTGTTCCTTTGCATGTTTGTCACACTTAAGTGTTTCGGAACATCAAACCAATTTAAACAATAGTCAAGGACAACACAAGTAAACACAAAATGCAATTTGTAAATGAAGGTGTTTATTATTAAAGGTGAAAAAAAAATCCAAACCATCATGGCCCTGTGTGAAAAAGTGTTTGCCCCCCTTGTTAAAACATACTATAACTGTGGTTGTCCACACCTGAGTTCAATTTCTCTAGCCACACCCAGGCCTGATTATTGCCACACCTGTTCACAATCAAGGCATCACTTAAATAGGAGCTGCTTGACACAGTAAGGTCCACCAGAAGATCCTTAAAAGCTACACATCATGCCGAGACCCAAAGAAATTCAGGAACAATTGAGAAAGAAAGTAATTGAGATCTATCAGTCTGGAAAGGGTTATAAAGCCATTTCCAAAGCTTTGGGAATCCAGCGAACCACAGTGAGAGCCATTATCCACAAATGGCGAAGACATGGAACAGTGGTGAACCTTCCCAGGAGTGGCCGGCCGCCCAAAAATACCCCAAGAGCGCAGCGACGACTCATCCAAGAGGTCACAAAAGACCCCACAACAACGTCCAAGGAACTGCAGGCCTCACTTGCCTCAGTTAAGGTCAGCCTTCATGCCTCCACCATCAGGAAAAGACTGGGCAAAAATGGCCTGCATGGCAGAGTTCCAAGGAGAAAACCACTGCTGAGCAAAAAGAACATCAAAGCTCGTCTCAATTTCTCCACAACACATCTTGATGATCCCCAAGACTTTTGGGACAACATTCTGTGGACCGATGAGACAAAAGTGGAACTCTTTGGAAGGTGTGTGTCCAAGTATATCTGGCGTAGAAGGAACACTGCATTTCATAAAAAGAACATTATACCAACAGTAAAATATGGTGGTGGTAGTGTGATGGTCTGGGGCTGTTTTGCTGCTTCATGACCTGGAAGACTTGCCGTGATAAAAGGAACTATGAATTCTGCTGTCTACCAAGAGATCCTGAAGGAGAATGTCCGACCATCTGTTCGTGTACTCAAGCTGAAACGAACTTGGGTTCTGCAGCAGGACAATGATCCTAAACACACCAGCAAGTCCACCACCGAATGGCTGAAGAAAAACAAAATGAAGACTTTGGAGTGGCCTAGCCAAAGTCCTGACCTGAATCCTATTGAGATGTTGTGGTATGACCTTAAAAAGGCCGTTCATGCTCGAAAACCCTCTAATGTAACTGAATTAGGACAATTCTGCAAAGATGAGTGGGCCAAAATTCCTCCAGGACGCTGTAAAAGCCTCATTGCACGTTATCGCAAACGCTTGGTTGCAGTTGTTGCTGCTAAGGGTGGCCCAACCAGTTATTAGGTTTAGGGGGCAATCACTTTTTCACACAGGGCCATGATGGTTTGGATTTTTTTTCACCTTTAATAATAAACACCTTCATTTACAAATTGCATTTTGTGTTTACTTGTGTTGTCCTTGACTATTGTTTAAATTGGTTTGATGTTCCGAAACACTTAAGTGTGACAAACATGCAAAGGAACAGGAAATGAGGAAGGGGGCAAACACTTTTTCACACCACTGTACATTTGTAATTTCACTCCTCACTACCTATCACAGTTTTGAAGGCCATAAAATGCCAAGATGGCACAAAACCCCCACAAATGACCCCATTTTAGAAAGTAGACACCCCAAGCTATTTGCTGAGAGGCATGTTGAGTCCATGGAATATTTTATATTTTGCCACAAGTTGCGGGAAAATTACAAACTTTTATTTTTATTTTTTTTTCACAAAGTTGTCACTAAATGATATATTGCTCACACATGCTATGGGCATATGTGAAATGACACCCCAAAATAAATTCTGCTGCTTCTCCTGAGTAGGGGGATACCACATATGTGGGACTTTTTGGGAGCCTAGCCGCGTACGGGGCCCCGAAAACCAAGCACCGCCTTCAGGCTTTCTAAGGGCGTAAATTTTTGATTTCACTCCTCACTACCTATTACAGTTTTGAAGGCCATAAAATGCCAAGATGGCACAAAACCCCCACAAATGACCCCATTTTAGAAAGTAGACACCCCAAGCTATTTGCTGAGAGGCATGTTGAGTCCATGGAATATTTTATATTTTGCCACAAGTTGCGGGAAAATTACAAACCTTTTTTTTTTTTTTTTTTCCACAAAGTTGTCACTAAATGATATATTGCTCACACATGCTATGGGCATATGTGAAATGACACCCCAAAATAAATTTTGCTGCTTCTCCTGAGTACAGGGATACCACATGTGTGGGATTTTTTTGGGAGCCTAGCCGTGTACGGGGCCCCGAAAGCCAAGAACCGCCTTCAGGCTTTCTAAGGGCGTAAATTTTTGATTTCACTCCTCACCACCTATTACAGTTTTGAAGGCCATAAAATGCCAAGATGGCACAAACCCCCCCCCCCAAATTACCCCATTTTAGAAAGTAGACACCCCAAGCTATTTGCTGAGAGGCATGTTGAGTCCATGGAATATTTTATAATTTGCCACAAGTTGCGGGAATATTACAAACTTTTTTTTTTTTTTTTCACAAAGTTGTCACTAAATGATATATTGCTCACAGATGCCATGGGCATATGTGAAATGACACCCCAAAATAAATTCTGCTGCTTCTCCTGAGTACGGGGATACCACATGTGTGGGACTTTTTGGGAGCCTAGCCGCGTACGGGGCCCCGAAAACCAAGCACTGCCTTCAGGATTTCTAAGGGTGTAAATTTTTGATTTCACTCCTCACTACCTATCGCAGTTTTGAAGGCCATAAAATGCCAAGATGGCACAAACCCCCCCCCCCCCCCAAATGACCCCATTTTGGAAAGTAGACACCCCTAAATTTAGGGGTACACTAGTAAGACTCACAGGTAAAAAAGCACCTAGGCTGTCAGCGACTGTATCAAAACGCTACAAAAAAAACTGTTAGCGATCGCAGGGATCAGGCCTGACTCTGCAAATGCTGCAGTTATGTGTGTTGTGTTTTGTAAGTGACAGTGATCGATCGATACTGCACTTGGGTGGGCTGGGCTGGGCTTGGCGGAGGGGCTAAACGCAGGTGCTAGTAGGTATCTGGGCTGATCCCGCTAACAATGCGTTTTGGGAAACCTAAACTGCTGGCGACGCTAATATAGATCTGATCAGATACTATATTACAAGGTAGGTGTATGCTTTGCGCGTGGGTGTTAGCGGTACTGGCACTAACCTGACGCTGCCTGGGGCGACGCAGACCCTATCTGACCCTCAAACTTATATCACCCGCCGGGTGATCAGGGGGTTAAACTTTTATTAGGTAATAAATGGCGGGTGCCCTGAAACTATAAAAAATAACTAACCAACCAGCGTCACCTGTAACAGTTATATGGTGATCACTGGTGAAAGGGTTAACTAGGGGGCAATCAGGGGGCTTTATGCGGTAGTATATGGGGGTCCCTGGCGCTATAAAAAGATGCGGCGAACCTAAATACCTACCTGCCTAACTAGCGTCACCTGTGACACTAATACAGTGATCAGAAAAACGATCGCTTATTAGGCTGGGTTCACACTGGAGCGATGCGGGAACGCCACGAATCCGCGGCGGGTTCCAGCATCACACTGTGAAATGTTAATGACACCCCCAGATCAGTTTGCATATCGCAGTGCGATCTGCAAACTTGGACAGGAATCGGATCTCATGGTGTGAACACCCATGCGATCCGATTCTGCTGCGGACCAAAAAAAGGGTCCCGTGCGAGTTTTCAGCGGGTGCGGCGGGTGCGATGCGAATTCAGCCATACTATCTGTATGGCTGAACTTGCATCGCACAGAGATCGGATGTGATTTGCACTGCAGTGCGGTGCGAATCACATCCGTTCTCATAAACCGCTGCAATGTGAACCCAGCCTTAGTGACACTGGCGACCGGGGGTGATCACGGGGTTAAACCTTTATTGGGGGGGTTAGGGGGTACCCTAGAACTAAAGGGGGCTAACCCTAACTGCCCTAACAGTTATTACAGTCACAAATGACACCAATGCAATAAAAAAAAAATGCAATTGGTGTCACTGTGACTGGGGGTGCAGGGGTGATTGGGGGGTGATCGGGGGGTGAAGGGGGGGTGAGAGTGTGCCTGGCATGTTCTACTGTGTAGTGTAGTGTTGGTGCAACTCACCGATCCTCTCTCCTCGGTGCCAGAACGAAAAATACTGACACGGAGGAGAGATTACATCACTTCCTCTGCCTGTGTTTACATTACAGGAGAGGAAGTGATGTCATGCTGCATTTCCATTCGTCAGGAGCGATCGCAAGGGGGTGGCCATGAATGAATGGCCGCCCCCTCATCCCGGATCACTCCTGAATGGATTCCGACCGCCGCTGACCCCCCACCCGCGGGAAGGCAGGGACGTACAGGTACGCCCATATGCCTGCCCGTGCCGGAGCAAAAAACGACGCATGCTCTGAAGCATGAACGAGATGGCAGCTATTGGCTACTGGCTATTGAATTTCCTTTTTCTAGTCCACGTGTTGTACGTCACCGCGTTCTAGATCCGACAGAAAAAACGGTCGTGTGTACGTGGCATAACACCTGCTGGAGGAACTGTGGACCTGTTGGGACTTCAATGCATATATGGCGGAACTGTCCATAGCTTACCACTTTCTGGTCCTCACTCAACAAATTTCTCTCTCCTCTCTGTTTCTGCTCCACTCTCCCCACATAAAACATAAAATTGTTAAAAAAGCAGTATGGGACTCTCAAACAGACATCCCTACGCGTTTCGACTCAAACGGTCATCTACAGGGGCATCCTGTAGATGACCGTTTGAGTGGATGCTCCTCTAGATGACCGTTTGAGTGAATGCCTCCGTAGATGACCGTTTGAGACTATGCCCCTGTAGATGACCGTTTGAGATGAAATGCGTAGGGATGGCTGAGAGTCCCATACTGCTTTTTTAATGCCATTTTTATTATATTTTTGTGTCCTTTTTCATGTCTCCTTCATTGTGAAAAATTTTCCAATAAAACATTATTGGCTGATTTGCACTATATGGAGCACTTTTTTCCTCCTTTTTCATTATATTTTCGGTACCGGTGAGCACTGACGAGGTGGATTTTGAAGTTTTGGACGTGTGTAGAGACCACTTGTGGCCGTGAACATATCCCTGGGATCGGGACAGTGTCATTACATTTGAAGACAACCACTCGGTACCTTGGCACCACACCCAAAAGACCACCCTTTATGCGCATTTGACCCACTGCCAGATGGTATGTGTGTCCACCTCTGCTGGTAAGAGTACCTCATTAAGTATCCACAATATTAATGTTCTTCGTGTCATATGCACCACTCCCTTGTGCAGTTCTGAGACACCAAGGTTGATTCACATCTGGATCCAGTTCCTCACATTGACTTACATTTTCTAGTTCTTACTAGTCATTGGTCTTTTAGTTGCACATTGCACTGTATTGTTCATCTTCTGATCTATATGGTTGTTACAAGCCTTAGCGCTACACATTTTTTGTTCATGTTTGTATAACTTTGTTTGTTTGAGTGTTAGCAGCTACAGAAATTAGTTTTTCTCTTTTTTTGGTCATCTCCTTTTTTCTAGGTTTAGCACGGTGTTATCCCCCCTTTTTTTATGTAAATTTTCAGTGATGACACCTGTGTATCTGCAAGCCGCTCACCTTACTGCCGTAAGGTGTACAGCATTGATAAATCACAGGTGCAGTGTTCAATGATTCCCTCCTGGTTTTGATAGCTTTGATCCTTCTTGAATGGTCTCAGTGGCAGATTAAGGTACATAATAAAAATACAAAACTCATAGCATGATTCCGTAAAATAAAAGGGGAATGGATGAAAAGCAGACCCAAAAGTGATACACTCACTTTTAAATAGAAGCATAGACATCAATCCCCGAACGCCGAGTTTGTAAGCCTCTGAATATAATCATGGTGCTGCCTTTAATCCAGAGCTCTTCTGGTGTGAACTCGATATGTTGAATTTTAAAAATGGGAAAGAGAGTTGCCCATAGCGTGATCCCATATTTTAAAACAATTTATTAAAATAACAGCAATAAAACAAACTAACATTTCGTTTAAAACAACGTGGAGCCAACCACAAGCGCCGAGCTTGTATCCTTCCGTCAAATGTGAATAGTGCCCAGTGCTCCAATCCCGACGCGTGTCGTCATGTCACGTGAATTTATGAGGAAATATAATACCCTCTCGTAAGTTTTTTTTCCCCCATGTGCCTGTTTGGGGCAGATTTCAAGAAGAATCCATCGGGAAGACACAGAGGTCCTAGCTAGGCTTAGATGGAGGACCTATTCGCAAGCTTGAGTCCAGGGATCAAGTTGGATCTGTAGAAGTTCACTGGAAAGAGCCAGGAGGCAATTGGTGGGAAAGAGCCAATCTGTCCTATAGTGGTGTGCATCAACACCGCCCTGACTAGGAAGAGCCTGGTGGATATCGGCAGCAGGCAACCGGTGATCCTGTGGCTAAGTGAGTAAGCAACCCCATTGATGAGGAATTAGAGACTGTGTGTAGCTGTCAAACCCTAGAAGGAGTACCAGTCACCATCAGCATAGAGATCCTGTGGGACATTCATTTTTGTACTGTGCAGCCAGAAAGTGAGGCGTCCTCAAGCTATTAAGATTTCTGGCCCATCCTATGCTCCCCCTCCCTATCCCAGTTCATTGTTCCCAATAAAAACCCTAAAAATAACTCTTAGATTGTTTTTTGAGGCCAATGAAAGAGAAAAATGCTGAGCGCCTGGCTGTGCAGGTACTAAGGGGAAATAGGACTTCATTCTCCAGAGGTTACAATGGGGGGTGCGCTACATATAAAAAATATGTGGAAAAAAATGCGCTGTCTTAGGCCTCTTTCACACGGGGCGGATCAGTAATGATCTGCCCCGTGATGATCCGCTCGCTCAGCGGGGATCGCTCCGTTGTCCCCGCTGAGCCGGCGGCGGACAGGGCGGTCTCCGCACACTGTGCAGGGACCACCCTGTCAGCTCTCCGCTCTCCTCTATGGGGATCGGATGAGCACGGACCGTCTGTCCGTGTTCATCCGATCCGCTCTGCAGACGGATAGAAAAATAGGATTTTCCTCCGTCTGCAGAATCGGACAGTAGCGGAGGCGGACGATATCGGGTGTCTGCGGATGCTCATCCGCAGACACCCGCTATCCCATAGGGATGAATGTATGCCCGTATTTCATCCGCAAACGGATGGATGAAATACGGACATACCATCCGCATGTGTGAAAGGGGCCTTATACAAATAGTGATAGCTGCAGCACATCAGATAATCTGTAGATAATTGAACAAATAAAGTAATATAGTGCAGCGCTGATGAAAAATTAAATAAACAATGAGATTATTCCTAAAAAATGAATACAATATATAAATGTTCAGATAAATACACAACAAATTAAGATTGCCCAACAATAATGAAAAATTTAAGCAAACCAACAGTGTTAGTGCATATAAAGTGCATATAGTCCATATAATGTGGCAAAGAATAATGGGACTCTGAATCTGGGTGAAATGGTTGTCTGTAGATAATCCACTACCGTAGGGAAAGAGGCTTACCAGACAGGTTGAACCCAGCTAGGCGTATGCCTGATGGGTCAACCAAGCTTTTGATGTAACACACCCAAGGAAAGGTACAGCAACCACGACTTCCAATATAGACCAATCTGGTAGGGATCTGTTAAAGTAGTGACATCAATAGGTATCCACCATAGGTATAATGACCGAAATTCATAAGCGGTTCCTCTCAATATGACATATGGCAAAAGGAGAAAAATGGGGCCACATAGTGTGATTCCTTTTTAAATGTAAAACATTTATTGAAAATATGATAAAATAGTCACTTACATTTGAGGAGACATTAAAATCATATGGATAAAACCAAGTAACGCAGTGGCATCAGCATAGCCCGTCCCTTAATTTGTTGTGTATTTATTTGCACATTTATATAGTGTATTAATTTTTTGGAAATAATCTCATTGTTTATTTCATGTAAATATATTAGCAATTGGATAGTTTCCAGTACAGACAAAGTCTCACATCCCTGGTATAAAATTCAAAGAAAGAAACAAGAGAGAAATCTCATGCAAATATAATGGGATTTGAACCTGAGACAATCAGTCTGTGAATAAGGCGAGCACCAACAACATCAGATTATTAAAAATCTATAGTTTATTACATAACACATAATTATATTACATAATAAATAGACCATACAGTGAGAAATCAAAAGAGCGTTGACAGGCAGGGAAACCAACATGTTTTGCAGATTGCTTCATCGGGGTTTATGCACATATCATTGATTTCATCTATATTTTATAAAATATAAAATATATAAATATATGTGAGTAGGCCATTATTATCTATTGTCAAACATCCATACAATACATATTATAAAATAGCTAAATTGCTTATAAATTAATTTTTTAGTTTTTTTTATATTATTTTTATTATAATATATATATATATATATATAATATATATTATTTTATTATATAGCTGAGCATCACATGACTCCCTAATCAGTAGTCCGCAGCTCCTATAACTCCCACGCAGCGACTAATTCCCGATAGAGGCCAGACCCACCCGGGATAAGCAGTGAGGAATTTGGATCGTGCTTGTTCGCCAGTCAATGTTTCTGCACCCAAAATCTATAAAAATGCATATATTATAAGTATAAACACGAAAAACAAAACAAAAAAAACGACCGCTGACAAAACTAGTGGTATGTACTAGGCATTGGGCTGCATTCACACATGATCGCGGGCAGAATAGCGACAGAAAGGACGCATTTTGCAATGCCATTGGTTCTAATGGCACCCCAAATTGCGCCGTGGTTCTCGCACAGTAAATTGCGCTGCAATTGCAGCAAATCGCTATGCTGTCACCCAAAAAGCAGCTCATGTTCCTTTTTGAGCAACAAGCATCATGCATTGCGATTTGCCACAATTGCAGTGCGATTTACCACACAACAATCATGGCAAAATTGCGGAAGTAATGGCACCGCAAATGCGTCCTGCCTTTTGCAGCCATTTGAAATCCCGAGGCGGAATTGCAGTGATTCGGCCCATGATCATGTGTGAATGCAGCCTTATGGTCTGTACACACAGTCGGACTTTCCGATGACAAAATCCATCAGATTTTTTCCGACGGATTTTGGCCCAAACGTACACACGGCCGCACAAAGTTATCGGAAAATCTGCTCGTTCTGAACGTGGTGATGCATTTAATTTATGTCCCTGTCCAACAACAGGTGCTCCAGTGGCGCAATCGGTTAGCGCGCGGTACTTATAAGACAGTAACTGGTGAGCAATGCCGAGGTTGTGAGTTCGAGCCTCACCTGGAGCACAGATTTTGGCAGCATTGTGAATTGTTTAGTATTGGCCCACTGGGGTCCTTGGTTTTAAGCCTATTCTGAAAAGGTGAACTAACACCCTCCCCACCCCTTACCTTTGTGGGCGATGAGCTGTCACTGCCCACACAGCTCTATGGGCAGTCCAGGGATTTGAAATCCCTACTCTTCTTTCAGCACTGCTTTCAGGATGGATCAGGTCGACTCTCTATGTAGGCACTTAGAGCTCATCACCCACAAAGGGAAGTACAGCCAGGACCAGGAGGGTGTAGGGTTCACCTTTTCATTTTTGTGAAGAGGTGAACTAACCCTTTAAAGCAGATAGTCTCCTGGCCAGGCTTTAAACCGAGGACTCCAGTGCTGCAACGCAGAAGTGCTAAACACTCACTTTTTAACCACTTCCTACTGGGCACTTTTACCCCCTTCCTGCCCAGGCCATTCTTCACCTTTCGGCGCTATCACACTTGGAATGAATGACAATTGCGTGGTCATGCAACACTGTACCCAAATGGTATTTTTTTTCACACAAATATAGCCTTTTTGGTGGTATTTAATCATTACTGGGTTTTTTATTTTCTGATAAGCAAACAAAAAAAACTGAAAATGTTGAAAAAAATAAACGTTTTCTTAGATTCTATTAAAATTTTTTGAAAACAGGTAATTTTTCTCCCTCAGTGATGGGCACTGATAGGCTGCAGCGATGTGCACTGATAGGCTGCACTGATGGGCATGGATAGCCAGTGTTCTGTCGAGAAGTGCCCTTATGTACTGAGCATGCGTCATACGGAACAGCTGGGCTGACGTAACCAGGGCATGTGCGCACATCGTAGGAGGTGTCTCTCGATGGGAGATACCATTTCACAGGCACAGTTTAAACCTATACAATCAACGGGGGGAGACCGTAGTTCTCAGATTGTGCATCGTTGCTGCTGGAGGAAGCTGGTGGCTGTGTTAAAAAACTGGTTTTGTCTGTGTTGCAACCCGCTCTTTCACACAGCAAACCCGCCCTGCAACACAGACAAAACCGGACCATCAGCGCACTGTAAAGCCGGCCAGCAACAGCGAGGCACAATGTGAGAACTATGGTCTCCCCCACTGATTGTATAGGTTTCAATTGTGGCCGTGAAATGGCATCTCCCATCAAGAGATGCCTCCTACGATGTGCACGTGCACCCTGGTCATGTCACTCCAGCTGATCGGCAAATCAGCTGAAGTGCAGCTCCGTCCTGCGCATGTGCGTGCACTATTCGATGGGGGCACTTCTCCACAGAACACCGGCACTGATGGGCAGCACTGATGGGCAGCACTGATGGGCGGCACTGATTGGCATCACTGATAGGTAGCACTGATGGGCACTGTTGGGGCTGCACTGCTCATCTGGTGTGAATATACAGTATTTAAAGAACTGCCTACATTTTCGGTGTTATATACACACCTCTGATAAATAAATAAAAACTGCTCTCGAATATAAAACGTTGCCTACATTTGTATATGTGGCCAACCTTTGGCTGACTTTAGGTAACAATTAGGCACTAAATAAACATATAACAAAATGTGATGCCTGTCACACATTCCTAACAACCGCCAACTGATTTCTGATGTCCAGAGCTGAAAGAGCTTAACCCTTAAGGACCGTAAGATTTGCCCTCTTAATGAACAAGCCATTTTTTGCGATACGGCACTGCGTCGCTTTAACTGACAACTGCGCGGTGGTGTGATGTTACACCCAAACAAAATTGGCCTTCTTTTTTACCCACAAATAGAGCTTTCTTTTGGTGCTATTTGATCACCTCTGCGGTTTTTATATTTTACGATATAAACAAAAAAAGAGCGACAATTTTGAAGAAAACCCAATATTTTTTACTTTTTGCTATAATAAATATCCCCCCCCCCCCCTCCAAAAAAAAAAATGTCTTCATCAGTTTAGGCCAATATGTATTCTACATATTTTTGGTAAAATAAAAATCACAATAAGTATATATTGACTGGTTTGCGCAAAAGTTATAGTGTCTATAAAATAGGGGATATATTTATGGCATTTTTATTTTTATTTTTTTACTAGTGATGGCGGTCATCAGTGATTTTTAGCAGGACTGCGACATTGTGGCAGCAAGATTGGACACTTTTGACACATTTTTGGGACCACTGACATTTATAAAGCGATCAGAGCTAAAAATAGCCACTGATTACTGTATAAATGTCACTGGCAGGGAAGGGGTTAACACTAGGGGACGATCAAGGGGTTAAATTTGTTCCCTGGGAGGTGTTTCTAACTGTGGGGGGAGGGGACTGACTGAAGTGCATTATTTCTTATAGAAAAGGGGGAAAGAAACTGCGCTAAGGAAAATTATACTAAATAAATGGCTGGAGAACTTATTCCCAACCATTAATTTGGAAGCCGCAATTCTCACGTATCACATAAATACAAAAACAAAGATTGGAAAAAATTTGAATCGCGCTACCCACATAATCCTAAAACTATGAAATCAAAAATTGACATGCATTAATATTCAAATCATGTGATAAAATCCTGTGCATATCATAACAGCAAGTGAAAAATGAGTCAAAATCCACAATTAAACTAAAAATCTAAAACATTGTGCCCATGAATTATAGAAATAAACATAAAAAATTGTGAAAACTAAGATAAAAAGTATATATGCTCAGTCAATAAAGTGTACAAAGTAAACTGGATTGAGAATCAAAAAAATCACGAATAAATCAATATACAACAGTGCACTGTGAAAAAACGTCCACAAACATGTGAGAAAATTATCTTCAAACTCTATGAGCAGGAAGTCGTGTTGAATCCACCACCAAACCAGCAGAATTGGACTCTTACCAAATCACCATGATTCCCCATAACAGAGAATCAAGGGGTGCATGAAATGGATCACAGCTTGGCTCCAAAGGACAGCAGACACATATAGCGATGCTTGGCAACCACCTCCCGGCCAGTCAGACCATCAAATAAAAAATAAAAGTGCTCCAAATAGTGTAAAATTTTACATATATTTATTAATTAAAAGAAAGCATTGCACTTACAATATATCAGTAAAACAAAAGCCCGAAGTCTGCTGTGCCAGCCGATGCCCGAACAGACAACCCGTCCTTGTGGGTATACGAATGGAGCATGAGGGGACGTCAGCGCATCGCTCCACCCTACACGTTTCGTAATAACTTACGTCGTCCAGGGGCACTATTTCTTATATTACATTGAAATGTCCCTGATGATTGAAGTGCATCACCAGGTGTTTGGAGTATATTTATCTGCTTTATCTAACTTCTTTATTTCCTTCCATCTCCTTCTTCCCTCAGACTCTAACCACACCCCCTTTAAGCCACGCCAAATATTTCGTTTAGACCACAGCCCCTACGCCCGCCACATTTTTCCACCCTTAGCTATACCACATCTACAAATGAATGCCCCTCCCCCTAATTATAGACCCCCTGCCTACAGGAAAAAAAAGTGCCCCTATACATTTTTTGAGAATGTTGGCAACTATGCAGTATAAGTGTGGTGGGCGCTCCTGAAGCGGTTAACCTAGATCAGCTTTAACTTTTCAGCTTCTACCAAAAACGAAAACACCAGTTTTAAGTGGACTGAGCCTTTAATGTTCTGGGATTTTTCCATCAACAGAAATCAAATACAGAAAATAAAATGTCAACAGTTGGATTATGCCTGCATGGCGAGACCGTCATCTTATTTCTGTGGCCGAATATAGACTTGGGAGTGCTGAGTTCCAATGGCAGTACTTATATAAAGTATGTGTGCAGAGCTTTGTTTACAAGATCCCATGTATGTACAAATGGATTCGTTTCACCGACTGAGAACTGGAGACACAGCCCATAGTTCCTCTACTCTAATCCGAGAACACATGATCTGTCTAGAGAGAGACAACACTAACACATAGAGGAAAGCTTGTACAGCTATTCAAATCAGTGCATTCTACCAAAGGAGCTTACAATCTAAAGACCTACCAAATACATAGACCACGGCCAACCTGATCAAATTTCAGTTTGCTTTCCTACACCATATTACCAAAAGTATTGGGACATGTGTTGCCTTTACACGCACATGAACTTTAACCGCTTACCGACCAGCTGCCGTCATTCTACTGCGGCAGGTCGGCACGATCCCGTGAACCATCGTAGCTATACGTCGGCTCGCGGCATCGGGATAGCAGGCGCGCGCACAGCAGGGGTGCCGATGATCGTGGCCGACTGTCGCAATGACCACCGGCCACAAGCGATCATGGGCACGAGGGACAGAACACGGAAGTGTGTGTGTAAACACACAAATCCTTGTTTTGTTCTGAGAGCAGTGACAGATTGTGTGTTCCTATTAGCTAGGAACCACGATCCGTCACTTTCTCTAGTCAGTCCCCTCCCCCTTCAGTTAGAATCACCTCCCAGGGAACACAGTTAACCCCTTGATCGCCCCCTAATGTTAACCCCTTCAATGCCAGTGACATTTTTACAGTAATCAATGCCTTTTTTGTAACATTGATAGTTGTATAAATGCCAATGGTCCCAAAAATATGTCCGTCATAATGTCGCAGTCACGATAAAAATCGTAGATCGCCACCATTACTAGTAAAAAAAATAATAAAAATGCTATAAATCTATCCCCTATTTTGTAGATGCTATCACTTTTGCGCAAACCACTCAATATACGCTTATTGCGATTTTTTACCAAACACTTGTAGAAGAATACATATTGGCCTAAACTGAGAAAAAAATTGCTTTTTAAAAAAAAAATGGGGAAATTTATTACAGCAAAAAGTACAAAATAATGTGTTTTTTTCAAAATTGTTGCTCTTTTTTTGTTTATAGTGCAAAAAATTAAAACCGCAGAGGCGATCAAATACCACCAAAAGAAAGCTCTATTTGTGAGAAAAAAGACGTCAATTTTGTTTGGGTGCAGCATCGCATGACCATGCAATTGTCAGTTAAAGCTATGCAGTTCCGAATTGCAAAAAATGGCCTGGTCATTCAGCAGCCAAATCTTAAAAATTTAAATTGAAAGCAGTCATGCTTTAAAACTCGCGGCAAACTACAGTACTTAATTTCCATAGGTAACGCTTTCAAAATTTATACAAGCTACCAGTTTAGAGTTACAGAGGCGACACCTCATGTATGTGTGGTTTGAACACCGTTTACATATGTTGGCGTGACCTTCGTATGCTTTCACCACTACACACACGCTCGGGGGGATGGGGGTGCTTAGAATTTTTTTTATTATTATTATTTATTTTATTCCATTTTTTTTATATTTTTTACACTGGCCTTTTAATTTTATTTATTTTATTTACCACTTTTATTGCTATTGCAAGAAATGTAAACATTCCTTGCGGTAGCAATACAGCATGACAGGTCCTCTTTATGGAGAGATCTGGGGTCTATAGGATCCCAAATCTCTCATTGACCTTTAAAAGCAAAAGGTAATAAAAAAAAGGAAACGATTTTTGTTCTTTTGCTTTAACAAAAAAGCACCCCTCGGTGCCACTCGGACTACTTTTTTCTTGTAGCGAATCTCCGACCGCAAAAAAACAATGCCGGGGTTATGGCATATTGCTGCAGCCATAAACCTGGTATTCCACTTGCCAACCAAGACATCATTTGTCTCTGGCTTGGTTGGCAAGTGGTTAGGGTGGCTATACACTAGTAGAATTTTGTTTAAAAATGTTTCATTCATTTAATGTACTGATTATTAGTGGAATCAAAATGATGTCCATTTTGGACCGCAGTGATGAGAACATTCCAAGGAATGGGATGGAAATTTTTCTCGAACTAATAAATTTCTAACAATTAATGTGCTTTTCATTCGATAAAGTCCATTCTTTCCAAAATTGAATGTTAAAAGCCGTTGAAAGAACTGAAAATTTTCATATGAATTTTTGTACAAATTTTTGGTTGAAAATTTGCTGGGAAATCTATTAGTGTATAGCCAGCTTTATTATATTATACAAAATTTATAAAGAGCCAACAGTTTACACAGTGCTTTACAATATAAAGGGAGACAATAGTTTACAATTTAATAAAATACAAGAGGGCTAAGAAGCCCCTGCTCATCATAAGAGCTTACAATCTATTAGGGTGGGGCAAGTAGTACAAAAGGTTGTAACTGTGGGGGATGAGCTGATGGAAGTGATAAATGATTAGTTGGAGGTGTGATAGGCTTCCATGAAGAGATATGCCACGTACACACGGTCGGAGAATCCGTCGGAATGCGTCTTATCGGACCATGTCGTCAGATAATCCGACTGTGTGTGGTATGCATCGGACTGATTCCGTCCGAATCTCCGTCGGACCCAATTTTCCAACATGTTGGAAATATTTCCCGACCAACTGGGCCGGTCGGACATAATCCGATCATGTGTAGAGAATTTTGATCGGACCAAGTGCCACGCATGCTCAGATCAAATTCCTACATCAAAGCTATTGGTTGCTAGCCTGAATCTAGTCCCATCGTAACGAAATTACGTCATCACGTTCTGAAAGATTGGATTTTTCAACAACTTAGTCCGACCGTGTGTATGCAACAGTTTTGGACACAATCCGTCAGACTAAATCTGACGGACAAAATCCGACGGATTTGGTTGGCAGAATCTCCGACCGTGTGTACAGGGGCATAGAGTTTTCAGTGATCACCTAAAGGCAGTCAGAGTAGGAGATGGCTGGACAGATTGATGTAAAGAGTCCCACAGGATGGGAGAGGCTCAGGAGAAGTCCTGGAGACGAGCTTGGGAGGAGGAGACAATGGAGATGGAGAGCAGGAGGTCTTGGGAGGAGTGGAGAAGATGGTTTGGGTGATATTTGGAGACAAGATTGGTGATGTAGCTCGGGGCAGAGTTGTGACTATCTTTGTATGTCGTGGTTAGTATTTGGAAATAATTTGCTGGGCAATTGGGAGCCAGTGTAGGGATTGGCAGAGAGGAGCGGCAGAGGTTGGTAAGGTAGATGAGTCTGGCAGCAGCATTCATGATAGACTGAAGAAGGGAAAGCCTATGAAGTGGTAGGCCTATGAGAAGGGAGTTGCGAGAGACAGATAACAAGGGAGTAAATGAGTAGCTTGGTGTTTTCATTAGTTAAAAAGGGGCGAATTTTAGACATGTTATGGGTGTGAAGTCTACAAGCTTTTGACAATGATTGGATTTGGGGCTTTAGGAAGCTGTGTGCTTGGGCCCATAGAAAACCATACAACTGCATTCAGATTAGTATAAGATTTACTGATAAAAACGGCATGTGTATCACGGCGATGTAGAGGAACCCATATATAGTAAAGCCATCTCACAATTGACTTTATTGTGCAACATTGATAACTCACTTCATCATCAACCCCTTACCATTGTACCAGGGGCAAATTTAACGCTGCACTTAAAATTTTTCTAGCAGGCAGTTTTTGGGTCTTTTTGACTCCCCAGCCATAACCTGATTGGTTATCCTGTCTCAGACTCTCAGAGGAATAAAGCAGATGGACTCTCTGGTCCTCCCAGCACTTTGTCTGTCCTGGCAGCTGGGTTTCTTTGCTGTCACCTCTCGGTGTAAGGGACATCTGGTTTGCAGTAAGCAGATGTGATGATGGGGGTAGGAAGCTGAGTAAACAGTGCTGGGGGGGAAGGGGACCATTGGAGTGAAATATGTCAGGAATTCAGCCCCCCCCCCCCCCCCCCCCCCATGGTGATGTCCTTATTAGCCTTCTTCTATAAAGTAGCCCCTCCACTCTGTGCCTCTTTCTAATGCAAACTAACTGGCAACATGTGAACCGTGTAGAGCTTCCATACCCTGCCATACATGGAGCTATGTCTAAATAAACTTCAAATTCTTTGTACATTCAATGACTGGATGAATGTCATTTTGAAAGTAGTTTTAGCTTCCTATTAGCAATCGATTTTAGAATGAATGGAATTTCCAAAATGAAATCCATACATTTCAAAAATATATTTGTTCGAGATCATTTTTTTCCATCTTGCACCTTCAATTTTCTCATCATTGTGGTTGAAGATGAACACTGATTTGATCCCACCGATGATTAGAAAATCAAATGAACACAATTAAAAGAAAACATTTTTAACAAGACTCTACTAGTGTATGGCCAGTTTTAGGCTAGGGTCACCCTTGTGCATCTGAATTTTCCATGCATACTTTTAAACTACATTCACACTTGATTAATATGCCTGGCGATTAAAAAAAAAATATTTTTTGCACTTTTTGCTTTTTTTTACTAGTTTTGGAGCAATGGGGGAGATTTACTAAAACTGTAGAGTGCAAAATCTGGTGTAGCTGTGCATAGTAGCCAATCGGCTTCTAACTGCAGCTTCTTCAGTGAATCTTTGTCCATAAAATCTGGAAGCTGATTGGCTTCTATGCAGAGCTGCACCAGATTTTGCACTCTCCGTTTTTAGTAAATAACCCCAATGTGTGAAACAGGAGTTTCTTTTGGGGTAGAATTGTGCATTTATGGCAAAAATACTTCTATTAATGGATGGCCTAAAAAAAAAATAAGTTTTTTTCAGACACTCCTATTGAAGTCTATGGGACTACAAAAACACCTAAATCTGCCTGAAAAGAAGCTCCTGTACTTTTTTGAGTGATGGGTGTCTGAGCACTCAGGGGTGAACAGGCACCATTTAAAATAATGGGCTTTGTGCTACAAAACCACTGAGGTGTGAATGGAGCTTTGGGCTAGGATGTCAGTGTCCATCCCAGTGCCAATAAGGCAGACCATAGATGGTGTGAATTTTTTTCCTACAACCATGGGTTTTGAAACCATCAACACTCTCCTGCAGAGACATTGTGTTCTCCTGGTTGGGACAGCTTCCCCCAAACAACCTACCCCCCCCCCCCCTGCCGGGGGAACAATGATTATTGCTTCTGGCTGTAGCAGACGCTAGCAATAATCGCAAGTAAATCAATTAGGCTGGTTATACCCAAGTTAATTGAGCAATCAACTTGGTACATTCAGCCTGTCATACATGATTCGGATCTCAGCTGGTTCCTGCTGAACCTAGCGAAATTCGAACCATCTATGGCCGGCCTTAGTGTCAGATTGCCTGCTGCACTCTCACAGTCTCACTAAGTCGCTGATCAACTAGCATAAAAAAATAAAATAAAATTCTAGTATATATATATATATATATATATATATATATATATATATATATGTATATATATATATATATATATATACCATAGTTTGTAGACGCTATAACTTTCTCGCAAACCAATTAATATACACTTGGCATTTAATATGGGAAGGTTCCCCCAGTGGGGTTTTTCCACAGCAGGGTAAGTAGATTAAAGAAATAAATTGTTAAAAAAAAGGTTCTTTGTTGAAAAGTTATCATCGTAACTTGAACACATTGCCATTAAAATATGAACTCTGGTCGGAGGATATATTGCCATTCAAAAGTACACAAAGAATGTAAACATAAAATGATACACAGCAATGTGTATCAAATGTCTGTTGTATAGGATTCCTGACACGATTCGCCCTGAATAGTCAATCAGAACTTCAACGTCACCGGACTCCTCCCCCCTTCCCTTCGTTAGCAGACGGAGGCACTTGGGGAAGGGGGGAGGAGTCCAGTGACGTCGCTGTCCGTGATGTCACCAGATCTCCGACGGAACTCCCTGAAGCCGGCGGAGAGGTGAGTACCGATCAAAAGAATTTTGATCAATCAAAAAAAGGAATCGATTAATCGAGGAATTAATCTTTAATTTCCACAGCCCTAATTTTTAGCATTTTAATTATCAACATATTAAACAAAGAGGGTTTTTGATGTGTATATGAGAAATTTACATGGGATATTACCAATAATGTTGGATGTTCTTTGGCCACTCGCATTCCAAGGAGGATACCACATCACCCACTATGTCTTACAAGGAGTGACACTGACAAATACCCACTGAGGTCTTTCCCATGCTATACACTTGCCTTTTTTTTTTTTTTTTTTTTTTACCAAAGACATATAGCAGAATACATTTTGGCCTAAATTTATTTAGAAATTGGATTTTTTATTTTTTTTATTGGATATGTTTTTTTTTTTTTTTGGTCTTTTATATACTAAAAAAAAATCAGTGGTGATCAAATGCCACCAAAAGAACACCCTATTTGTGTGAAAAAAAGACACAAATGACAAATTGAATTTGGGCACAGTGTGGCATGACTGCGCACTTGCCAGTTAAAGTAGCACAGTGCTGAATAGCAAAAAATGATCTGGGCATGAAGGGGGTAGAATCCTCTGTCACTCAAGTGGTTAATAAAGGAAACAATAGAGGGCGCCAACTAAGTGCAGTATATAGGAAAAGAATATAAAAAAATCACAAGTGGCAGCTTACAAGATGCATAAGAATAAGAGCATGCCATCCACCCAGTGCAGTTTGCTGTTGAGCCTCAGTGTGTCTTCAGGAACCAGGAAGCAGATGCCGCTGTCGGGAGCGGTGCAGGACACAGTAACAAAACTGGAAATCCTGGAGCCACCCTGGAGCCCATAGACTGCTCAGGGCTGGAGGTGACGTCACATGGGGGTGGGGGGGGGGGGGGGGCTGGCGCAGTGTGGGGAGTGTGGCTACATGTTTCGGAGCGTAACTGCTCCTTTTTCAAGCATTGCCACCCAAATGCACTTTGCTAACGCGTGTGCGGTGGCATACACCCAAAACAGTGGGGTTGATTTACTAAAACTGGAGAGTGCAAAATCTGGCGCAGCTCTGCATAGAAAGTTTTTTTTTCTTTTTTTGACAAAGTATAATTGAACAAGCTGAAGTTAAAAACTGATTGGTTTCTATGAACAGCTGCACTGTATTTTGTACACCAGTTTTAGTAAATCAACCCCTTTGATGCAGCATGATTTAAAAAAAAAAAAAAAAAAAGGTTATGCACTGGGTCATGCATTTCTTTAGTGCGATTTTTGCGCACTCATTGAAATGAATGGGCTGTCCTAAACATGATGCAAGAAATTGTGCTTCAATGCGCGCACACAGTCGTTCCCGCACAGGCATTTTTTTTTTTTTGTGCTTTTATCCTTTTTCGTGTGTTTTGAAATCTATGGGTCGAAAAATGCACCATGCCCCACGAAAAAGCAGCGCACACATCTATTTTCCAAATCGCACAGGTAAGAACAAGCCGCATAGACAATAACCAAATTCCTCTTGTAGTCACACAATGGCCAAAGTACAACAATTGCAGAGGTATAAATTAATGATAATCGTACCACATAGTCAGCAACACACCTACCGAATAGTACTGTGGGGTCCAGAAAAAACATTTCCACTATGCTGCAAAATATATTACACCAAATGTGGTCATTTTGTTCTAATTTTTACTTGCAGTGATGTTTACATTCTGAATCCTGTTGAGAGACGTGTGTTCAATTTTACTTCCAGTGACAGTGCGATCCCATAATGCACCTGTACTATACTGGGTGTATACAGGCATGTCTGTGCAGCACATGTTAATGCAAATATTTTGTTGTGGGTGAGTTTTAACCTCTCCATAGCTCCAGTCCTGCTAGTAGATAAACATTAGAAACAACAGAATTCTAGCCCAATGCCAGTCATTTTTTTTTTTTATTTTTTTTTATTTTGAACAGTATTAAAGCTAAACTCCGGGCACAAAATCATACTGGAATACTGCAAAGATCTGGAAGAAATACACACAGCACACCCTGGGAAAACAGCTACATACACAGATAGAATGCAGATGTTTCTGTCCATCCAGTCCTGTTTTAGAGGCACAGTCCCACAGTGCAGTGCCCATTTTTTTATTGCAGGCTCTGCCTTTACCACAAGTTGATCGACTTCTCATGAACGGACCTGCTGGAAAATTTCCATTCGATCAGCATTTGCAGCCAATTGTCTGCAGTGCTGATCAGTGTACTCTGAGGACAGGGGAGTCCCGCTGTCAGAATGCAGTAGCACAGTGGGGAGGATTCACTTATCATTTTCATGTACGGAGCCATGTACAGAAGGCATGTCCAAAGTCCAGCCTGTGGGCCAATTGTGGCCCGTGTTCTGGTTTAATGTGGCCCTACTGGTAATTTGGATATATATATATCTTTTGTGAGCCCCCCCCCCCACACACACACACACACACATCGCCGCGTGGCCCTCAGGGATTCATACAGAAGAACCTCCTGTTTACTCGGCGGCCTCTGTAATAGGAAGTTCCCGTCTCCTGGGCTGGCATTGGATGACTGTTCTGTCTATCAAAGGAGGCGGGGGCTTTGTATTAAAGAGGCCGCAGAGTAAACGGGAGATTCTCCTGTATGTAATCTGTTGGCTCTTGTCCCCCCCCCCTCCCTATCCCCTCTAAGACTGCAGATGGCCATCGATCAGGCTGCACTGATGGCAAAAGTGAGGCTGCATTCAGTGGCTGCATTCACGGCAATCGTGAGGCTGCATTCATGGCAATGGTGAGGCTGCAGATGGGCACTGATTATGCTGCATTGATGGGCACTGACCCTTATTTTGCTTCACAATTCTTTATTTAAAATGTACGTTTTTTTTCCTGAAACTTCCCTCTTAAAGTGAAGGTGCGTGTTATATGCCGATAAATACAGTATATCCAAATAACATGCCCGAGCTCATCCTTAGACTCGTCAGACCACACACAGCCACAAAGGCAAGAGAATTCTTGTTGTTGTGCATGTGCACCAATGATGGGGCACTATTCCTCCCACTAATACCAATGATGGGGCACTATTCCTCCCCACTAATACCAATGATGGAGGCTATTCCTCCCACTCTGTAGACTCTGTAGACTCTGATGTAATGGGGAACTCTGCACACTGTCTGGGAACTACTCTGATTAAAGGGGGATGCTGGGAACTATGATGTAAGTCCCCTCTTTACATCAGAGTCCTTAGTGTTCCTCCTTTAATCAGATTTCCCAGAGTTTTCCCTTATATCAGAGTCTGCAGAGCTCCCCCTTACAGTGTATGGGAACTCTGTGGATTCAGATGTGATGGGGGCACTATTCCTCCCATTAATACAAATGATGGGGCACTATTCCACCCACTAATCCAATGATGGGGTATTGTTTACTTCCATTGGCACCAGGACATTTTCTACTCTCACTGGCCACAGTCTGGCCCCCTCAAAGTCTGAAGGACAGTAAACTGGCCCTTTTATAAGAAAGTTTGGAGACCCCTGCTATAGAGCAGAGGTGTCCAAACTTTTCAGGACAAGGGCCACATTGTATATTTTACAAATATTCCTGACAAGAAAAAAAATATCAGTTTTATATATTAATAAATTATACATGAATAAATACATTTTACTTGGATCTTTTTTGGAAAATGTATGATATGATTCAGAACAAAAGAGAAAGAACTTAAGTAAAACAAAGCAACGTCCTCCATACATCAGGGTCTACATCAGAGCCCCTTTAAATGAGGGTCTCCATCAGTGTTTCCCCTTACATAAGGGTCCCCATCAGAACCTCCCTCATATCAGAATATCAGAGTCCACCCTAGTAGTCCCCCCTTATATTTGGGTCTTCATCCGAGTCCTCCTTACATCATGGTCCCCATCAGAGTCTCTCTTACATCAATGTCCCCATCAGATTCCATCTTACATCAGGGTATGTATCAGGGTCCCCCCCATTACTACAGTGCCCCCATCAAAGCCCCCCTTCCATCAGGGTCTATATCCAAGGCTTCTCCTTACATATAGGTCCCCACCTGGATCCCCAAACTGTGCACACGTACAATTGTGACTCAACCACCTATTTTCAATACCTGTGTGAATGAGCCCACAATACAGTACAGTGTAAAGCTTATTATATTGGAATATAAATGGTTGATATCTATGATTAGCTGTACTCTCAATATTTTAGTTTTTTCTTCAAGACAGTTCCCAGAGCACCCCTTACATCAGAGTTCCCCTTTACACCAGAGTCCGCAGCTTTCCCCCTTACATCAGAGCACCCCCCCCTTAAATCAGGGTTTCTCAGAGGTAAGGGGTTCACTACAGATGCTGATAAAAGGGGGGCTTTGTTGAGCAGAGACCCCCTTACATCAGAGTTCCCTCTTAGTGTAGGTGGAAATTCTGCTGACTGAGATATAAGGGGGGACTCTGTAGACTCTGATGTAATGGGAACTCTGCAGACTCTCTAGGAACTCTGATTAAAGGGGAATGCTGGGAACTGATTTAAGTCCCCTCTTTACATCAGAGTCCTTAGTGTTCCTTTTTTAATCAGATTTCCCAGAGTTTTCCCTTATATCAGAGTCTGCAGAGCTCCCCCTTACAGTAAAGGGGAACTCTGTGGATTCAGATGTAAAGGGGCACTCTGCGGATTCAGATGTAAAGGGGAACTCTGGAGATTCAGATGTAAAGGGGAACTCTGGAGATTCAGATGTAAAGGGGAACTCTGGAGATTCAGATGTAAAGGGGGAACTCTGTGGATTCAGATGTAAAGGGGAACTCTGCTGATTCAGATGTAAAGGGGATTTCTGCCTATTCAAATATAGGTGGAGACTCTTGTGATTACCTTCATATGATTAGAAATGTTATTTAATGACAAAATATATGAATAGTGTATAGTTGAAAAAACAATTGCGATGTGCCGCTAAAGTGTCTGGGTTTGACTTGAAGAAAAGGTGCCAACCCTAGTCTGTAGCCACGTCTATAGGCTGCCAACACGCAGCTCCAAGGCTGATGGAGGCACAGAAATGAGTGGCTCAGCATGCAGGATGGGTGTCAGTCCCTTTGTGAATGAGTCCTCACACCCTCACTCCATTATGGACTTAGTTCTAGTGACAAATGGAAATGACACCTTAAGTTTGGTCATCTGAATGGTCCACTTTCTTCACAAACCCAAAAACGAAAGTGTTTATTTCCTAGCAGTAGCAGTGAGTGTCAGTGTGCGGTAATGTGTAGATTTCCTGAGGAATGTGAATAGTAGTCCTGTCAGGCCTGGGGAGGAGGACATGTGAAATGAAATGGTGCTGAGAGGGGGAGGGAATCACACAAACACACAAGAGGTGGAGGGAGGCACACTGCTCAATACACAGCACAGGGACCACAACTCAGGGACTGCTGGAGGCACAACACACAACTGACTGACTGGACACACCAAGTCCTGGACCCGGGTTAGTAACAGTAATCTTCTCACTATTGTATGCATGGTCCTGACAGGAAAGCTTTCAGTGCCCACAGTGCCTTGGGGTACAGCACCTAATCATTCGCTCTCTGTATGTAGTCTGCCCATGTGTACATTGGGGACTTCCCCCATTTGTTGCTGATTTTGTAGGGACAGTCCCGGATTGTCCAGAGTTGTCCCTCATCAGATTTGTCTCCAGTTTTCAAATCCATCTTTTGTTCTTTTATTTCCCTTTCTCATTTTCACTCTTTTCTCTTTATTCTTCCACTCTCTCTCTCTCCTTTCTCTCTCTCTCACTCTCTTCTCTCCTTTTTTTCTTTCTCCTTTCTCTCTCCTTTTCCTCTCTTCTCTCTCTTTTCTCCTTTCTTTTCCTCTCCTCTTTTCGCTATCTAATTTCTCTCTTTCTCCCTCTTTTCGCAAATTATTTTTTCTCTTCTATCTTCTCTCTTTTACTTCTTTCTCAACCCCCCCTTCTCTCCGCCCCCTCTCTTTTCTCTCTCCTCTTTTTCTCTCTTCTCGCTCTCTTCTTTTTTCTCTCTTCCCTCTCTCCTCTCTCTCTTCTCCTCTCCTTTTTTCTCTCTTCTCTCTCTCTTTTTTTCCTCTCTCCTTTCTTTTCCTCTCCTCTTTTCGCTATTTAATTTCTCTTTCTCCCTCTTTTTGCAAATTTTTTTCTCTTCTATTGTCTCTCTTTTACTCCTTTCTCCTTTTTTTTCCTCTCTTCTGTCTCTCTATCTCTTTCCTTTTCCTCTCCTCTTTTCGCTATTTCATTTCTCTCTTTCTCCCTCTTTTATCGCGCATTTT